>NC_090657.1:218507460-218807460 GCF_040937935.1 Hyperolius riggenbachi | reverse complement strand
TCCCCCAGTGGCTACCCTCCTGTCCCCTGCAGCACCCACAGGGACCTCCCATCCCAAAAGCAGCACCTATAATGACATCTCCCATTGCCAGCACCCACAGTGGCCTCTCCCAACATCCAGCATCCACTCCCTGCTCCAGTAACCACACTTCTTCCAGCACCCTCAGTGACCTCCCCTTCCTCCAGCACCCATACTGATCTCTTCCTTCCACAGTACCTATAGTGGCCTACCCTTCACCCAGCACCCACACTGACCTCTACCTCCCTTAGCAGCAACTATGCCATTCAAAGCAGCACCCATAGTGACCTCCCACCCCTTGCACACATACTGACCTCCACCTCTCGAGACCCACAGTGATCTCCCCCAAAGGACCCACAGCGACCTCCCTTTCCTCCAGCACTGACCTCTACCTTCCACAGCACCCATAGTTACTTCTTCCCCCAGCACCCACAGTGACCTACCCTTACCCCACCAACCACACTGACCTCTACCTCCCCTAGCAGCAACTATGCTATTCATAGCAGTGCCCACAGTGATCTCCCACCCCCTGCACCCACAGCAATCCCACCAATATTCAGCACCCACATTACACTCAACCAGTAACCCCCACTATTGCAAGCACCCAGTACTTGCACCAAGCACTCTGCATCCAATACTCACATTCGGCCTCAATATGGCACTTAGTACTTGCATCAAACAGCCACATGACACCCAGTACCTGCACCCCTTCACCCTATAGCTGGCACCTAGTACTCACACCCACATGGCACAGTACTTGCACCCAGCCCCAACATGGCACTCACTACTCACACCTGCACACCGCCTTCACATGTCACCCACTATCTGCACTCACATAACTAGTACTAGCACCCAAAGTACCTGCACTCAGAACCCACATGCCACACAATGCCCACCCATAGCTAGCACCCAGTGCAGGCATGGCACCAAGTATTTGCACCTATGTGATACCCAGTACCTGCACCCAACACCCACATGTTTCATCTGCAGTAGTTCCAGTTGCACTAAGCCTCCACTTGATGCCCAGCACAAACACCAAGCACTCACATATGACATCCAGTACTTGCACCCAGAACTCACAAGGGACTGAGTACCTGCAATCAACACCTACATGATGGTTGATACACACCCATACAGCCAGAATCCACATGACACGGCACCCTGTGCCAGCACCCAGAACCCACATGGCACCCAGCATCTGCCTTTAGCACCCACATGACAACTAATACCCCACTAGCCAGCACCCATCACCCATATGTCACCATGTACTCACTCCCAGTACCCACTTGGCACTCAGTATTTGCACATACCCCCATAATCAACACCCACATGGCACAGTACTCACATGTCACCAAGTTCCAAAGCCATTACATGCACTTAGTACCAGTCCATGGCCAGCACCCAAATAGCACCCAGTACCCATCCTTGGTCTGAACCCGTATGAGACTCAGTACTCATAGATTACAGCTTTGCATTTAATACCATAATTCCATCACTGCTGCACAGCAAGCTCTCCCAGCTACACATACCTGAATCCATCTGCAAATGGATAACCGATTTCTTAACCGACAGAAGACAGCGTGTTAGACTTGGTAAACTCACATCAAGCTCACTGACAGTCAGTACTGGTGCACCCCAGGGCTGTGTGCTTTCCCCACTGCTGTACTCACTTTACACCAATGACTGCATCTCCACAGATCCATCTGTTAAGGTTCTGAAGTTTGCAGACGACACAACAGTAGTTGGTCTCATACAAAACTGGGACGAGTCTGCATACAGGCATGTGGTGGGACAGCTTTCCTCCTGGTGCAGCAGCAACAACTTGGAACTAAACGCTCTTAAAACTATGGAGATGATAATAGACTTTAGGAGATCTCCCCCCAAGCACCTCCCCTTAACCATAAATAGATCCACAATAACCCAGGTAGAGTCATTCAAGTTTCTTGGGTCCACGATCTCAAACGACCTAAAATGGGACAACAACACTGTCACTATTGTCGAGAAAGCGCAACAGAGGATGTACCATCTACGGCAGCTGAAAAAGTTTGGCCTACCTCAAAATCTAATGGTGCAGTTCTACACTGCAATCATCGAATCCACCATAACATAAGCTATGACTGTATGGTTCGGCTCCTGCTCAGCATTAGAAAAGGGGAGGCTGCAGCGCATCATCCGAACAGCGGAAAGGATAATTGGCTGTAGCTTACCTTCCCTGCAGGATCTTTACGCTAGCAGGTGCAGAAAGAAAGCAACCAAAATTGCCTCTGACCCCTCTCACCCAGCTCACTCCATCTTCCAGCGCATGCCTTCAGGAGTAAGATTCCGGTCAAATCACTACCAAAACCTCTAGACACAGGAACAGCTTTGTTCCTCAAGCGGTAGCCATACTTAATGCTGAACCACGTTAGAGCTGCTAGGACTTGATAGTAATCAGCACAGAACTGAAAATGAACAATTCTCACATTGCTTACTGCCACTACTTATAATGTCCTTAACTTGTAATATTCACACTGTCTGTCCTTGTATTGTTTTTGTTTGTTACGCAACTGCCAAGACAAATTCCTTGTAGGTGCAAAGTTACTTGGCGAAAATAAATGGATTCTGATTCTGATGGCACACATCCAGACCACACATGGCACTCCCTACTCACATGGCTCCCTGTACCAATTAGCACTCACATGGCACCCACTATTGTTTATCACCATCTGCTACTCATTCAGCACCCAATACTGCATAGCACCCACTGCAAATAAACACCCAATACAAACTGGACCTTGGTACCCAAAGCAGCTTGACACAGAAATTACTTTGGCATCTCGGCACCCACTGCAACTTGAAGTGAACCTTTGCGTCTTACCACCTACTGCATCTGGGCACCCACTGCACCTTGGCACTTACTGCAGTTTTGCATCTACTAATGCTTAGCAACCACTGCACATTGGTAACCACTTATTTGCCTGAAAAGAGGCTTGGGTTCTGATCAAGAGGGACAGAGGTCCCAGTAATGAAAGGCGAGTCTGTGCCTCCACTGTGGGCTCCACTGTGCCCACTCTAACCCACTAACAGTGGGCACCTATCACTGCTGATTTGAGGGTGGTAGTACCAAAAGAGTTGGTTGGAAGGAGACACAAAGTCTGCCTGATACTGCTATAAAGGTGTGTGTGTGGGGGGGGGGGGGTCGGCTGCCCCTTTCTGCAGCACCCACACTGACCTCTACTTTTCCCATCAGCCACCCCTTCCCCTCATAGCTGGAACCCAGTACTCATGCTCACATGACACCAAGTATCTGCACCCAGGCCTAAAATTGCACCCAGTACTCACACCTGCACACAGCTTCCACATGGCCCCCACTATCTGCACCAAGCACCTACTTAACCCGTAACCGCACCCAAAGTACCTGCATTCAAAACCCATGTGATGCCCAAAGCCCACCCATAGCCAGTACCCAGTACAGGCATGGTGCCAAGTATTCGCACCCATGTCACACCCGGTACCTGCACCTAGCACCCACATGACATCCAGTACATGCACCCAGATCTTACATGGCACTAAGTACTTGCAATCAACACCCGCATGACACTCGATACCCAATCATAGCCAGAACCCACATGACACTCAGTACTTACACCCAGAACTCACAGGGCACCCATCATCTGCATTCAGCAGCATGACAATCAATACCCCCCTAGCCAGAAACGATGCAGGGGGGGGGGGGGCATGCGGGGGAAGGCATTGCCAGGCCCCTTTTTTAAATTTTAGCACCCCCCACTTAAGGACCCTCTGCACGGCCTTGCCCGTGCATGCACAGTACGGAGCTGCCCGCCTTCAGGAACACTTTTTTTTTTCTATATTCAACTTCAGACTCCCTTTAAATACACCAATAATATATTTTCCAGCATTTCCATGGGGACTCAATATACAAAACATCTGCAATCTCATTGGCTGGGGGAAATCAATCATTTTTTAGGTGTTTTGAAAGATGTCCACAGATGCAAGGAAGACTGTGGGAGAAAGTTCCTTAGAACATGAGAAACCTGAGCACCAATGAGTGTGTGCAGGGGTAGAGTAGAGTGTGTGTGCAGGGGGTAGAGTAGAGTGTGTGTGCAGGGGGTAAAGCAGAGTGTGTGTGTGCAGGGGGTAGAGCAGAGTGTGTGTTCAGGAGGTAGAGCAGGGCATGTGTGCAGGGGGTAGAGCAGAGTGTGTGTGCAGGGGGTAGAGCAGAGGGTGTGTTCAGGAGGTAGAGCAGGGCATGTGTGCAGGGGGTAGAGCAGAGTGTGTGTGCAGGGGGTAGAGCAGAGGGTGTGTGCAGGGGTAGAGCAGAGTCTGTGTGTGCAGGGGGTAGAGCAGAGGGTGTGTGCAGGAGGTAGAGCAGAGTGTGTGTGCAGGGGGTAGAGCAGAGGGTGTGTGCAGGGGGTGGAGCAGAGGGTGTGTGCAGGGGGATAGAGCAGAGGGTGTGTGCAGGGGTGGAGCAGAGGGTGTGTGCAGGGGGTAGAGCAGAGTGTGTGTGTGCAGGGGGTAGAGCAGAGGGTGTGTGCAGGGGTAGAGCAGAGTGTGTGTGTGCAGGGGGTAGAGCAGAGGGTGTGTGCAGGTGGTAGAGCAGAGTGTGTGTGCAGGGGGTAGAGCAGACTGTGTGTGTGCAGGGGGTGGAGCAGAGTGTGTGTGTGCAAAGGGTAGAGCAGAGGGTGTGTGCCATGGGTAGAGCAGAGTGTGTGTGTAGGGGGTAGAGCAGAGGGTGTGTGCAGGGGTAGAGCAGAGTGTGTGTGTGTGCAGGGAATAGAGCAGAGGGTGTGTTCAGGGGTAGAGCAGAGGGTGTGTGCAGGGGTAGAGCAGTGTGTGTGTGTGCAGGGGTAGAGCAGTGTGTGTGTGTGCAGGGGTAGAGCAGAGTGTGTGTGTGCAGGGGGTGGAGCAGAGGGTGTGTGCAGGGGGTAGAGCAGAGAGTGTGTGTGCAGGGGGTAGAGCAGAGGGTGTGTGCAGGGGGTAGAGCAGAGGGTGTGTGCAGGGGGTAGATCAGAGTGTGTGTGTGCAGGGGTAAAGCAGAGGGTGTGTGCAGAGGGTAGAGCAGTGTGTGTGTGTGCAGGGGTAGAGCAGAGGGTGTGTGCAGGAGGTAGAGCAGAGTGTGTGTGTGCAGGGGGTAGAGCAGAGGGTGTGTTCAGGGGTAGAGCAGAGTGTGTGTGTGCAGGGGGTGGAGCAGAGGGTGTGTGCAGGGGGTAGAGAAGAGGGTGTGTGCAGGGGTAGAACAGAGTGTGTGTGTGCAGGGGTAGAGCAGAGTGTGTGTGTGCAGGGGTAGAGCAGAGTGTGTGTATGCAGGGGGTGGAGCAGAGGGTGTGTGCAGGGGGTAGAGCAGAGAGTGTGTGCAGGGGATAGAGCAGAGTGTGTGTGTGTAGGGGGTGGAGCAGAGTGTGTGTGTGCATGGGTAGAGCAGAGTGTGTGTGTGCAGGGGGTAGAGCAGAGTGTGTGTGTGCAGGGGGTGGAGCAGAGTGTGTGTGTGCAGCGGGTAGAGCAGAGGGTGTGCGCAGGGGGTAGAGCAGAGTGTGTGTGTGCAGGGGGTAGAGCAGAGGGTGTGTTCAGGGGTAGAGCAGAGGGTGTGTGTGCAGGGGGTAGAGCAGAGTGTGTGTGTGCAGGGGGTGGAGCAGAGGGTGTGTGCAGGGGTAGAGCAGAGGGTGTGTGCAGGGGGTAGAGCAGAGTGTGTGTGCAGGGGGTAGAGCAGAGTGTGTGTGTGCAGCGGGTAGAGCAGAGGGTGTGCGCAGGGGGTAGAGCAGAGTGTGTGTGTGCAGGGGGTAGAGCAGAGGGTGTGTTCAGGGGTAGAGCAGAGGGGGTGTGTGCAGGGGGTAGAGCAGAGTGTGTGTGTGCAGGGGGTGGAGCAGAGGGTGTGTGCAGGGGTAGAGCAGAGGGTGTGTGCAGGGGGTAGAGCAGAGTGTGTGTGCAGGGGGTAGAGCAGAGTGTGTGTGTGCAGGGGGTGGAGCAGTGTGTGTGTGTGTGCAGGGGGTAGAGCAGAGGGTGTGTGCAGGGGGTGGAGCAGTGTGTGTGTGTGCAGGGGGTAGAGCAGAGGGTGTGTGCAGGGGGTAGAGCAGAGGGTGTTTGCAGGGGGTAGAGCAGAGGGTGTGTGCAGGGGGTAGAGCAGAGGGTGTGTGCAGGGGGTAGAGCAGAGTGTGTGTGTGCAGGGGGTGGAGCAGAGGGTGTGTGTGGGGGGTTTTCATATTAAGAATTAGGTTTTCGAAGGATCTGACTAAACAGCAGATACATCTTACAATGGATTCTCAATTTTACCGGCAATCAGTGGACTTTGAAGTACTGGCAAAAGGAATGTGAGCAGTATGAAGAATTTGTTAGAAGTTTAGCTGTAGAAGGAATTTTACTATTGACCACATCAGTAGGAGATTGACTCAAAGGGGATTATTCTTATGTATTTATACAACACTGATATCTTCTGCAGCATTTAACACAGTACATAGTCATGTCACTGACTGTCCTCAGAGCAGTTCACAATCTAATCCCTACCATAGTTATATTCTAATGTCCTCCTGACATATTATTGTTATGTATATGTATTTATACAGCAGTGACATCTTCTGCAGAACATTACAGAGTACATAGTCATGTCACTCACTGTCCTCAGAGGAGCTCACAATCTAATCCCTACCATAGTCATAGTCTAATTTCCTACAGTATTATTATTATGTATTTATATATCACTGACATCTTCTGCAGCACTATACAGAGTACATAGTCATGTCACTGACTGTCCTCAGAGGAGCTCACAATTTAATGTTCACCATAGTCATAACTAAATGTCTTTCCATACCAGAAGAGTTCGCAATCTAACACTATTATACTTATAAGTCCTTTATAATCAAAAGCCAATTTCTGGGGAAGCCAATTTACTTATCGGTAGATTTTTATGACGTTGGACTAAATGGGTGCCTGTATGAAACCCACACAGACACTCTGAGAGCATGCAAACTCTATCAAGATAGCAACTTGGCCCAGAACTGAATTTTCCCTGCGTGAATCAGGTGCTTTTCATACATCCAGGGGTGTAACTATAGTGGCTGCAACCCCCTCAGCCACAGGGGGGCCCGGGGCCCGCCAAGGGCTCTTTTGGGGGAAAGTAGCAGAAGCGCCGTGTGTGGGGGGAGCACTGACGCCCGATTGTGGACCCCTCGGGTGTTGAACTGGCCGTGGTAAGTTCTTTCCCAGCCACCCGCAGCTCACCTCACCCTGCGTGAGTCTTCGGGAGGCAGAGCAGGGCTACAGGAAGATAGCATCTGAAACCGTGCACTGGAGACTATTTGTGTCTCTAGTACAGGGCATCGGGCCCCAATCTTCCCGTAGCCCTGCTCTCTGCCTGTCAGTGCGGGTGATTTGCTGCAGGAGGATCGTCAGGGAGCTGCGAGTCAGAGGCCAGCCGGAAGAGGAGACTTGTTCCAGGTGAGTAAATTATTTTTTTTTTGCAGTTGCATTATTTTCTAGTGAAATTCTGCCCACATTACAATTTCTGGTGAAATGCCGCCCACTTTACGATTATTTTCTGGTGAAATGCAGCCCACTTCCGATTATTTTTTGGTGAAATGCTGCCCACTATATGATTAATTTCTGGTGAAATGCTGCCCACTTTACGATTATTTTCTGGTGAAATGCTGCCCACTTTACGATTATTTTCTGGTGAAATGCTTATGCTGCCCACTTTACGATTAATTTCCAGTGAAATGCTGCCCACTTTATGATTCTTTCTGGTGAAATGCTGCCCACTTTACAATTAATTTCTAGTGAAATGCTGCCCACTTTACGATTATTTTCTGGTGAAATGCTTATGCTGCCCACATTATAATTAATTTCTGGTGAAATGCTTATGCTGCCCACTTTACGATTCATTTCTGGTGAAATGCTGCCCACTTTATGATCCTTTCTGGTGAAATGCTGCCCACTTTACAATTTATTTCTGGTGAAATGCTGACCACTTTACGATTATTTTCTAGTGAAATGCTGCCCACTTTACGATTAATTTCTGGTGAAATGCTGCCCACTTTATGATTATTTTCTGGTGAAATGCTTATGCTGCCTACTTTACGATTAATTTCTGGTGAAATGCTGCCCACTTTATGATTATTTTCTGGTGAAATGCTGCCCACTTTACGATTATTTTCTGGTGAAATTGATTTTTATTGATTCCAAAACCTTTAGAACTAATTATTGGAACTCAAATTGGCTTGGTAAGCTCAGTGACCCCTGACCTACATACACAGGTGAATCCAATTATGAGAAAGAGTATTTAAAGGGGTCAGTTGTAAGTTTCCCTCCTCTTTTGATTTTATCTGACGAGTAGCAACATGGGGGGTCGAAAAAACAAAAACTTTGGAGAAAAAAAATAAATGGGATTGGGCCCAAAATGTTTAAATACTTCAAATATTTACAAAAATATGAGTAGTCGCAGAAAAAGGACATTTTTATCAAATGCACTGTCTCCATGTGATTTCTATTTATATTTTTTTATTATCATCTTTACAAAAAAAAAAGTTTTATTTTTTTCAGAAATTGTACCTTATGAAAACATGATTTTTGAATTATTTTTTTTTAACTGGTGAGCAGTTAATTAATTACCAATTCTGAACATAAACAATTTTTCAGTTTAGCTAGAAATGATTTAATTCTTTTAAAGGGAAAGTTTAAATACTTCACATCTAAGGGTTTTTCCCCATAAACACCTGAGCAATTTTTACATTTCAGCACTGCGTCCATTCATTTGCCAATAACTTTATCACTACTTATGACACTGAAATAATCTATACAATGTTTTTTTGCCACAAATTAGGCTTTCTTTAGGTGGTACTTTTTGCTAAGAATTATTTTATTTTACATGCATTTTAAAGTGAATAAAAAGAAAAAAAAGCTAATACAGTTTTAAAATAAAGAAATGAAATCAATATTTAGTAGATCCTCCTTTTGCAGAAATTACAGCCTCTAAATGCTTCCTGTAGGTTCCAATGAGAGACTGGGTTCTGGTTGAAGATATTTTGGCCATTCCTCTTTACAAAACATCTCTAGTCCATTCAGGTTTGATGGCTTCTGAGCATGGACAGTTCTCTTTAACTCGCACCACAGATTTTCAATTATATTCAGGTCTGGGGACTGAGATGACCATTCCAAAATGTTGTACTTGTTCCTCTGCATGAATGCCTTAGTGGATTTTGAACAGTGTTTAGGGTCGTTGTCTTGTTGAAAGATCCAGCACCGGCGCAGCTTCAGCTTTGTCACTGATTTCTGGACATTGGTCTCCATAATCTGCTGATAGTGAGTGGAATCCATGCATCCCTCAACTTTGACAACATTCCCAGTCCCTGCACTGGCCACACAGCCCCACTGCATGATGGAACCACCACCATATTTTACTGTAGGTAGCAGGTGTTTTTCCTGAAATTCGGTGTTCTTTTTCCTCCATGCATAATGCCCAAAATCTCCTTGTGTAAAGTGCACCGAATGGTTGAACGATGCACAGTGACTCGGACTCCATCTGCAGCATGATGATTTTGTAGGTCTTTGGTGTTGGTCTGTGGGTTGACTATGATTGTTCTCACCACCATTCGTTGCTTCTGTCTATCCAAGATTTTTCTTGGTCTGCCACTTCGAGCCTTAACTTGAACTGAGCCTGTGGTCTTCCATTTCCTCAGTATGTTCCTAACTGTGGAAACAGCTGAAATCTCTGAGAAAGCTTTCTGTATCCTTCCCCTAAACCATGATGGTGAACAATGTTTGTCTTCAAGTCATTTGAGAGTTGTTTTGAGACCTCCATGTTGCTGCTCTTCAGATAAAATTAAAAGAGGAAAGAAACTTACAATTTCCCCCCTTAAATACTCTTTCTCATAATTGGATTCACCTGTGTTTGTAGGTCAGGGGTCACTGAGCTTACCAGGCCAATTTGAGTTTCAATAATTAGTTCTAAAGGTTTTGGAATCAATAAAATGACAACAGTGCCCAAATTTATGCACCTGCCTTATTTTGTTTAAAGAAGTATTGCACACTTTCTGTAAATCCAATAAACTTAATTTCACTTCTCAAATATCACTGTGTGTGTCTCCTATATGATATATTTAAAGAGAGTCTGAAGCGAGAATAAATTTTGCTTCAGACCTCAGAGTTAGCAGGGGCATGTGTGCCCCTGCTAAAACGCCGCTATCCCGCGGCTTAACGGGGGTCCCTGATCCCCCAAATCCCCTCCGTAATGCGGGGGAGCGCTTCCTGGTTGGGGCAGGGCTAACCGCCGCAGCCCTGCCCCACGCGCGTCTGTCAGCGCGTATCTCCTCCGCCCCTCTCAGTCTTCCTTCACTGAGAGGGGCGGGGAGAGGCGGCGATGCGCCGCTGATAGACGCGACTGGAGGCAGGGCTGCAGCCGTTAGCCCTGCCTCCAGGAGCGACCAAGTCTGCGACCAAGTGTCTCAGTGGGGGGTTTGGGGGTCAAGGGACCCCCGTTTAGCAGTGCTATTGCGGCGGTTTAGCAGGGGCACACGTGCCCCTGCTAACTATGAGCTCTGAAGCGAGATTTATTCTCGCTTCAGAGTCTCTTTAACTGACATTTTTAATGTTTTTGTAACGATCGGTGTAACACAGAGAGAGTCTGATTACCGGTGAACTGCAGTATCACCGAGAATACAGAATATACCCGATTATTGATGATCTGCAGTATCACCGATAATCAGATATATCTACTAACCTCTGGACACCTGAGATAGCAAGTGAGTGTTAAGTGCAACAGTAATATGTTGAGTATAGCACAGTAGTAGTTCCTTCCGTAGGCCTAGACTCTCCAGAGGGAGGAGCTAGGCTGAGAGTAGGAAGGACAGAGTGTGAGTGACACCAGTGAGAATGTCACTAACAGGTCTGGGAACTGCCTCCAACAGTAAGGCCAGTTCTCGAGGTCGGGCAATCCAGGTCGTTAACACACAGACAGATACGGTACAGATTCAGGAGACAGATACGGAATCCAATATACAGGCAGGGTTTGGAAACGGAGTATCAGAATAGCGAGGTACAGAATCA
Source organism: Hyperolius riggenbachi (assembly GCF_040937935.1). Taxonomy (NCBI): domain Eukaryota; kingdom Metazoa; phylum Chordata; class Amphibia; order Anura; family Hyperoliidae; genus Hyperolius; species Hyperolius riggenbachi. Next base: position 218,796,411 of record NC_090657.1, on the reverse strand, counting down.
GGATGCAAATACAGAGTCCAGGAATGAGCAGAGTTTGGCAACAGGATATCAGAAATAGCAAGGTACAGAATCAGAGTACAGGAGGATAGTCAGGCAGGCAGAAGGTCATAACAAATAATACAGTTCAATATTCCTAACGCTAAGGTGTGAGGTCCGTGATCGTCAACACCTTTGGAAACTATGCTAGAACACAGATACAGACAAGGCCTGAGTGCTACCACGTAGTGATCGCAACGCCAGACACCAGAGGAATGCCCAGCACCCAGTATATATACACCAGTGCTCTCCAGCACCTCCCTTAAGTGCTGGACCAATGAAAGTTGTTGCAATTGTCAGCTGACCGGCCTGGTCAGCTGACCCTCCTCTGACTGCCATAAAGGCTCTGCCTCTCTGCGCGCGCACGCGTCCTAAACCAGTGTGGACTATCAGTCCCAGCCACACCAGTCATGTGTTGTAATGTTGTTGCTGTATGGGTTGCGGAATCCGCCGCCACGCTGTCTGAGCGTGCGGCGTTTCCTCCGCATCCCGCCTTACTGAGAGAAGCAGGCCTATGCGTACAAGCCGCCGCGTCAGACGCGGCGGTTTCTCCGCGTTCCGCTATGTAAGCCGCGGAAACAGCCGCCTCATCTTGCGTCCATGCGGCGGCTTTTCCGCGTTTCTTCACAGTTTTATTAACGATTTATACAGGAAAATCATGACGATTAACAAGGTTGCCAAAACTTTCGCATCCCACTGTATTTTCTGGTGAAATGCTGCCTACTTTATGATTAATTTCTGGTGAAAAGCTGCACACATTACGATTATTTTATGGTAAAATGCTGCCTACTTTACAATTATTTTATAGTGAAAGGCTGCCCCATTACGATTATGGGGGGGCATCCAAATTTTCTCAGGGGGCCCAGTGATTTCTAGTTACGCCCCTGCATACATCTAAAATCAATGGAATGTTGTGATGAATTTCAGAATATAAACCAAGGTGAGGAAAGATTTTACAATGGGGAAACTCAGTAAATCATCTATAAATTAATATGGTAAAAAAAATAACTTATTTTATACATTTTGTTATAGTCACTATAGTTCCCCTTTATGTAAGGGGTGTGCCAGAACACTTAGATTAACAGCAGGCAAGCCCTATGCTCTGTCAGTCAGGCAGAAGCAGCAGAACAGAAGGAGAGACTGAAAAAGATCAGCTGAGTGTAGAATTGATGCTGCCCCCTACGGTCTGCTGCCCTGAATCACGTGATTCAGTCTGCTTCATGGTAGGATCGGCCCTGTGTCTTGCATTCCCAGTAAAAACAGGAACATAACAAAACAAAAGTTGAACTGTGCAATATGCGACTGTGTGTCATATACAATCAATTATGTTTCACTTCAACTCATAACGTGTACATTATGCGGTAAAGCAGCTCCTTGGGATACTGTAGTCTGTTGGATGGCATTGCACTCTGAATATCAAATAAACTTGCTATTGCAGTGTGATTTTGTGCATTAAGATTGTGATTTTTTTCTGTGCATACCAATCAAGTTGAGTTACATGAAAATGTATGCTTGGTGTGATATGCCAATAATTCAGTTATAAGTGAACACAATGCACCACTACTGGATATGCAAATGATCTCTTTTTCGCCTCTGTAAGTCAGGCAAGCATCCAGAACCGCTGGTGTATAGCAAGCCTCAGAGCCGGCCTTTGGGGGGGGCAACTGGGGCAATCGCCCCAGGCCCCGCGCTTGAAGAGGCCCCGCGCACCACCACGCCACGAATTAAATATTCACTGCTGCAGCCGGGACGCCGATCGCTCACTGACCTGAAGCCCCTGGCTTCCTGTATGCACTGGAGCGCATCGGCATCCGGACGGCGCGCTGCGTGTTTCCTACGTGTTTCCTCCTCTGCCCGGCCGCTGGGTGCGCTCTGCGAGTGACGTCACGATTGACGTCATATGCATGTGCAGAGAGCGCTCCCCGCGGCAGCCCGACCTGAAGAGCCGACCCGGACTGACAGACGTTGTCTGCAGCAGCCGCTGCCGGACATATTTCAGAGGCCGGGGCAGGCAGGACAGATACCGGTCCGGTAGGTAGGATTATTTGAGGAGCAGAATTATATACTATCTATGTACTGGGCACTATACTAGCTATATGCTGGGCACTATGCTAGCTATGTACTGGGCACTATACTAGCTATATACTGGGCACTATGCTAGCTATGTACTGGGCACTATACTAGCTATATACTGGGCACTATGCTAGCTATATTCTGGGCACTGTACTAGCTATATACTGGGCACTGTACTAGCTATATACTGGGCACTATACTAGCGATATGCTGGGCACTATACTAGCTATATGCTGGGCACTATGCTAGCTATATCCTGGGCACTATGCTAGCTATATACTGGGCACTATGCTAGCTATATACTGGGCACTATACTAGCTATATACTGGGCACTATGCTAGCTATATTCTGGGCACTGTACTAGCTATATACTGGGCACTATGCTAGCTATATTCTGGGCACTGTACTAGCTATATACTGGGCACTGTACTAGCTTTATACTGGGCACTATACTAGCGATATGCTGGGCACTATACTAGCGATATGCTGGGCACTATACTAGCGATATGCTGGGCACTATACTAGCTATATACTGGGCACTATGCTAGCTATGTACTGGGCACTATGCTAGCTATATACTGGGCACTATACTAGCGATATGCTGGGCACTATACTAGCGATATGCTGGGCACTATACTAGCTATATGGTGGGCACTATACTAGCTATATGCTGGGCACTATGCTAGCTATGTACTGGGCACTATGCTAGCTATATACTGGGCACTGTACTAGCTATATTCTGGGCACTGTACTAGCTATTTCCTGGGCACTGTACTAGCTATATCCTGGGCACTATACTAGCTATATCCTGGGCACTATACTAGCTATATCCTGGGCACTATACTAGCTATATGCTGGGCACTATACTAGCTATATGCTGGGCACTATACTAGCTATATGCTGGGCACTATACTAGCTATATCCTGGGCACTATACTAGCTATATACTGGGCACTATGCTAGCTATGTACTGGGCACTATGCTAGCTATATACTGGGCACTATGCTAGCTATATACTGGGCACTATGCTAGCTATATTCTGGGCACTGTATTATCTATATACTGGGCACTGTACTAGCTATATACTGGGCACTATACTAGCGATATGCTGGGCACTATACTAGCGATATGCTGGGCACTATACTAGCTATATGCTGGGCACTATACTAGCTATATGCTGAGCACTATACTAGCTATATGCTGGGCACTATACTAGCTATGTCCTGGGCACTATACTAGCTATATGCTGGGCACTATACTAGCTATATGCTGGGCACTATGCTAGCTATGTACTGGGCACTATGCTAGCTATATACTGGGCACTATGCTAGCTATATTCTGGGCACTGTACTAGCTATATCCTGGGCACTGTACTAGCTATATCCTGGGCACTGTACTAGCTATATCCTGGGCACTGTACTAGCTATATCCTGGGCACTATACTAGCTATATCCTGGGCACTATACTAGCTATATCCTGGGCACTATACTAGCTATATGCTGGGCACTATACTAGCTATATGCTGGGCACTATACTAGCTATATGCTGGGCACTATGCTAGCTATGTACTGGGCACTATGCTAGCTATGTACTGGCACTATGCTAGCTATATTCTGGGCACTGTACTAGCTATATACTGGGCACTGTACTAGCTATATACTGGGCACTATACTAGCTATATCCTGGGCACTATACTAGCTATATGCTGGGCATTATACTAGCTATATGCTGGGCACTATACTAGCTATATGCTGGGCACTATACTATCTATATGCTGGGCACTATACTAGCTATATGCTGGGCACTATACACTATAGCACTATACTAGCCATATACTGGGCACTATGCTTGCTATATACTGGGCACTATGCTTGCTATATACTGGGCACTATGCTTGCTATATAAGGGGCACTATGCTAGCTATTACTGGGCACTATACTAGCTATATACTGGGCACTATGCTAGCTATATACTGGGCACTATGCTAGCTATATACTGGGCACTATACTCGCTATATACTGGGCACTATACTCGCTATATCCTGGGCACTATACTAGCTATATACTGGGCACTATACTAGCCATATACTGGGCACTATGCTAGCTATATACTGGGCACTATGCTATCTATATTCTGGGCACTGTACTAGCTATATCCTGGGCACTGTACTAGCTATTTCCTGGGCACTGTACTAGCTATATCCTGGGCACTATACTAGCTATATCCTGGGCACTATACTAGCTATATCCTGGGCACTATACTAGCTATATGCTGGGCACTATACTAGCTATATGCTGGGCACTATACTAGCTATATCCTGGGCACTATACTAGCTATATACTGGGCACTATACTAGCCATATACTGGGCACTATGCTAGCTATATACTGGGCACTATGCTAGCTATATACTGGGCACTATACTCGCTATATACTGGGCACTATACTCGCTATATACTGGGCACTATACTCGCTATATACTGGGCACTATACTAGCTATATCCTGGGCACTGTACTAGCTATATACTAGTACATAGCTAGCATAGTGCCCAGTATATAGCTAGTATAGTGCCCAGTATATAGCTAGCATAGTGCCCAGTATATAGCTAGCATAGTGCCCAGGATATAGCTAGCATAGTGCCCAGTATATAGCTAGTATAGTGCCCAGTATATAGCTAGTATAGTGCCCAGTACATAGCTAGTATAGTGCCCAGTATATGGCCTACACTTATGGCTCTAGGCCCCGCATGTGACACTCGCCCCAGGCCCCGCATACTCTAAGGCCGCCTCTGGCAAGCCTATAGCTTTAAATATTACACAGCCACATCAACCCCACATGCAGACAGCGTGTTTCAGACTGTTGGTCCTCATCAGTACATGGCAGGGATTGATATGGCTCTATGGGATAGGGCTTGGACCAGTACAACAGAATAACCAAGCTCTATCTCCATACAGCCATATCAATCCCTACCATGTACTGATGAGGACCAACAGTCCGAAACAGGTTGTCTACGTGTGGGGTTGATGTGGCTGTGTAATATTTAGTTCACAAAAGATCTTTATTAGAATAAAGTCATCAACAGAGCATAGTACAATATAAAACTTTTGATATAACAAAATTATAAGCAACCATAGCTTACAGTATAATAAGATGACAGTATAACAGTAAAACAGACAAAATCTCAAACGATTTTTGCTCCATAGTACAATGTTTCGGCAATGTCTAATTTAATATGTGCCTGGCTGTGTAATATTTAGAGCTATAGGCTTGCTATACACCAGCGGTTCTGGATGCTTGCCTGGCTTACAGGGGCGAAAAGAGATCATTTGTATATTCAGTAGTGGTGCATTGTGGGTATCCACAAATTTTCACTTATAGCTGAATTATTGAAAATTTCCTTCTGTTTTAAATTCAAATTCCACCAAGCATTGCTTTTTAGTAGGAGGGCTGTTCGGTCTCTTTTATCCCCCTACACATTCCTAGTGGTTTGGGTCACCCGAGCTGCTCGGTTACTCTGATGAAAATGTATATAATGTCCAAACCACATGTGACCTTTGGCGCTAAACAGAGTAACCAAGCAGCTCGGGGTGACCCAAACCACTAGGAATGTATAGGGGAATAAAAGAGACCCCTATACATTCCTAGTGGTTTGGGTCACCCCGAGCTGCTTGGTTACTCTGTTGTAAGTTGTTTCACCCCACCTCATGGATGAACCGGCCCTGCCCATACGGCCATATCAATCCCTGCCATGTACTGATGAGGACCAAAAATCCGAAACAGGCTGTCTACATGTGGGGTTGGTGTGGCTGTGTAATATTGAAAGCTATAGGCTTGCTATACACCAGCGGTTCTAGATGCTTGCCTGGCTTACAGGGGCATAAAGAGATAATTTGCATATTTAGTAGTGGTGCATTGTGGGTAACCACAAATGTTCACTTAAAGGGACTCCGAGCACCTCTCATAGGCATTCCTTTAAAGAGATTCCGACCAGTACTGCAAAGTACTTAAAGATGCATACCTTTCTGCAGCTCGTGCTCTCCTCTTTCATTTGATGCCCGAATTTCCGTTCTACACCAAACAGTTTTAGTTTGATTTCAATTTAAAAATCGCAGCTGCCATCTTGGCTATGTTATAGCTTCCGGGTCACCCCTGTCTTCTCTTTTAGAGAAGTGCATCACTAAATTAAGCAGGAAGAGGAAGTGACACGCATGGCCATTGCAAGAGGCTCCTCCAGAGGGGTCATAGCACGACTGCCCATGAGAGGTGCTCGGAGTCCCTTTAAAGCTGAGTTATTGCAAGTTTCCTTCTGTTTTAAAGAGACACTGAAGCGAAAAAAATTATGATATTATGATTTGTATGTGTAGTACAGCTAAGAAATAAAACATTAAGATCAGATACATCAGTCTAATTGTTTCCAGTACAGGAAGAGTTGAGAAACTCCAGTTGTTATCTCTATGCACACAAGCCATTAAGCTCTCCGACTAAGTTAGTCGTGGAGAGGGCTGTTATCTGACTTTTATTATCTCAACTGTAAGTGAACTGTTTACTTTTTCTCTGCTAGAGGAGAGGTCATTACTTCACAGACTGCTCTGAAAGACTCATTTTGAATGCTGAGTGTTGTGTAATGTGCACATATTATAGAATGATGCAATGTTAGAAAAAACACTATATACCTGAAAATAAAAGTATGAGAATATTTTCTTTGCTGCTAATCTTCTAGAAATTATTCATAGTACACAACCAATTCATTATATCATATATTTTTTTTCGCTTCAGTGTCTCTTTAAGAAGGCAAATCACACCAAGCTTGGCACTAAACGTGATTTTTCTGCATTGCCATGACTTGCATCTGATGCAAATCGCACATGTGGGGGAGGGTCGCAGCGGGATTTTAAAGGGGAACTGAAGTAAGAGGTTTACGGAGGCTGCCATATTTATTTCCTTTTAATCAATACCAGTTGCCTGGCAGCCCTGCTGGTCTATTTCTCTGCAGTAGTATCTGAATAACACCAGAAACAAGCATGCAGCTAGTCTTGTCAGATCTGACATTATTGTCAGAAACACCTGATCTGCTGCATGCTTGTTCAGGGGCTATGGCTAATAGTATTAGAGACAGAGGATCAATTCAGCAGGAGGACCAGGCAACTGGCACAACTGGCAATAAATATGGCAGCCTCCATATCCCTCTCACTTCAGTTGTCCTTCAAAATAAATGCAAGAAAAAGAATAAAACACTGAAAAAAAGTGATGGCATTGGAATACATTGGATGAGTGAAGCGCCAAGTACACTGGGCTATGCAGGTGTGTGTGCAGATGACTCGGGGATTCCCCCCAGCAGTTGTCAGACAGCCTCGCCCTTGGATTGTAGGAGGCTCAGTGGGCTGGAATGTGATAGAGCTGAGAGCCGATGTCACTCGCTCTTCCTGCTTGCTGAACTCCCTCCTCCTCCTCACAGTTCAGTTTCCATTCCTCGGTTTCATTATATGGCTGGGGAGATCGCCTGGAGGTGGCAGTAAGCAACTCCCAGTGATAGAAGCAGGACTGTTATACGAGACCGGCAGCCTCTGCTAAAAAGGTAGGAATGCTTTATATGCATTATTCTTGTGAGAAACTGAGTATTGTGAGGAAGAAATCATTTCAATCACTAATAAGCAGATAACGTAAAGGGAACCAGAGGCAGGATAATTGGGTGCATTTATACTTACAGTGCTGCCCATAATTATTCATACCCCTGGCAAATTTTCACTTAAAGTTACTTTTATTCAACCAGCAAGTCATTTTTTGACGGGAAATGGCAAAGGTGTCTCCCAAAAGATAATAAGAGGATGCACAAGAGGCATGATTGTGGGGGGAAAAAAACATTTCTCAGCTTTTATTTACATTTGAGCAAAAAGTGTCCAGTCCAAGATTATTCATACCCTTCACAAACTGTCACAGTTTGTGGGAAAATCCACAGTTCTATACCATTCCAAATAGCCCAAGCTGTTCTAAAACATCCTAATTACCCTGATTCTTTGGGAACAGCTGTTTTAATCAACTCAACAGGTGAAAAAGAGCAGCTCTCTGCAGCTGGTTTGTGGACAGTCATGGCTAAGACAAAGGAGATCAGTGAGGACCTGCGGCTGCACATTGTGGCTGCTCACAAGTCAGGAAAGGGCAACAAGGCCATAAATGTTTTCAAATTGCTTGTACTGCATATTTTTTGAGGGTGGGTTTTGGCGACTTGTGCACTACCTGCGGTATACTACAAATGGTTACTGAACTAAGAATCAGCAGAGCACAGTGTGTACACTGTGGACATTTTGTGGCGTTAAATTATAGTTAGAACTACATACAACCTATGGAGATACTGATTTTAAATGCATTCAGTGTATTTCATTACGTTGATCACTTAAACCAATCTATATTGAGTCTAAACAAAAAACAACAACAAACAAACACAAAACCAATTCATTTTCTATCTTTATTTATCAGGAAGTTGTCGATAAATTTCGATGGACGGACGTGAACTACAACCTGACATCATGGAGACCAATCCAGACAACTGTAACTTCATACAGAACAATGTAAGTAAAGGCATTTTGGTTTGGATTACGCAATTTCAAGAGGGCCTGGACTCAGAACTTCCGCTCTGCGCTAAAAGATAAGCAACAGCATACTACCTTTAGAGAAAAACATTTCTTTGTTACAGCTGATACAAATCCTGCAATAAATCTGCACTGTGTCTACTTCCTGCTTTCATGGAAGCAGACATATTGCTAACATCCAGTGTTTACAAATTAGCTGCTTTGTCATGGCAGAGGAAATTCCTGAGCTGAGAGACCAAATTACAGCTTGTGATTAGTCACAGATGAAGGGGAATTAGACAGGCTAAACTCTTTAAATTCATATAGGGTGCTTTCTCTATATTTTAAGATAGAGATACAATGTAATGGCAGAGAATCCCTTAAAGAGACTCCGTAACAAAAATTGCATCCTGTTTTTTATTATCCTACAAGTTCCAAAAGCTATTCTAATGTGTCCTGGCTTACTGCAGCACGTTCTACTATCACCATCTCTGTAATAAATCAACTTATCTCTCTCTTGTCAGACTTGTCAGCCTGTGTCTGGAAGGCTGCCAAGTTCTTCAGTGTTGTGGTTCTGTGATGAATCTCCCCCCTCCAGGCTCCTCTCTGCACACTGCCTGTGTATTATTTACATAAGGGCAGCTTCTCTCTTATCTTTTACAAGCTGGATAAATCCTCCTCTGAGCTGGCTGGGCTTTCACATACTGAGGAATTACATACAGGCAGAGCTGTCTGCACTCTGCAGGAAGAAACAGTCTGACACTTCAGTGGAAGAGAGCTGCAGGGGGAAAGAAACACACAAATGATCTCTTGAGATTCAAAAGGAAGGGTGTATACAGCCTGCTTGTGTATGAATGTATTTTCTATGTGTGGACATACTGTACATCAACCTACTTCCTGTTTTGGTGGCCATTTTGTTTGTTTATAAACAAACTTTTTAAAACTGTTTTTAACCACTTTTAATGCGGCGAGGAGCGGCAAAATTGTGACAGAGGGGAGTAGGAGATGTCCCCTAACACACTGGTATGTTTACTTTTGTGCGATTTTAACAATACAGATTCTCTTTAAGCTATGTACACACATTAGATAAAAATTGGTCAAAACCTAGTTAAAACAACTGATTAATGATGTTTCAACGTATAATCGCTATTGGGAGTCTGTTATGATCCGATGTGTTGGATACTTTCGAGCGACGATCGCTAAGCAGAGACAGTATGTATTAATAATTAAGCGACGGATAACAATCGTTTTGTTATTGCACGCAACAGTGGGTGCGCTCCACAATCGTTGTGTTTTGTTTATTTTCATTATTTTTCTATCGTTTACATAAGTCACTTCCCACATCGCTCCGTGCATTTTGATCGTTCGTTGTTGCACAGGTTTGTACTGGCATCAGTCATTTGATTAATTATGCCTCTGACGTCACTTCCGCATTCTTACATGGTTAGATCATCTAACGATCATTTAAGTGTGTATGCGGTCGATCGCCCAGTGTCGCACCGCTTAAACGAACAATCAATGGCCGACGTTCGTTTCGACCAATTTTAATCTAATATGTGTACGTAGCTTTACAGTGCACAACACCCTTCTGCACAATGATCAGCCCACAGCGGATGCACTGCCATAACACTGAGAAAGGAATGCAATCTGCCTGGCATCAGATCCACTGTCGCACTACATTCACTATGAGCCGATCCTAAATCCCAGCCAGTCGCCATATTGGAAAGGCTAGATAATCCTGCCAGTCAGGGGCAGGAGATGAATTACTATAATGGTGGCCATACAGAGGTTCATGTTTTAACCTCTTGAGGACCACAGTATTAAACCCCCCTAAAAACCAGGCCATTTTGTGTAAAATAGGCCATTGCAGCTTTAAGGCCTTGCTGCAGGGCCACACAAGACAGCACACAAGTGATTCCCCCCCCCCCCCCCTTTTCTCCCCACCAACAGAGCTTTCTGTTGGTGGGGTCTGATCACTCCCCCAATGTTTGTTTGTTTTTTTTATAAATATTTATATATTTTTTTTTAAAAAATTGTGTATTTTTTTATTTATTTATACTGTGGCCCTGCCCTCCCTCCGCCACCCAGCCAATCACTGTGATCGGCTGTCATAGGCTTCAGCCTATTTCAGCGCATCACCGCCGAGACTCTGGAGTCACACGGCTTTCCCCAGTACAGCGCTGCTGTAGATCACAGCGCTGTACATGCTAATTAGACGGCGGTTTTGCCGTCTAACAGTCTCCGATCGGTGATCGCCTACCAAGCGGAGATGCGCGGGCAGCGTGCAATCTCCTGCAAAGCGAAGCCCCAGGACTTTACGCCGATCGGCGTTAGGCGGTCAGCAAGTAGTTAACCTTTGAATGATGATCTTACAGTACTCTAAAGGTGGCCACTAATGATCCAATTTCCTGAACAATCGACCGTACAGTTTGTGCTGATCGATGATGAACCCATCGTTCTATTGATTATTCATTCATCTGTATTTCCAAATGATTCTTTTGGTCTGACCGGATGAGCAGATTGTTTATAATTTTTCCCCTCCATTGGTGGTCCTGATCTATAGTTTCTGATCAATTGCAATGATCAAATCGGACAGTCAATCATTCTGGAAATTGTACTGTTAGTGTGCACCTCAATGGACAAATGTAGTGAGAGGTACAAGGAGGCTGCCATATTTATTTCCTTCCAAGCAATACCAGTTGCCTGGCTGTCCTGCTGATCATCTGCCTCTATTACTTTCAGCCATAGACCCTGAACAAACATGCAGCAGATCAGGTGTTTCTGACAAGATTGTCAGATCTGACAAGATTAGCTGCGTGCTTGTTTCTGGTGTTATTCATACACTACTGCAGCCAAATGGACCAACAGGACAGCCAGGCAACTGGTATTGTTTAAAAGAAAATAAATATGACATACTCTTCTCACTTCAGTTGTCTTTTTAGGATTCTATACTGCTTTTAGATGTAATTACAGTCTGATTTTTATTTTGAACCTGATTCTCTGTATCTTATTTTGTGTTCTCTCTCTTTTCCCTAGAACAACAACAATTTCAATCATGGGCCAGAATTTAAGAGGTAACTTTTAATGTTTTGACTTGTCATGTTTGTTAAGGCATGTTTTAAATGACACGCAATTGATTTGTTGCAACAGTTTTCAAATATGTGCAAATTGAATGCCAGGACACAGGCTACATAATGTTGCCAACTAGTATGATACGATTTAGCCTGACCGCAAACGTTGGTCTGTCTGCTACACTTTTTCAGCATTTGCGCTTGCATTCCTAGCCAATCCAATGAAAAATATCAAAACGCGTAAGCAGACACAAAAAGATAAAATGCAGAGGGTAGCATCCTGGAAAATTGGAAAAATTGTGATGGAATCACACTGCAATTGCAATTGGGAAAGGAAATTATATTTATTACCGTATCGGTTTTTATATATTACAAAAATGTAAAAAAATATTTTAATGTTTGTATACTAAAATGTAGGTGCAAAATTGGATGCAGCCATGTTGGTTTGCAAGGCCTCAAGGTTTTTGATTAACAAAAGGTATCTGCATCCCTGGAGGCACCCCATACAAAGTAAACTAAAGGAATCTGGGAAATTTAACTGGTGTCCCTTTCTGTTTATGAGCTGCGTGCCCGCGGTGTCATGATGAATGGGAACATATGTTCCCAAAGCCAATCAAAGTGTCTTATGAATGTATAAATGATCACTGTTGCATTAAGCAACAGTGATCATTCCATTGTAAAAAAAATAAAAAATGAAACTCACTTCCTGCTGGAAGGCTGTGATTTAGCATTTTAACCAGACAGCAGGCTATGTAGGATATCTAGTGGCCCCAGAAAATATTACAACAAAGAATATTACAAAAAAACATTCCCTTTACCTATAAACCTATAACAAGCCCATTAAACCCTTCTGACCCTCCTTGCCCCGTATAACATATTTGTAAAGAAAAAAAAAACACCAAAAACTAAAGTGATGGAATTTTAAAGGACCATTCATACATTTTTACCTTAAGGACTTGACTTTTTAAAGATGTATGCCATGAGGTTGTATTACTGTTATTTTTGCAAATAAGGTCTTGCCATTACTGATAGAGTACAATGAGAAAAATAAAATTACAAAAATAAAATATTGTCATCATACATTGTACTAGGGTCACGATTTAATTTAAATGTAATAACCAGGACATATGGGCAAAGAAAATGGTGGGTTCTACCTACAGTAGCACAGTTTATTTTGAAACTATAATGGCTGAAAATTGAGAAATTATTAATTTTCTGAATTTGTTTTTTTTAATGCCCTTGGAATGCATGTAAAATAATTCTTGTCAAAAAGGGCCTCCCAAGGAAAGCCTAATCTGTTATAAAAAATAACCAAAACAATGCACAGATTATTTAGGTGTGATAAGTAGTGATCAAGTTATTGCTGAATGAATGAAAGCAGAGCTAAAATGTTAAAATTGCTCTGGATTTTAAGGGAAAAAAGCCCTTAGTGGGGAAGTGGTTAACTGTCTGATTTTGTAAGGACTGTAAAGATGCTCGAATCATGGGTGACTGTTCTGGCTGACAGTTTTGAAAAAATAGCACTGTACAAACATGCTGCCCGTTTCAGCCAATCAATTGTCCAAATATTGTGAGGGTTAGATGATAAATATATCCTTAGCGGTGTTCCACTACACTTATAGTCACATCATTAAATTACTAGGATATGGATGGAGCTTTGGAACCCAATTATGAAAAAATCATCTTGAAATTTTAATATACAAAAATAGCAAAATTACATCAATAGTATTTTCAATAGTGAAATAAATATATTCATCCAATCACAATAATGCACAACTCAAGCTGATCAGCTAGGGGCTCCCGGCAAGTGGTGGAGGACCAGTGGTTGCAGAGGAAAGCCTCATTAGGATCCGGAGGCTTCCCTCTCCGTAGGTAAGTATTTGTTTCTGAGCCCCAGCTTCAGCTAAGGTTCTCTGTAAGGCAAACATTGTGTTATGATGGCAAATTAAATCTAAGATCACAAAACAAGGCTCTGTTTATTTTTGTTTTGTGTTATAGGAAGAGAAAGAAAAAGATGTTTTATAAGGATAAAGAGAAGCAGAAGCAAAGTCTAGTGACCAGCGGAACCCAATTCATTAGAGTCTTTCAAAAACAGCTTCAGAATGCAAAGGCCAGTAAGGAAGAGACCCTCCACTACATGCAAAGGGTAAGTGTATTCCTGTACAGCAGTCTGAAGCCGGACCTGGAGTGATGGTAGATTAGACAGCTAGCAGATATGTAGAGGAATGACGCGTAAAACTGTGTATGTAGAACAGAGGCGCCAGCAGGATAAAAGTCAATAATTTTTTTACAAATTGCTTGGAGGAAGTGGTGGGCTTGTCTCCCAAAAGCAGACAAGAGATCCTGTCTTCATTGAAATCAATACATTTGTTATACGGTACCCCGAAAACAGTGCATCGCGTTTCGCAGGCTCAGCCTTTTTCATCAGGCAATAAAAGTGGGGACAAAACAGAATTTCGGCAATAGCAAGTTATTTTTTTTACATTTAAAATTATCTGTTTACCTCTCACACCCAAAAAATACCCAAATAAAATTTGTAACTAACATTTTTTTTTTTAAATTACAATTTAACCTATTTTGGTTCCTGGACGTAGAAACTACGTCCAGGAACCATGCGCGCTACCGCGCGCTCCCGCGGCCGATCGTGCGCGTGCACGCGCACTCCCGGCCGCGGATTCGGTAGCCACGGAATCAATGTATCGGGCTATGGTGCCGATCACTGATTCCTCTCCCCCGCTGAAAAAGTGACAGCTTCTCTCGGAAGCTGTGCTTTTTCTGGCCGTTGCCTCCCCCCTGCGTCACTTTAAGCGTGTGTTACGCTTAGAATGACGTCATGTAAATAGTATAGTTTACATCCCACCCTCCCAAAAATACCCAAATAAAATGTTTAATATAAAAAAAAAACCATTACAATAAAAAAACAACAACATGTAAATATACATAAGGGTCTAAACTTTTTAAATATCAATGTAAAGATGAAATATTTCTATATTTTTTTTATTTCAAACTTGTAAATAGTGATAGATGCAAAACGGAAAAAATGCACCTTTATTTCCAAATAAAATATTGTCGCCATACATTGTGATAGGGACATCATTTTAACGGTGTAATAACCGGGACATATGGGCAAATACAATACGTGAGTTTTAATTATGGAGGCATGTATTATTTTAAAACTATAATGGCTGAAAACTGAGAAATAATGATTTTTCCCGTTTTTTTCTTATTCTTCCTGTTAAAATGCATTTACAGTAAAGTGGCTCTTAGCAAAATGTACCCCCCAAAGAAAGCCTAATTGGTGGCGGAAAAAACAAGATATAGATCAGTTCATTGTGATAAGTAGTGATAAAGTTATAGGCTAATGAATGGGAGATGAACATTTCTCAAGTGAAAACGACTGACCGCGAATGGGTTAAAAAAACAAACAAAACATAAATAGTTACATAAGGGTCTGAACTTTTTAATATGCATGTCAAGATGGTATACAACTAACATTTTTTAAATTATAAGTTTGTAAATAGTGATGGGCGCAAAACTAAAAAAATGCACCTTTTTTTCTAAATAAAATATTGGCGCCATACATTGTGATCGGGACATAATTTAAATGGTGTAATAACTGGAACAAATGGGCAAATAAAATACGTAGGTTCTAATTATGGTAGCATTTATTATTTTAAAACTATAATGGCCGAAAACAGATAAATAATGAATTTTTTCTATTTTTTTCTTAATATTCCTGTTAAAATGCATTTCGAAAAGAATAATTCTTAGCAAAATTTACTATCCAAAGAAAGCCCAATTGATGGCGGAAAAAAAAAGATTGGATCAATTAATTGTGATAATTAGTGATAAAGTTATTGGCGAATGAATGGGAGGTGAAAATTGCTTGGATGCATAAGGTGAAAAACGGCTGAAGGCTGAAGTGGTTAAACAGATCATCGTAACTGTTGTGATATAATCCCTATCAGAATGCAAATGACTACATATCACACTTCTTTCCCATGTTCTCCCAGGTATTACACTCCATCTTCTTCTTTGGACACATCAATCACCCACAAATCAAACCCGAGGAATTTATTCCTACAGACAAGTTGGAAACCTACAAAAGGGTGTTTCAAAATTCCTTTAAAGAATACAACACCCATTTTCCACGTCAGGCGCCGTACTCCATCCTGCTGGAATATGTAAGCATTGTGATCACTGAGCACTGTTTTTTCAATTTCATATACTGTATAGAGTAAGCAGGCCCGGGTTGCCTATGATGCCAGGCGGCTTCCCGCCTACCCCCTCCCTCCCAAAGTACTTCTGGTATACACGCTGCAATGGGAACTGCTCTCCTCTTCACTGCAACGCATGCAGGTCACCGCTGATCATCTGCAAGGTCTAGAAGTAGGCGAGGGGGAGGCGGCCGCCACTTGTTTCAAGAAGGTAAACCAGTGGCAGATGGGGTTGCAGGCTGGCTTTATTGGGGGAACCTGCCTGGCTAACCTATAGTGAGGGAACCTACTTGGCTACCTTATAGAGGAGGAACCTACCTGGCTACCTTATAGAGGAGGAAGCTACCTGGCTACCTTATAGAGGAGGAAGCTACCTGGCTACCTTATAGAGGAGGAAGCTACCTGGCTACCTTATAGAGGAGGAAGCTACCTGGCTACCTTATAGAGGGCGCACCTGCCTGGCTACCTTATAAAGGAGGCACCTACCTGGCTACCTTATAGAGGGCGCACCTGCCTGGCTAACATATAGTGGGGGAACCTACCTGGCTACCTTATAAAGGAGGCACCTACCTGGCTACCTTATAGAGGAGGCACCTACCTGGCTACCTTATAAAGACGAACCATAACCAAGCATTGAACTTCATCCCAATCAATAGCTGAAACCCCTTTTCTCATGAGAAATCTTCCTTGTATTGGAATAGATAAGGGAGGTCTGTATGGCTAATATTGTGGTGAAACCCCTCCTACAGTGTGATGTCAGAACCTAGGTCCTGACAGATTGCTGTCTGTGAACCTTGTTACATTGAGGGAAATATTGTCTGTTTCCAACTGCCAAGAAACCAGTATCTCCCTCTGTGCATATGTATATCTATAAAAAAAAAAAAGTCTGGGGCCGGCCCTGCACCCGGAAGTTATTTTTGTATATTGATACATTTTTGTCAGTGTCATCATTGGTCCCTATGTGTATGATGCTGAGAAATCAGCTCCATCTATTCATAATTTATATTACAAATTGTGACTAAAGTGTGAGACTGAAAATATTGAGGCTTGTAGAGTGATAAAGTTCCTGCGTTTGAAGTGTAATAGTGCCTGACCAAAAAAAATCCTCTTCATCCTGTTCCAATTGCGTCAAAATCTGTCTTGAAAGGTCACGCCGTGTTTGTTTCTGGAAAAAGGTTAGCAAATGTGGAACCCAGCGTGCAGACACCTTAGACATGTGCAGTTCGTCATGGATAATTTACCCACACCATAACTGAGGCCAGTTTCATTCATGATTATTTGGATGGTTGTTCATCTTAAACACTGCACTTTCTTCACCGTGGCCGCATTGGCCATCAATGATGGTCTTCCAGGTCTTGGATCGTCTGTGAGGGACATGTGACCACTTTGGAAATTACTTTCTCTCATCGTCCTCCAGGACGGCTACCTTATTCCTATTGGTGGTCAACCCCACCTATAGACAACAGCTGGTGGTTGATGCTCCCGCCTTGCTGCGCTGGGTTCACGAGATTCTAGCCAGGGTACTGTCTGCTCTGAGATTTTGTTTGTGGCGTCTTCTGCACTATGCGGAGGACGGCATGATCTATGAATTCCGCCCTTCTCACCAGCGTGATGCAGCTGTTGTCTATCGGTGGGGCAGACCGCCAATAGGAATAAGGTAGCTGTCCTGGAGGATACATCGAAACCCTACTACCGTTAAGTAGCTGAGTTCTTTCCACCTCACAATAGTGTAATTGTTTCCTTAAACGGCCATAATCTCATCATAAATTTTCCAGGCACTATTACCCTTCAAATGCAGGAGCTTTATCATGCTGTGAGCTACACATTAGAAACGAAGTCTGTTAATTGGGGATAGGACAGCATGATAAGGTTTATTTTGCAGCATGTGGTGCTAACATTTTGGGGTTCACAAAGTATATTATGTTTAAAAAAAAATCTTCAGCTAAACAAACAATGCTTTAATAACCATTGTTTTTCTCAGATGACAAAGGTGAACAATACGGGAAACCCAGAGTCACTGATGGAAAAACTGGTGGAACTGAACAAATCGCTGCGGACGCTGAATGAAGAAGGAGAACAAGTTGTAGCCAATTACTTTGACTTCTCGGCTTCTGTGGTCACACAAAGCTACATAAAAGATCCCAACAATGCTAATATTCTAGAGTGTTTTTATGGAGCGTCGCTGTCCTGCAAAGGTGAAACTCAAAGGAAGATAATGATCTATATCAGCGCCCTGTATGTTTGGGACAAGGCTATTTCATATGTGGTGAGTTGTGGAGACACTGGTCATGGCATAGTCTTTCCAGAAGACGTCCACTGTAAGGCCTACAGGTTTACAACTGAAATAAATGGATATAAAGAAATTCCACCGTGTGTCAAATGTCACAAAATGTTTATCACCAACTTTGATCCTGAATACGAAGTAGTCAAGAAGCTACAACCATGGCGATACGGTAACTGTGCTGAAACAGAGTCCTTAAGCAAGCTGCTGCAGGGCAGTTTAGAAGTGAGGAACCACCTGCATACGTTTGGTGATAACAGGCAGCCCATGAGCAGAGAGGACATAGAGAAAACATTCACCGCCAAGCATGAAGGCAGCATGCGGGAAAAACTTGCCAATTGCCTTGCTTCTCGTGACTTCCGGGTGGCCCCATGTGACTGGAAGTTCTTCACTCCTGGTACCTGATGTTAAGTGGAAAGATCACAAAATACCGGTGTCACTCCTGTAAATACACTTTAGGGGTCACGTTACCACTTATAGTCAATCTGGGTCCAAGGGCACAACTGTTTTGACTTCTAGAGAGATCATGAGAACTAGAATGGAATAGGGTCTACTTTATACTATGGAATGTGTAGTACAGGTGTTGGCGGTCTTTATTATTTGAAGAACAAAGTTATCTTCATTATAAACTGCATTGTTTTGTAATGTATTCTCAGGTCATGTTGACCAGAGCTTACTAAAACACACGTATCACTGTTCCAACTGCACTGCTCTGTATTTATGTATTTTTGTATGTATTTCTATATTTATGTATTGTAGTATTTTTATTTTATTTTATGTAAAGTAAATCGGTAGCGACCTTAAAAAAAAGTCAGATACTTACCTATAGAGAGGAAAGCCTCTGGATCCTAAAGAGCTTTCTCTGTCCTCTCAGTAGAAACGTTCCAGCATTGTCTACCGTTCAAATTTGCCGCCTTCTGGAGCCCTCAGAAGTTCTTGTGTATCCGAGTGATTCAGAAGACAGGCGGTTCCATGCTGGGCATGTGCCGCCGTCTTTGGAAGTATTCCGGGACATGAGAGCTCCCGAGGTACCCTGAAGGCATATTCGACCAGATGGTCGAATACCTGCAACGGGGTTGACAGCGCTGAGTGAGGTGACCAAGAGGGGACAAGTAAGATTCCACAGGCTCTAGAGCCTTCCCTCTGCAAAAGTGAGTATTTATTTATTTAATTTCACTTCAGTTTTACTTTAAAGCCAGTGTTTACCAAGTTAAAAATAAAAAAGTCAGATACTCACCTAAGGAGAGGGAAGGCTCGGTCCTAATGAGCCTTCCCTCTCCTCTCCCGGTGCCCTCGGTGCTGCGCTGGCTCCCCCGTTCGCGTCCGCCGCCGCAGGGACTTCGGAAGTCTTCGGGAGCACTCGGGCTTCCGAAGACGGGCCGCTCCGTACTACGTACACGCGAGTGCGTCATAGAGGGCGCTCGCGCATGCGTAGTATGGAGCGGCCCGTCTTCGGGAGCCCGAGTGCTCCCGAAGGCTTCTGAAAGCTCCCTTCGGCGTGCGGAAGTGGCAGTATTTGACCGAACTGGTCGAATACTGCCACGGGGGATCCTGCGCAGGACCGGGCACCGGGAGAGGAGGGGGAAGGCTCATTAGGACCGAGCCTTCCCTCTCCTTAGGTGAGTATCTGACTTTTTTATTTTTAACTTGGTAAACATCCACTTTAAAATACTTTTTTTCAATAAAAGGTGACATTTTTAGGGGAAAAAATCATGGTTATACTGTATCGCAACCAGAATTTCTGTATCAGTGTTGCCAAAATACCGTATATACCTTATGTATTTATTTATTTTAAAACATGTTTTGTACAAAAGTGCAATTAAAAAACAAAGTTTTAGAAAGTGCAATTCACAAACATAGTTTTAAATAAAAACTTTTATTTTACTGTGTTTTTGATCTTTCTGTATCAGAAGTTTATGTCTGCATTACCTAAAGCCCAATCTACACGATACGATTCTTTGTACGATTCGATTACGATTCTATTTACGATCTGATTAAATCCGACATGTCCGATCGGGATTCGATTCGATTCAATTCGATTTGCCATTGTTTTGCAATGGCAAATCGAATCGAATCCCGATCGGACACGTCAGATTTAATCAGATCGTAAATAGAATTGTAATCAATCGTACAAAGAATCGTATCATGTAGATTGGGCTTAAATCCCCATCTACACGATAAGATTCTTAGTACGATTCGATTACGATTCTATTTACGATCCGATTCAATCCAACATGTCCGGAAAAACAATGGCAAATCAAATTGAATCGAATCGAATCCTGATCGGACATGTCAGATTTAATCGGATCGTAAATAGAATCGTAATAGAATCGTACTAAGAATCGTATAGTGTAGATGGGGCTTAAAGATCATATCTCCATCTAGGAGAAAATACTGTATGAATGCTCTAACTTTCTACTGTAGAGTTTTTATGTTTGCTATAAAAATGAGAAAAGTTGGACTTTCTGCTCTGAAATCTTTGTTCCTTGTATTTGCTTGGATGATATTGCCACATAGGTGAGATTAGCAAGACTAATACTGTATTTCCATAGCTGTATAATGTGTTCCAGATTATACAGTACAATTGTAATTTAATACTTTTTAAATAAAGTTATTTTCAGTTTTTGAATTGTGTTAGATTTGTTTTTTTTGTGTGTGTCTGAACAAGTTTCTTAGATTTGGGGCGGAAATGGGTCATACACAACTGGAGTTCCTAGTTACATCTAAGGGCTGATGCTGGAAGGCGCCACATTCTACACTTGCAGGTTAAACCTGCGTTGTGTTGCCCTTTACTACCTCTAGGGCAGGGGTGTCATACTCAAATACAAAGTGGGCTGAAATTGTACACTGGGACCTAGTCGCGGGCCACAAAAGCTTTCTGTATTGCAAGTCAATGGGCGACACACATAGGGCCTGATTCACAAAGCGGTGCTAACAGTTAGCACCCTGGTGAAAAGCCCTTTATCACGCCTAAACTCAGTTTAGGCATGATGAGTTTAGGTGTGATAAGTTTAGGCATACCCCCCAACCGTCCCGTTTCCGTCGGGACTCTCCCGATTTGGGGGGGCCCTCCCGCAATCCCGGGCCCCCCCTATTGAATCCCAACGGCTGGGCAGAATATGGAGGAGGAAAAAATGATCGAGGCTCCAGCCACGGTAATGAGGGATGCGGGAGCCCGGCTTCAGTACTTCCTCCCTCCCTCCCTCTCTCTGAATGTCCTCTTACCGCTGATCTACTCGTACTGGCATCGGACCTCCATGTGCTTCCTGTTTACTATGACGTCACAGGAAGCACATGGAGCTCCGATGCCAGTACGAGTGGATCAGCAGTAAGAGGACTCGGCTGGCTGCTCCGCTGCGCTCACTCTGCCTACATGGAGGGGGGGACACATCAGGGGGGCCATTCAGAGAGAGGGAGGGAGGGAGGAAGTACTGAAGCCGGTTCCCGTATCCCTCATTACCCGCGGCTGGAGCCTCGATCATTTTTTTCCACCTCCAGGCAATCACCCCCCCCCCCCACCTAAAAGTGGCACCCTCCTCCCCACCCACGGGCATTCTCCCCCCCACTGACAACCCCCCTACCCACTAGCACCCTCCTCCCCACCAAGAGTGTACCCTGCCCATGGCCCTAGGCACCCTACCCCAGGCACCCTTCTTCCCCAGGCACCCTGGCCCCTGCACCCTTCCCCAGGCACCCTGCCCCTGGCCCCTCCACTGTTCCCTAGGCACCCTGCACCCTTCCACAGGCACCATGCTCCTGGCCCCTGCACCCTGCCCCAGGCACCCTGCCCCTGGCCCCTCCACTGTTCACTAGGCACCCTTCCACAAGCACCATGCTCCTGGCCCCTGCACCCTGCCCCAGGCACCCTGCCCCTGGACCCTTCCCCAGGCACCCTGCACCATTCCCCAGGCACCCTGCTCCTGGCCCCTGTCCCAGGCACCCAGTGCCTGCACCCAGTCCCTGCACCCTACCCCAGGCACCCTTCTTCCCCAGGCACCCTGGCCCCTGCACCCTTCCCCAGGCACCCTGCCCCTGGCGCCTCCACTGTTCCCTAGGCACCCTGCACCCTTCCACAGGCACCATGCTCCTGGCCCCTGCACCCTGCCCCAGGCACCCTGCCCCTGGCCCCTTCACTGCTCACTAGACACCCTTCCACAGGCACCATGCTCCTGGCCCCTGCACCCTGCCCCTGGACCCGTCCTCAGGCACCCTGCACCATTCCCCAGGCACCCTGCTCCTGGCCCCTGTCCCAGGCACCCAGTGCCTGCACCCAGTCCCTGCACCCTGCTCCAGGCACCCTGCCCCTGCACTCTTCCCTAGGCACCCTGCACCCTTCCCCAGGCACCCTGCCTCTGGCCCCTCCACTGTTCCCTAGGCACCCTGCACCCTTCCACAGGCACCATGCTCCTGGCCCCTGCACCCTTCCACAGGCACCATGCTCCTGGCCCCTGCATCCTGCCCCAGGCACCCTGCCCCTGCACCCTTCCCCAGGCACCCTGCACCCTTCCCCAGGCACCCTGCTCCTGGCCCCTGTCCCAGGCACCCAGTGCCTGCACCCAGTCCCTGCACCCTGCTCCAGGCACCCTGCCCCTGGCTCGTGCACCCTTCCCCAGGCACCCTGCACCCTTCCCCAGGCACCCTGCCCCTGAACTCTTCCCTAGGCACCCTGCACCATTCCCCAGGCCCCTGCACTTTGCCCCAGGCACCCTGCCCCTGGCCCCTGCACCCTTCCCCAGGAACCCTGTGCACCTTTCCCCAGACTCTCTGGCCCCTCCACCGTTCCCTAGGCACCCTTCCACATGCACCATGCTCCTGGCCCCTGCACCCGGCCCCAGGCACCCTGCCCCTGGCCCCTGCACCCTTCCCCAGGCACCCTGCACCCTTCCAAAGGCACCCTGCTCCTGGCCTCTGTCCCAGGCACCCAGTTACTGCACCCTGCTCCAGACACCCAGTCCCTGCACCCTGCTCCAGGCACCCTGCCCCAGGCACCCAGTCCCTGCATCCTGTCCCAGGCACCCTGGCTCCTGCCCCAGGCACCCTGTCCCTGCACCCTGCCCCAAGCACCCAGTTCCTGCATCTTATCCTGCACCTGCACCCTTCCCCAGGCACCCTGCCCCAGCCACAACTAAAAAGACCAAGAGGAGGAAATAGTCTGGCACTATAGTTTAATATGCAGCAAAGTGACACAATACAGCTCTCCCATATCTTATCCCAGCCACAACTACCCTAACCAGCACCCTGCCCCAGCCTGAACTGCCCTAACCAGCACCCTGTCCCTGCCCCAGCCACAACTGCCCTAACCACCAGCACCCTGTCCCTGCCCCAGCCTGAACTGCCCTAACCAGCACCCTGTCCCTGCACACTGCCCTAACCAGCACCCTGTCCCTGCACCCATCCTGCACACTGCCCTAACCAGCACCCTGTCCCTGCGCACTGCCCTAACCAGCACCCTTTCCCTGCACACAGCCACCAGCCTGCACACTGCCTTAACCAGCACCCTGTCCCTGCACCCATCCTGCACACTGCCCTAACCTGCACTCAGCCAGCAATTGGCTACCTAATATCTAAGGGCACATTTTTCTACCTAATCCTGATATCTATGGGCACATAGCTATCTAATTCTTTTATTTGGTGAATATGGCTGTTTAATTTATGTATCCAGGGTGGGCTTGGCTACTAAATTGTTTTATCTTGAGGCATCTGTCTGTGTAATTTGTTTATTGTGAGGCACCTGGCTACTTAATTAATTTATCTGGATGACTGTTACAGCTTCATTTTTATTGGACAGCATGTAACTACTTGATGAATTATCTGATGGCATGGGACTACTTGATGAATTATCTGATGGCATGTGACTACTTGATGAATTATCTGATGGCATGGGACTACTTGATGAATTATCTGAATGCATGGGACTACTTGAATTATCTGATGGCATGTGACTACTTGATGAATTATCTGATGGCATGGGACTACTTGAATTATCTGATGGCATGTGACTGCTTGATGAATTATCTGATGGCATGGGACTACTTGATGAATTATCTGATGGCATGGGACTACTTGAATTATCTGATGGCATGTGACTACTTGAATTATCTGATGGCATGTGACTGCTTGATGAATTATCTGATGGCATGGGACTACTTGAATTATCTGATGGCATGAAACTTCTTGATGAATTATCTGATGGCATGCGCCGTATTACCCAGATATGCCTCTGTGTCACCCTCCTCTCTGCCCATTTACACCCTCCCACTTCCCACTGACACCCTTCTCCTACCCACTGGCACCCTCCTCCTACCCACTGGCACCTTCCTCCCCCACCCACTAGCACCCTCCTCTTCCACCCAGTGTCACCCTCTCTCACCCACTGGCACTTTCCCTCGCACACTCACTCCCATTGTCACTCTCTTGCAAAAGCAGGGGTGTGGCTTAAGGCCGCACAGGCGGCGTGGCTTAAGTGTCCCTCTTTCACATCTTCAAAAGTTGGGAGGTATGAGTTTAGGTGTGATAAGTTTAGGCATGATAAGTTTAAGTACCAACTGCGTTAGCACCGCAGTGCACAGCTGATCAAACGTTTTGCGCTAGCAAAGTCTGGTGCACTTCGCATAGAGTTTAATGGCGCTGCTTTGCATGCGGGACTTTGTGCGCTATCTACACTCATCTAAACTTATCACGCCTAACCTTATCACACCTAAACTTTTCACACCTAAACTTATCACGCCTAAACTGGCTTTTCACCATCGTGGTGCAATGGTTATCACGCCTAAAGTCTCTAACTGGGTTAGCACCGCTTTGTGAATCGAGCCCATAGTGCGGACTGATGGGAATTCCAGTGACGTACTTCTGCCCAACAGGGAGTGGACAGGAAGTATGTCACTTAACGTGGGGCGGCGCTATGCATATGCCCCTGTCGGTGCACTCTGACGCAGGTTCATATGATTGACATTTTCGTGTTGCGATGCCATATGACAGGAGCATCACAATGCAAAAAATAAGAGTAAGGCCTCACTCACATCATTACGCGCTTCCGTGCGCATTTGGAAGCACGTATGATGTGCGACAGGGAAGAATGGCAGAAGGACATAGACAGACCTTCTGCCATTCACATCTTAGGTGCTGCGCAGCATTTCGATGCGCTATCATGTGCTTGCTTACTGCTGCATGCATCCTGCCCGCAAAAGCAGCGCTGACCCATTCACTGTCAATGGATGGGATCAGCAGCGCAGCGGGTAGCGGCGCAGATGGCTTGCGATCGTACGTGTTGCGTTGCGATCGGACAGCCATCTGTGCGGCATGTAGAGATGTCGCGAACCTCCGATTTTCGGTTTGCGAACTTTCTGCGGAAGGTTCGGTTCGCGGAAAAGTTCGCTAACCGCAATAGACTTCAATGGGGAGGCGACCTTTGAAAAATAGAAAAAAATATGCTGGCCACAAAAGTGATGGAAAAGATGTTTCAAGGGGTCTAACACCTGGAGGGGGGTATGGCAGAGTGGGATACATGCCAAAAGTCCCGGGGAAAAATCTGGATGTGACGCAAAGCAGCGTTTTAAGGGCAGAAATCACATTGAATGCTAAATTGCAGGCCTAACGTGCCTTAAAACATCTTGCATGTGTATACATCAATCAGGGAGTGTAATTAGAGTACTGCTTCACACTGACACACCAAACTCACTGTGTAACGCACCGCAAACAGCTGTTTGTGTAGTGACGGCCATGCTGGACTACTGCGCAACATGGCGAGATTGCTCTTCCTCACTCAGTGATGTCAGGTAATGTGTGACTTCCTTCTCAACTCTCCATGGCATTGTTAAAAAGCGTACGTTTTGTTTTTAAATTACATTTTCTACTTGCTGTGTACTTTTTTAGTACCGCTACAATGAGAATCCTGTGGAGGCGGGCAAGTCTGCCATTGTGACCCCGGGTAATGGCCGGGGAATGAGGGGTTTGAATCCGGTGTGGAGCCTGAGCAACGGCTACCACTACACATCCAAGGAGGGCAGCAGGCATGCACGCCCGCCCGCCCCGAGGTAGTGACCAAAAATAACAATACAGGAGGTGGACTTTCGAGGCCCTGCTGTGTATTTGAAATGAATGTACTTTAAATCCTTGAATGAGAACCAGTTATGGCGGGCAAAGATGACACCACATTCCTTTCACGAGAATCATATGGAGGCGGGCAAGTCTGCCATTTGTGACCCCGGGTAATGGTCGGGGAATGAGGTATGGAATCCTGGTGTGGAGCCTGAGAAACGGCTACCACTACACATCCAAGGAGGGCATGCACGCCCGCCCCGAGGTAGTGACCAAAAATAACAATACAGGAGGCAGACTTTCGAGGCCCTGCTGTGTATTTGAAATGAATTAACTTTAAATCCTTTAACGGGAATCCGTTATGGAGGGCAAGTCTGCCATTGTCACCGCGGGGAATGAAGGTTGGATTCCGGCCCGAAGTGGGAGCCTGCTGAGACCCATGCTCTAGCTGCCCTGACCGTGCTTTGCAGACCAGGCATCTGTGGTCAGATGGACCCTTGAGCCAGCGGAAGACAAACCAAGTCGAAAGCATTTGCCAAGAATGTTTTACGGAGGGCAAGTTTTTTTGCCCTTTTTTTACATTGTTTGAAAATGATAGATGGTTGTATTTTTAAATAGTTTGAAAGTTTAGATGGTTGTATTTTTAAATTGTTTGAAAGTTTAGATGGTTGTATTTTTAAATTGTTTAAGTGTAGCCATTCTTCCTCCCCCCAGCCACGAACAATACCATGGGAACGTGGAGCAGCAGAAGCCCCCTGTGACGGCTGCCGCGGTTGTTCTCCGCGGCTTGTCTTTTGAGGGGTGCTGCTTTTCCTCAGGTGTTCTTGCCATAGCTGTTTGTGCCTTCTCTCCAGGTGCCTTCGTAAAGCACTTGTCCCTACGTGACAGTTGGCCTTTCCACGGCTCAATTTTTGCTGGCAGAGACACTAGATGGCTTTGCTCCGATCTGAGACACACATGTTAAAAAATTTCCAAACCGCTGAGCCCCCCTGGGCTGATGGCGCTACGGTGGCATCAGCAGCTGACGTTGAAGGGCATGTTGGCTGTCTGGCCATAGCGGGCGACACATGGCGCCGGACACTGCCCCCAGCTGTTTCTGAGGACGAGCTCCCTCTGCTTCTATCATGGAGTCTCCTCCTAGTCCTCTCTGACTCCTCCTCTGAACTGTCCCCCTGGTCATCTCCTCTACCGGGAACATATGTGGTATCCGTATAATCGTCATCATAATCCTCCTGGCCAGCTGCACTTTCCTCAGACACCTCCTCAACTGCACCAACTTCAGGTGTTTCATCAGCCCCCTCCACACACGTTACGTCCATACTATCGCCACCTAACTCAGACATAGGAGGTGGTGTACCTGCGCCTTCTTCTTGTTGTTGCAGTAGTGGCTGTGAATCGGTGATTTCACCACCACCAAATAACTCCTGCGAAGTGTCAAATGCAGCGGATGTGGTGCTTGTTGTAGCGCTGGTGGCTGCGGGAGATGAGGTGTTCTGTGTTAAATACTCAATCACCTCCTCACGATTTTGGGAAGTGATGGCAAGTGCCTTCTTCTGAGCACTGTATTTTGGGGCAGGTCCGCACGAAATCACAGCAACACCACCTCGCACAGACCTGCCGGTGCCTGGTGGCCTTCCTCTGGGTCTGCCTCTACCTCTTCCTCTACCTGGTTTGTCCATTTTGTCCATCTCGGGGGGATGCTAGGTATATGCAGTGAGCTGGGTTCACTGAACAGTAAAGGTACTAGGATGCAGTGAGGTAGGTTCACTCAACACAACAGGTAGTAGGATGCAGTGAGCTGGGTTCACTGAACAGTAAAGGTACTAGGATGCGGTGAGGTGGGTTCACTCAACACAACAGGTAGTAGGTATATGCAGTGAGCTGGGTTCACTCAACACTACAGGTAGTTATGTGCAGTGATGAGGTGGGTTAACGGTTAAGTAAACACAACAGGTAGTAGTAGGATGCAGTGAGCTGGGTTCACTCAACACAACAGGTAGTAGTAGGTATATGCAGTGAGCTGGGTTCACTCAACACTACAGGTAGTTATATGCAGTGATGAGGTGGGTAAAGTAAACACAACAGGTAGTAGTAGGATGCAGTGAGCTGGGTTCACTCAACACAACAGGTAGTAGTAGGTATATGCAGTGAGCTGGGTTCACTCAACACTACAGGTAGTTATGTGCAGTGATGAGGTGGGTTAAGTAAACACAACAGGTAGTAGTAGGATGCAGTGAGCTGGGTTCACTCAACACAACAGGTAGTAGTAGGTATATGCAGTGAGCTGGGTTCACTCAACACTACAGGTAGTTATATGCAGTGATGAGGTGGGTAAAGTAAACACAACAGGTAGTAGTAGGATGCAGTGAGCTGGGTTCACTCAACACAACAGGTAGTAGTAGGTATATGCAGTGAGCTGGGTTCACTCAACACTACAGGTAGTTATGTGCAGTGATGAGGTGGGTTAAGTAAACACAACAGGTAGTAGTAGGATGCAGTGAGCTGGGTTCACTCAACACAACAGGTAGTAGTAGGTATATGCAGTGAGCTGGGTTCACGCAACACTACAGGTAGTTATGTGCAGTGATGAGGTGGGTTAAGTAAACACAACAGGTAGTAGTAGGATGCAGTGAGCTGGGTTCACTCAACACAACAGGTAGTACTAGTAGGTATATGCAGTGAGCTGGGTTCACTCAACACTACAGGTAGTTATGTGCAGTGATGAGGTGGGTTAAGTAAACACAACAGGTAGTAGTAGGATGCAGTGAGCTGGGTTCACTCAACACTACAGGTAGTTATGTGCAGTGATGAGGTGGGTTAAGTAAACACAACAGGTATTAGGTGTATGCAGTGAGCTGGGTTCACTCAACACTACAGGTAGTTATGTGCAGTGATAAGGTGGGTTAAGTAAACACAACAGGTAGTAGTAGGATGCAGTGAGCTGGGTTCACTCAACACTACAGGTAGTTATGTACAGTGATGAGGTGGGTTAAGTAAACACAACAGGTAGTAGTAGGATGCAGTGAGCTGGGTTCACTCAACACTACAGGTAGTTATGTGCAGTGATGAGGTGGGTTAAGTAAACACAACAGGTACTGGGGGTATATGCAGTACTGGGTAGTACAATGTGCAGCTCCCTGTCACACACATAGGCAGTCAGTCACTGAATGTGCTGGGCTGCTGGCAGTGGCACACACACACTATCAATTAGCAAGGCTGTGCATGGAAGAAAAGTGTCAGTTTGACACACAGTAAAAAAAAAAAAAGTACAGGATGAGCTCTGACAAAAGCTAGGGTGCTATAAAGCAATAACAATCAGCCAAGGAGCAAACTAAGCAGCCAAGAACCTAACTAATCTGTCCCTTGAAGAACAAGTCTGCAGCAGCTGTCCCTTTCCTCTCACTAGCAGGCACAGGAGAGAGTGTAATGGCCGCCGGAGCCTGCCTTATATAAGGGGGAGGGGTGGGGCTCCAGGGCTTACTGTAGCCTGAATGGCTACAATGTGCCTGCTGACTGTGATGCAGAGGGTCAAAGTTGACCCTCATAGTGCATTATGGGGCGAATCGAACTTCCGTAAAAGTTCCGTAAAAATGTTCGCCTAGAACCGTTCGCCGGCGAACCGTTCGCTACATCCTTTAGCGGCATGATGTGAATGTAGCCTAAATCTTTTCTGAAGGTATGTCTAAATCCTGTCTGTCAAAAGATATGAGAAATATGTCTTGGCTGCATCGGTCAGAACAATTTATTTTGGTTTTGGCTATTAGCTTGCTTATATCATGCTTTCATATATCTGAACATAATGGCCCGTATGCCATTCCCTTTTTCTCCTAGGGGATATTTTTAAACTTGTAAATAAAATGCATTTTAAGCCACCAGCAAGCAAAAAAAAAAATACTCAAAATAATTTTCATAGTACTTTTTCATTTGTTTTTTGATACTTTTTTAGTTGAAAAGTGCTGGCAAATTATTTTAAATAGAAGATGAAATATTATCTCCTAGGAGAAAACTCAGATGAAAAAGAGAATTGCATATAGCCCAATGTCATGGAGTCAGTGTAAATTCTTAACATTGGTTGACCTTGTGGGGACTGCGTATAGTGAATCCGATGCTGCACTTGTGGCTGCCTAACTCTTATGTGGCGTAGGATTTACGCCACCTGCCATTTCTGCTCCCTACGCAATCGTGCACACCCGAGAGGGGAGATGAATCTGTCATATGACAGCTGACATTTCCCCTCACTGATCAGGGGCCATTGCGATTGGCTCCTGATCACGTGATCACTATGATCGACGGCAGATCGTAGTGATCACTATTGGCAGCGGCGGTCTGAGGGTAAGAAGAGGACAGGGACTCACCTTCCTGTGGTTCCCCTGGCGATCGTCGCTCCCCTCCGCTCTGCCCGGCATCCCTTCTCACTTTGCCTTCAGTGTCGGGCCCCGGCTTGATGACGTCAAGCAGTACGAGGGGGGATGTCGGCCAGAGTAGGAGGGGAGGGTATAGCTGCTCAGCGATGAGCCTGGGAGGTGAGTAAAGGCTGCTGGCAATACGGGGGACACCTGGCAACACTGGGGACACCATGTCTAGCTAACTATACTGGGCACTGGCTGCCTGACCCCCCAAAACTCCCCCCCCCCTGCATATCAAATGGCTTGGTCCTTAAGGGGGCTTAGGTAGCCGGTCCCCAGAAGGTTAAGATACTGCACTGGTGGTGCTCTCAGGGGCTACGCTGGGGTCGGGTGGGGTATTTCATGTGCCCCCGGGCGCTGGGTCCCTAGGTGCGCCCAGCCATGACCTGAGGTTTTTATTATTATTTATATTTATTTATTAAACCCCAGCAGGAGCGCAGAGAAGGGGGAGTGATAGGCACAGTGGTGGGGAAATGGGGATATCTCCCCCCCTTCCCTCACCTTAGGGCTCCCCCTCCCTCGCTCCCCCCTCCAGATATCAGCGGCAGGCCGGCGGCAGAACACTTACTCTATTCCCGACGGAGTAGAGAGATCTGTGCTCCGCTACTCTGGTCTAGTCTAGAACAGAGTAGCGGAGCACAGATCTCTCTACGCGCTGGACTAAAGTAAATGTTCTGCCGCCGGCCTGCCTCTGATATCTGGAGGGGGAGTGAGGGAGGGGGAGCCCTAAGGTGAGGGAAGGGGGGAGACGTCCCCCCTTCCCCACCACTGTGCCTATCGCTCCCCCTTCTCTGCGCTGCTCCCCTCCTGCTGGGGGGACACCTGGCTACCTATTCTGGGGACTTCTATACCCCCTACTTTACTGGGCACCCCTGGCTATATATATACTGGGGACACCCATACCCCTGGCTACATATACTGGGGACACCTATACCCCTGGCTACATATACTGGGCACATATACCCCCTGGCTACATATACTGGGGACACCTATACCCCTGGCTACATATACTGGGCACATATACCCCTCGCTACATATACTGGGCACATATACCCCTGGCTACATATACTGGACACATATACCCCTGGCTACATATACTGGGCACATATACCCCTGGCTACATATACTGGCCACATATACCCCTGGCTATATATATACTGGGGACACCCATACCCCTGGCTACATATACTGGGGACACCTATACCCCTCGCTACATATACTGGGCACATATACACCTGGCTACAGATACTGGGGCACATATACTCCTGCCTACATATACTGGGGACACCTATACCCCTGGCTACATATACTGGGCACATATACCCCCTGGCTACATATACTGGGCACATATACCCCTCGCTACATATACTGGGCACATATACCCCTCGCTACATATACTGGGCACATATACCCCTGGCTACATATACTGGACACATATACCCCTGGCTACATATACTGGGCACATATACCCCATGCCTACATATACTGGGCACATATACCCCTGGCTACATATACTGGGGATACCTATATGCCTGGCTACATATACTGGGGACATATACCCCTGGCTACATATACTGGGGACACCTATACCCCTGGCTACATATACTGGGCACATATACCCCTGACTACATATACTGGGCACATATTCCCCTGGCTACATACACTGGGCACATATACCCCTGGCTACATATACTGGGGACACCTATACGCCTGGCTACATATACTGGGGACATATACCCCTGGCTACATATACTGAGGACACGTATACCCCTGGCTACATATACTGGGGACACATATACCCCTGGCTACATATACTGGGGACACGTATACCCCTGGCTACATATACTGGGGACACATATACCCCTGGCTACATATACTGGGGACACATATACCCCTGGCTACATATACTGGGGACACGTATACCCCTGACTACATATACTGGGGACACGTATACCCCTGACTACATATACTGGGGACACATATACCCCTGGCTACATATACTGGGCACATATACCCCTGGCTACATATACTGGGGACACATATACCCCTGGCTACATATACTGGGGACACCTATACGCCTAGGGCCAGATTTCTGGGAAGGCCACAAAGGCCATGGCCTAGGTCGATAAAATTCAGCAGGGCGCAGGACTTGGAGAGATAAGAGGTCACATCTCAAAGTAAATCACTTCTGCTTTGCTCTATTCTGCCTGAATTATAGAGATCCCTGCATCTCTCTCACTGCAGAGTGTGTGTGATGACAGTCAGCATCTGTTGTCATCTGAGGATCTTGTCCTTTGTATAATGAGTGGGGACATACAAGCTGCTGTGAGAAGAAAAATATATGGGCTCAAGTAGTAGAACTTTTGAGTTCAGATTAGTTTCTTTATGCACGCATTTATGGACAGGAATTATCAGCTCTTCTCTCCCCCAGACTGATGTTTATTACTTGGTCAGTGCTTTTAAAGACCTGAGACCTGTTAAATTTATGGTTTGTTTTTCTTTCCTAGAAAATGACAGTAACATTCTTTGTGCTACAGTTTAACTCTTTCCTGACATTTTTTAGAAGCAGCAAAGCATTGTACTGTGTTAGCCATCAGTGAAAACAGGATGTTTTGAAACAGAATGACAACTTTATTACATTTATTTATATTTACAAAACAATGTATGCATCTCCTGCTGACCACCCGGATATCCAAACTTTTTTCAGCTATCCGATTCGAATTCCGGATTTTTTTTTAAATCCGGAAAGCTATCTGCAGATAGTTTCACCCATGATCCGGATATCCGTGGATTTCCCAGATATCCGGATCCGATTACTACTAGTTCAGTTACAAAAAGAAACCACCACCACATCTCTCTCTCTCGTTAGAACTTGTAGGATGTCAAAAGCCAGCTCACATACATTGGCCAGGAATCACACCCAGGTCACCTGCTTGGAAGGCAGCTGTGCTCACCATTATACCACCAAATCCTGCCTAGCATGAAGCCTAGCATGAAGCCTAGCATGAAGCCGGCCTAGCATGTACTATTGTGATATACCCAAGAGAAAAATAACTTCAGAAAGATCATGTGCCCCCATGGATGATGCTGGTGTAACACACACAGCAAACGACAGCAATTTGAAGTCTGGAAGATTCCAGGGCAAGGGTGGGAAGGATGAAAAGCTAGGTGGCCATGCAACCATTCCTGCTAACCTAAAGCTTACTTGTGTCTTACAACACATTGACGTAAGACTTTACCAAATCCGATGCTCCAATATGGGGAAGCTTTGCTGTTTGCTGTTTTTTTTTTTCAAGTGTGGTGTCACAGTTCACTCATCTCTTCAACTACAAGAAAGGCCCAGGAGTAGTCTTAGCTACCGATAAAGCTATGCGATAAAGCAAGATGCAAAAATGAAATCATGCCTAGCAGAGGATGGTTTTGCTCCATCAACCTGGTTAAATGGTGTTTTAAAGACCATTTCCGGTTTGTAAGCTGGATATCTGAATCCGGCCGGATACTGGGGTTGGATATCCGACTTGAATTCAGATTGAAAATGTTTTGATCCAGATATCCAACCCGGATCAGATAGAGGGGTATCTGGATCCGAATTAGTTCCAGATAGTGAAAAGTGGTATCCGAGCACCACTGCTGCTGACTGTATATACAGTATAGCTGTGTGACCTAATATCTTGTATACAGGAACAAAGTCTGAAGATGGCGCATTAGCCAAAGGCTCACTGTTTTCTTTTGGTTAGCAAACAAATATTATCATTCTATTACAAAACGTAAAAACTTTCTGCTGACTGATTTTAAGATCTGTCTTAACTCGCCCTAATGCTAGGTACACACCATACAATTTTCTGTTAGATTTACTTACAACATGGAAAAAAGCTATCTGGCAGGTAAATCTAAGAGAAAATCTAACAGAAAATTGTATGGTGTGTACCCAGCATAAGTGCTAAATTGTCACTGTGTAAAGTACACCTGAGCTTATGCTGGGTACATACGATGCAATTTTCTGACAGATTTACTGTCAGATCGACTATTTCCAACATGTCTGATCTGCTATCCGATAGATTTTCTGAATGATTTTTTCATAGAAATGAACGGAAAATCGATTGAAAAATTGATCGGAAATCAGATCAGACATGTTGGAAATAATCGATCTGACAGTAAATCTGTCAGAATTGCATTGTGTGTACCTAGCATTACACTACATCTATGCCAGCGTGATTAGTTTGGGATGCTTCTATTTACCTGTTTTCTGGTTTGGATGGGCTTCTCTCCTTTGCGCTGCACTGTCCCTGTGAGAAAACGCGGAAAAGCCGCCGCGGGTGCTCAGAGCAAGGCGGCTAATTCCGCGTCCAATGCGGCAGGTTGCGCGCATGGGCCTGCATCAGCTAGCATGACTGAACGCGGAGAAACCACCGCATGTCCTGAGAACAAGGCGGCGGATTCCGCGTCCGACGGGGCGGTTTGCACGCATAGGCCTACATCTGTTGGTATGGCTGAACGCGGAGAAACCGCCGCATGCTCTGATAGCAGTGCGGCTGGTTCCAAGTCCAGCACAGCGGATGGGTTACAACACATGTCTGGTGTGGCTGGGACTGATAGTCCACACAGGTTCAGAAGGACGCGCGCGCGCGCGTTGAGAGGCAGAGCTTTTATGACAGCCAGAAGGGAGTCAGCTGACCAAGCCGGTCAGCTGACAATTGTATCAGTTCTTATTGGTCCAGCACTTAGGGGAGGCACTGGAGAGAGCTATAGTATATATACTGGGTGCTGGTCATTTCTCTGGTGTCTGTCGTTGCGATCACTACGTGGAAGCACTCAGACCTTTTGTCAAAATCTGTGTTATTCTCTAAGACCAGTTCCAGGGTGTTGATGATCACTGACCTCACACCCCAGATTAGGAATACTGTATTTCATCTGTGTTATGCTCTAGACCAGTTCCAGGGTGTTGATGATCACGGACCTCACACCTCAGACTAAGAATACTGTATATTATCTGTGTTATCCTTCAGACTAGTTCCAGGGTGTTGATGACTACGGAACTCACACCCAAGACTAGGAATACTGTATTTCATCTATGTTATGCTCTAGACTAGTTCCAGGGTGTTGATGACTACGGAACTCACACCCAAGACTAGGAATTAGCGTTACCATCTTGTCATATTCAGACTAGTTCCGGGGTGTTGATGATCAAGGAGCTCACACCTAAGTCTAGGCATTGTTTGATTATTTGTTATGACCTTCTGCTTTCCTGACCACTCTTCTGATCTCTGATTTGGTACTTACTATATCTGATTCTCCGTTGCCAAACCTTGCTTGCCTTAGGATTCCGAATCAGTCTCTTGTCTCTGTATCTGACCTGTCTGTCTGTTGCCGACCTGGCTTGCCCGACCTCGAGAACTATATCCTCTGTTTAGAGATAGTTCACAGATCTGTCAGTGACACTCCTCCATTGGTGTCACTCACTCTCTGGTCCTTCCCACTCTCAGCCTGACTCCTCCCCTTGGGGAACCT
The DNA here is from genome assembly GCF_040937935.1 of Hyperolius riggenbachi. NCBI lineage: Eukaryota > Metazoa > Chordata > Amphibia > Anura > Hyperoliidae > Hyperolius > Hyperolius riggenbachi. The sequence goes on along the minus strand of NC_090657.1, from coordinate 218,760,218 downwards.
CAGGCCATTGAAGGGAGCCTGTTCTTTGGGCAGTATCTCTTACTGCCTTGCACCCTCTATACGGGTGCTCTCCTCAAAGTATTACTGTTGCACCAAACACTCATATTACTCAGGTGTCCAGACGTTAGAGATATATCTGATTATTGGTGATACTGCAGATCATCAATAATCGGGTATATATCTGTATTCTGGGTGATACTGCAGATCACCGATAATCAGATCCTCTCTGTGTTACACCGATCGTTACAGTCCCCTGTTTGTGGCTCTGACTGCAGCCCAAGAGTCCAGTGCATACTCTGGACTCTTGGGCTTCTTGTTATTATGCACTCCTGTACTGATGTGCACAGCAGCCGAGGCTGGGAGAGTTATCGGTATGTGTACTTGACAAGTGCTGCTCATATATGAGCGTCATTTCTGAATTATGCAAGCCCTAAACACTATCGGCTGCTGTGCATCCAGGCTGGAGTGCAAAATTACATGGAGTGGCCAGAGCATGCACTGCTTCTTTGTTGAATAGGGGGGCAAAGCAGCAAAAAAGAGGGGAACCCATTTAACCCAGTGATCACTAGTTAGAGATGGACAGAATGGGGGGGGGGGGGGGGGGATGGGGGGCGGATGGTGACAGCCGGCCTAGGGCGCTGGAGAGTACAAATCCGGCGGCCCTGGTGAGCTCTGCTAGTTTCTTAACTTTCTCTTTTATAGCTGTGACACTGACCCCAGAAGCAGTTAATTACACTCTTATCTAACCCTAATTTATGACTGTTTCTCTTTTGTTTTTTTCTTCCTAGCCAGCAGTGGTCTCAGTTAACTCTTTCCCGACTCATTTTCTGTCCTTCAGCTCCTACCATCTATGAGAACTGGAGGAATAAAAATGCTGTTTGCTTTCATTTCATTGCTACACTGTCACTGTCACCTGAACTGTTACTACCTCTATGCTAGTGTGTATGGTTTGGTATTCTTCTCCTTTCCTGTAGCAGTAGAACATTGTACCATCTTAGCCATCAGTGAAAGCAGAATGTTTTGAATCAGGATGATACCATTTATTGGCTTAAAAGAAAAAGAGTAATCTTTCTGCTTATAATCCTTCTTCAGACTTTGTTCCCGTATACTGTCAATATGTTAGAGCACACACCACCATATGTACATTCAGCATTCACAAGAGATGCATAGATTTTTCAGCAAATATAAATAAATGTCATTCAGATGCTTTAAAGTGGAGCTGAACTCTTGCACAGGACAGAAGAAAAACAGAGAAATGTACCCTGCATATAGTTAGAGAGCCTGTCTAATTCCCCCTCCTCTGTGTCACAAGTTGTAATTTATCTCTACACTGTGTCACCTGACTGCCACACAACATGTAAGATCTTTTGAAAGCACAGGATGTTAACGATATGTCTGCTTCCATGAAAGCAGGAAGTAGACACACTGCACATTTATTGCAGGATTTGTATCAGCTGTAACAAAGAAATGTTTTTCTTTAAAAGTTATGTTGTTGCGTATCTTTTAGAGCAGAGAGGAAGTTCTGAGTTCAGGTCCACTGTAATTACAACAGAACATCCAAAGTGGGTCCTGACAGGATGTTTGCTACTTACCTGTTCTCTGGTTTGGATGGGCTTCTCTCCATTGAGCTGCCCTGCCACCTATTTGTGGCTCTGACTGCAGCCAGTCGCACAGAGGACAAAGAAGCAGCGCATGCTCTGGCCACTCGCGCTCCCTGTCTCCTGTCTGTGGCTCTGACTGCAGCCAGTCGCACAGAGGACAAAGAAGCAGCGCATGCTCTGGCCACTCGCGCTCCCTGTAATTTCTCGCTCCTGCCTATGGCCGGTACAGTGTTATGCATTCTTGACAAGTACCAGTCATACATCAGCATCATTTCTCAAGTATACATGCCCAGAACACTATCGGCCGCTGTGCACATTCGGGCAGGAGCGCAAATTACAGGAATTATTTATTGAATGGGGGGCAGAGCAGCACAACTGAAATGAGCCCATTCAAACCAGTGATCGCTAGCCAGAGTGTTGGACAGAATCTTTTTTGGTGGTGGTAATTGTGGTGGTGGTGGTGGTGGTGGTGGTGGTGGGGTGGGGTGTGCGCTTGGTGACAGCAGGCCTAGGGCACTAGAAAGTACAAATGCGGCCCTGCGCGCTACAGAGGGACATCATTCATTGCTGGAACGTCAGAGGCGGTGAGTCGTCTGCTGTTGCAGAGGGAAGGAGGGAGAGAAGCGGGGTCACTTTGGGTGGCCTGCGAGCTGCCTCTCATGCGCCTTCACAGTGTTGCGCCCGTGACAACACATGACCTCTTCCCCCCACGCTACGCCTCTCATGTGAGGGGTATTATTTGCAGGTATTAGTCTAAATTCTGACTAAAGGCATTCAAAGCATCAAAAGATTACATTTTTAATCACCAGTCAAATGATATTTGTTTTTTTTTCTTTGGTGATTCTTGTAAGGGCCAAGAATAACTAGGTGAGAAGAAGGGAGAGACCGGCAGCCCAATGGTGCAGTATTGCTATTAGAGGCGCCTACACTCTATCCCCTCTGCATTGACCTGAGGAAGCGGGCCATGACCCGTGAAACGCGTTGTCAGTTTGCTTTTTGAACAAAAACCTTTTTTCCAGTTGAACTGGTGTCTATATCTTCTGGAGAGGTAAGCAATTACCTCTCTTTTTATCATATTATTTGTTTTTAAAAGTACTAAAATAGAACACACATCGGGTGCCTCCATCTTACCCATTACCAAATGATATTTGATGTCATTGGGCCTCATGCACAAAAGTGTGGTAACATTGCTGTGCACAGATGGCGCCTGCCAATATTCCTGTTACAACCGGCAGTGTGTACTGTGAGTTATGATATTAGTACAACCCGCAGTACGGAGTAGTGCAAACATTGCTATGAAATATGCATTACCAACTATGCTCATTACAGTAGCACTGCGCATGTGCGAACCGCCGCTGTCAATTAAGCCCACGTTGTACGGGGCTTACTGCGCAAGCTTTTTTTTAAAATTCGCCTGATGACTCCTTTAAGGTCATGTACATACTAAGGAATGTATGCACGAAATTTTAATAACGTTTACTTTGTAACTGTAAGCTTAGTCAGCCAGCAACGGGAGTTGTACCACTATTTACATAACTAACAGGGGCGGTTCGCCCATGACGCCAAGTGACACATTTGCATCAGGCGGCACAGGTCTAGAGCGGCATCTCACCCGCCCGCCGCTCGGGCCCCCCAACCCCCACGGCCGCCGCTCTGTTACCCTATTATTAGCTGGCGGCCGCTTCCTCCTGTCCCTGCCGGCCCCTTTCCTCCAGGCATGTGATGTAAATCTCTCTCATAGCAGCTGCCGGACAAAGCTGTGAGGAGGCAGGAACCAAGGCGGTAGCTCCCATGGTAACGGCGATATACATAAACGCTACAGGAAGCCGCTTTCCTGCTTCTGCCTTTTTACAGCAGTCGTGAGACGTGCTGCTGTGAGAGAGATTTACATCACGCGCACGGAGGAGAGGAGGCCGGCAGGGACTGGAGGAAGCGGCCGCCAGCTTATAATAAGGTAACAGAGCGAAATAGGTAGAGATTCTGATTCTGAGAGGATTTGTCAGGTATTGCTAATGCTTTTGTCTAAACAATAAAGTAGCTTCTATGCCACTTGCAATTCAGCAAGTTTTTTTTATAGAACATTAGATAGACTTAGGGCTGGTTCAGACGGACGCTTGCGGAGCGTTTACTGCCAGCGTTCGGGGCTTGGCGTTAAAACGCTCCCATTCAAGTGAATGGGAGCGTTTGTACCAAGCTTTCACGCGCGTTTACACGAACGCGGCGTTCGGGTCCCGATTTTCACTGGCGTTCAAGGAGCCCCTGGAAGCTACATGTTGCTTCCAGGGGCGGTTAACCGCGACGGGTAATGTCCCCCTAGGGGAAGAAAAAACGTGACCGCATCCGAACGCAATGCGAACGCTGCTGAAAGCCCGAACGCATTGCCGCTGCGACGCCAACGAACGCGACGCCTCCAAACGTCCGTCTGAACCAGCCCTTAGTTACTAGAGAAACATTTTCTCTTTTAGGGCTCAGTTACACCAAAGGTGTTTTGCAGTTCTTTTGAGCGCAGGCAATATAAAAAAATTTTTTAGGGCGATTTTGTATAGGAAAAATGCAAAACACTCACAAAACCGCGTTTGCACTTTTAAGAATAAACACATTGTATTTATTATTTTCAAATAGTCAAATACAGTAGTTCCCCTTCCTGACTTGCGTCTGGAAGTAAAAAAAAAAATCTCTCTGCAAAAGCTCTTTGAAAAGTGATGTACACAAAATCGTAGCGTGCAGTTAAGCGCTGGGAGGGGGGGAAATCACTCACAAAATCTCAAAACGCTGGTGTTTGCGATTTCGATTTTTAGATGTGAACAAAGCCTTACTCAGCTTCATCTTTTGTTGCTTGCAATTTAGAAGCTTAACCAGCAGATGGCAGTACTGACTTTAGAAACAATTTGGGTAGGACAGCCTAAATGGCCTGACTTGAAATACAAAAAGAAAGAGCACTCTGAGGGCATTGACAGTACATACAAATGCTGTCCTATCCAGGACAGGTCTCACCTGGTAAGTGTGGGCTGTCACAGAGATCAGCCTGTAAGAACGTCTGTCCCATTTAAGATAGCCGGGGACCAGACTTGCCAGCGGGTCTTCAGCGGCAGGTGTCCTTGTCACAGGAAGTGTGATTCCAAGGCTCAACACAGCAGGTCTGAGCAAGGATGAACGGGGAGTACTTGGGAGAAAAAAGGGAGTTTATTCACCCAAGTGCTCCCCGTCCATCCTTGCTCAGACTGGTAGACACTTTTCTCCCCGCTCGGAGGGAAGAGACGGCTTGGAGTCCCGTAAGCGCATTGCCTAGCAGCTGGTAGACACTTTTCTCCCCGCTCGGAGGGAAGAGACAGCTTGGAGTCCCGTAAGCGCATTGCCTAGCAGCTGGTAGACACTTTTCTCCCCGCTCGGAGGGAAGAGACGGCTTGGAGTCCCTTAAGCGCATTGCCTAGCAGCTGATAGACACTTTTCTCCCCGCTCGGAGGGAAGAGACGGCTTGGAGTCCCGTAAGCGCATTGCCTAGCAGCTGGTAGACACTTTTCTCCCCGCTCGGAGGGAAGAGACGGCTTGGAGTCCCTTAAGCGCATTGCCTAGCAGCTGGTAGACATTTTTCTCCCCGCTCGGAGGGAAGAGACGGCTTGAAGTCCCGTAAGCGCATTGCCTAACAGCTGGTAGACACTTTTCGACCCGCTTGGAGGTAAGAGACGGCTTGGAGTCCCGTGAGTGCCGCTCTCCCGCTGTACTACCACGCAGGGGAGTGCTGGCACTTCCGCCAGACTGTCAGATGTCTCCCCCACACCGTTGAACCTTGGAATGAGGCCCCCTGCACACTGCAAATCTGATTTTTGATTCCAATTTACAATTCCAATTTTCTAAAATGCTGAAAAAATGCAGCATGCCGTACCGATTAAAAATCACAAATCGGAATCGCATGTAAAATCGTGTCAAAATCGCGCAAATCGGAATCAGAAACGCATGTAGTGTGCAAGAGGCCTCATGCTGATTTTTATCCCAAACAATCTAAGCCTTAGAGCCTGAGCCCACTGATGCAGTTGTGTCCGTTTTTCAGTTACACATCAATGCTGAAAAGCAGATAGAAGCGGACACAACTGCATCAGTGGGCTCAGGCCCTGAGGGCTGGTTTACACCGCAAGAGTTTTTTTTTAAGCGCTGGCGATTTGAAAAGCTCTTGCTAATGTAATGCTATGTGTGTGTTCTCACTGGAGAGATGTGATTTTATAAAGTCACAATTTTATAAAAATCACCTATAACATTGCATTAGCTGGAGCTTTTCAAATCGCCAGCGCTTAAAAAAAAGTTTTGGGGCCTAGTGCACACCAGAGCGGTTCGGCTGCCTTTTGCGATCCGCGTGCGGCTGCGGATACGCTTGGGTAATGTATTTCAATGGGGTGGTGCACACCAGAGCGGAAGGCGTTTTGCAGAAACGTATACTCCCGGGCTGCTGCAGATTTTGGATTGCAGAGGTGTTTCTGCCTCAATGTTAAGTATAGGAAAAACGCAAACCGCTCTGAAAAACGGCACTTCAGAGCGGTTTTGCAGGCGTTTTTTGTTACAGTAGCTGTTCAGTAACAGCTTTACTGTAACAATACATGAAATCTACTACACCAAAAACCCTTCACAAAACCGCAAAACGCTAGCTGAAACGCTACAGAAAAAGAAGAAAAAGCGTTTCAAAATCTGCTAGCATTTTGCGGATCTGCTAGCGGTTTTTAGGGTGTGCACCAGGCCTTGCAGTGTAAACCAGCCCTTAGCTAGAGAATTTGTCTCTTCTTTGCTGCTTGAAATTCAGAAGATTAGCCAGCAGATGGCAGCATTGGCTTTAGAATCAATGGGCCAGATATATCAAACAATTACCAACTGTTTTTTTCTTTATACACAATTCTAACCAGCAAGGGGACTCTTCTGCATGATAATAAGAAACTTCTTAAATCCTACGCAATAGTGGCAGTTTAGTGTGAATTTCTAGAGCTGCATTACCTTTAAGAATAGTGCAAATCCATTCCTAAACTGCCACATATTAAGAAGTGCCTAATGGCAGTTCTACAGATTGTGCAGTGTGCTGGCTAGATATGAGTTGTGAAGGGCTTCTCTCCCCTGCTAAATTCCTCACTCAGAGCCTGCCTGTATTAATTCAGCAGATGTATTGGTTACCTCAGCAACAGCAATTTCCCTCACACACTGCGCTGTCTGAGAGACCTTCCTAAGGGCCCGTTTCCACTGTTGCGACGCGATTTCGCCGGCATCCCGACGCTTGTAAAAACGCATGCGGATGCGTTTCCGCATGCGTTTTTACCCGCGATTTCGCGTGCAATTTTGCATGGCAGGGTGCCATGCGAAGTTAACCATGACTCTGCCAGGGCAAAATAACATTGAAAAAGGTGCGAAATCGCACGCGAATAGCGGGTAAAAGCGCATGTAAAAAACGCATGCGTTTTTCCTATTAAATACATTAGCGGCGATTCGCATGGATTCCCGACGCAGGCGAATTCTGTGGGTCCCGTCGTGCAGATTTGGCCCGCCGCCAAATCGCTCCCGCACGCCGCACATATGGAAACAGCCCCGGCCACTTCAATGTACCAAGCGAATCCGCATGTCGGCGCCGCATGCGGATTCGCTATGGTGGAAACGAGCCCTCACTGTCAGATTTCTACTACCTACTGTAAGTGACAGCAACATAGGAGAAAAGTCATTTATGGCTCATTTTACTCTGGAAAAAACGTACTTCTTATTTGTCTATGTTCGCACATATTTTACATTTTACAATATTTCACCATAGTGCCTCTTTAAGTGTCCCTTTAAGAGCAGAGATGTAGTTCTGAGTTCAGGTCCACTTTAATTGGATTTACGTCGTGATACCGACCATTCATCTAAAACCATTCATCTGTTTAGCTATGACTGTGTTATGGCATGCTTTTGAATGTTATTATGTTCATTGGACAAATAAAGCTTTTTTTTCTTGGGGGCGGGGACAGGGTTGGCTGGGCGGGGAGAAAGGCTAACGCGTTTCAGATCCCTTATTCATTATTTCTTGTGTTTCTTTACAGATGTGAATACAATTCTGATCATAGAACAGCTCTCTGCTATTTATTAAGATTACATAAAATTAGACTTAAATTCTTTACAATGAGTTTGAAAAATGAGGGTGAATGTTGTCAGTTCGGCGACACAGAACGATGGCGGCGGATTCCGGAAAGTCTGTATTGCCCAGGCAGTGACTGCGCAGCTCTGGAGTAGTGTTATATTAATATCATTAACTCCGTATGCCCAGAACAGACTCCGCCTCTTCTCTTGATGACGTTTTCATACTTCATGTCATTTAGTACCATTTATATTTACTTTAGTATTAACCGATGTCGTCTTCCAGCCAACAGAAGCCTGCAATACAAAGGAGAGGCACAGTTAAAGAGGCCCTGTAGTGACATATAGTAGAACACAGTAATGTATTCAGGATACCCAATTCATGATAGTTTTCCTGCTTTCAGCACCAGAAACACTTCCTATATCTATATATTGCTGTATATTCTATGTAGCCCCATCCTCCCAGTGATGCTTAGCCCAGACTGATTAGATATGTGGAATTCTCTTCCCAGAGCATTCTGGAAGACCAAGCAAGGGCGTAACAATAGACCCTGCACGGGATGCAGCAGCAGGGGGCCCCATCCTGAGAGACTGACAAGTAAGGGCAAGGAGAGAAAAAAACTTTCTGCTCTCTGCACAATTGTTCTAATGACTGCCTCTGCTCAGCATGGGCATAACAATCACCCCTGCAACCCTGCCACCGCAGGCTTTTTGGGCACCTCCTCCTCTCTCTCCCCAACTGCAAGTGCAGCAAAATTACCAAAGAAACCTCCCCATTCGCTCACAAAAACCGCGTGCAGTTGCATGTGTAATTTTTGTACCTGTAGCTACCTATGACTGGTAAGGGAGAAGTCATAGCTGCGTTAGCCAGCACACTTGTGGTGCGGTTCAGCGGGGGTTTCTGGAGGACGAAGGTGCCAGGAGGACATCTGTGCCTATAGGCACCTGTGATGTAAATCTAGGCCTGATCATTATATAGTTACATAGTTATTTGGGTTGAAAAAAGACATACGTCCATCGAGTTTAACCAGACAACAAAGTACAACACCAGCCTGCTCCCTCACATATCCCTGTTGATCCAGAGGAAGGTGAAAAACCCTTACAAGGCATGGTCCAATTAGCCCCAAAAGGGAAAAAATTCCTTCCCGACTCCAGATGGCAATCAGATAAAATCCCTGGATCAACATCACTGGGCATTACCTAGTAATTGTAGCCATGGATGTCTTCAACGCAAGGAAAGCATCTAAGCCCCGTTTAAATGCAGGTATAGAATTTGCCATAACTACTTCCTGTGGCAATGCATTCCACATCTTAATCACTCTTACTGTAAAGAACCCTTTCCTAAATAAATGGCTAAAACGTTTTTCCTCCATGCACAGATCATGTCCTCTAGTCCTTTGAGAAGGCCTAGGGACAAAAAGCTCACCTGCCAAGCAATTATATTGCCCTTTTGATGTACTTATACATGTTAATTAAATCTCCTCTAAGGCGTCTTTTCTCTAGACTAAATAAACTCAGTTTATCTAACCTTTCTTGGTAAGTGAGTCCTTCCATCCCTCGTATCAATTTTGTTGCTCGTCTTTGCACCTGCTCTAAGACTGCAATATCTTTCCTGTAATGTGGTGCCCAGAACTGGATTCCATATTCCAGATGTGGCCTTACTAGTTAGTTAAACAGGGGCAATATTATGCTAGCATCTCGAGTTTTTATTTCCCTTTTAATGCATCCCAAAATTTTGTTAGCTTTAGCTGCAGCGGCTTGGCATTGAGTGTGATTATTTAACTTGTTGTCGATGAGTACTCCTAAGTCCTTCTCCAAGTTTGATGTCCCCATCTGTATCCCATTTATTTTGTATGGTCCTAGACCATTGGTACGTCCAAAACGCATGACTTTACATTTGTCAACATTGAATTTCATCTGCCATGTATGTGCCCATATAGCCATCCTATCCAGATCCTGTTGCAATATGACACTATCTTCCTGAGAGTTGATGATTCTGCACAATTTTGTATCATCTGCAAAAATAGCAACATTGCTCACTACAGCATCTACTAGGTCATTAATAAATAAATTAAAGCGCACTGGTTCCAGAACAGACCCCTGTGGTACCCCACTGCTAACAGTCTCCCATTTTGAGTATGATCCATTGACCACAACTCTTTGTTTTCTGTCCATTAGCCAGTTCCCTATCCATGCACACAGACTCTTCCCCAGTCCTTGCATCAGCATAAAGATGACACATACTGCAGCTGGCTTACTACCAGTAAAGACACACAGAGTAACAGTTTATGCTGAATATAAATGGCATTATAATATTCACAAATAGCTGAACACACTGCAAATGTTTTGTATACGGAGACAATGTGCAATTCCAATGTGCAAAGAGAATTTGCAATTCCTTCTGTTAGTTCAATTTAGCTCCACCCCTGAGAGCGGTTTTAACATCTGACTCAGTGTACTGACCATTCCTGTGTTACATTCATCTCAGCCATGTGAGTCCTCTACTTACCTGTAGATTAGCGTCACCAAGATGGCCGCAGAGGCGGGGCCTACCCAGTACACCCAGTGGTAATCCCAGTAACCAATGACAACTGCAGGACCCAGAGCCCGGGCGGGGTTCAGGCAGGAGCCGGAGATGGAGCCCCTGCAAGGCAGACAGACATGGAGGAAGATAATAGAAATCTGGGGACGAATGTCATACAGTATCCCAGCACATACCTCCCAACTTTTTGAGATGAGGAAGAGAGACACTTAAGCCACACCCCTGATCACGCCCCCGTCACACCCCTAGTCATGCAATCCATAAAGATTTAATATGAAAAATATATTGTTTTATAATTCAAACCACACTCGTCCTTTCTATCCTGGATCATTTTCCTTCATAGTAACATTTTAAAATTAGTAATATATCAATTTAAAGGATGGAAATAAAGTTTAGAGTCAAACACATTTTTAGTAGAAAAATATATATATTTACATATAAAGAGGGACAAAGTCCTGAAAGAGGGACAAATAAGGAGGAAAGAGGGACAGAGGGACAGGGCTCCCAAAAAGGGACTGTCCCTCCAAAAGAGGGACAGTTGGGAGCTATGTCCCGGCGTCACTGACTCGCCAGAATTATTATGCTTCATTCTGTGCAACCTTCTATCGCATCTCGCGCGGCGCCGAGCGCAGAAACTGGGAGCCGTCATAGCAGCAGTGCTATGATGTGCGCCCCGCGTAATGGTAATTTGGGGCTTCGGCGATCTCCAGACCCCGAATTACATCTCCCTAGGAGTTGCTACAACCCGAAGGGGGAATACTATTTAACGCCGCTGTGGAGTTTTCGGCTTGCCCTGCGCCAAGATAATATGTACTCCTCTCTGCCACCATTGCACTCGGTGCACACAGGTTGCGGTGATGCACGGATTTTGCTAACTTACACATCTCCATTTTCACTTAAAGTGTATTAAAGAGAAACTGTAACCAAGAATTGAACTTGATCCCAATCAGTAGCTGATACCCCCTTTTACATGAGAAATCGATTTATTTTCTCAAACGGATCATCAGGGGTCTCTGTATGGCTGATATTGTGGTGAAACTCCACCCACAAGAAACTGTGAGGACCATGGTCCTGGCAGTTTCCTGTCTGTGAACCTCATTGCATTGTGGGAAATAGCTGTTTACAGCTGGGTCCAACTGCCAAAAAAGCAAGCAGCATCCCCTTCCAATGACATCACCTGACAGTAGTAAAGATGTCACCATGAGATAAATGTCAGAATGTAAATAAGGGAGAGGAAAGATTTTACAATGGGCAAACACTGACTAAATCATTTATATATAATTATTGTAAAAATTAAGCACTTTTTTTTATTACATTATATTACTGGAGTTCCTCCTTAAAGTGAACCTCCGGACTAAAAATCTACTCAGCAGAACTGAAAAGGCTTGGAGTTTCTTTAACAGTTTCACAGCATCAGAACTTTGTTTTTCTTACCAAAGCATCATATTTAGCTGCATTTTTATCTAAGCTCCACCCATCAAAGAAAAAAAGCCTGGGCTTTTTTTCCCTGATGCTGTGCAGAGCATGATGGGATTTCCTATGTTGTTGTTCACGTTGCCTAGCAACTGGGAGAGGTGCTCAGGACACAGGACAGTTGGAACTGTGCCTCATGCTCCCTGTCACCTCCTTTCAACCAAAAAGATGGCTGCCCTCATGAAATCAAACATTTGCCTGTTCTTTTAAAACAGGGTGGGTAAGGGATTATATTACCTATCTATTTTAATTAACATAACTAATGTAACTTAATGACAGTATGTTTAGGCTGGAGTTCCTCTTTAAAGAGAGTCTGAAGCGAGAATAAATCTCGCTTCAGACCTCATAGATAGCAGGGGCATGTGTGCCCCTGCTAAAATGTCGCTATCGCGCGGCTTAACGGTTGTCCCTTGACCCCCAAATCCCCTCGGTGCAGCGGGGGAGCGCTTTCTGGTTGGGGCAGGGCTAACCACCGCAGCCCTGCCCCACGTGCATCTGTCAGCGTGTATCTCCGCCTCTCCCCCGCCCCTCTCAGTCTTCCTTCACTGAGAGGGGCGGGGGAGAGGCGGCGAAGCGCCGCTGATAGACGCGACTCGAGGCAGGGCTGCAGCCGTTAGCCCCGCCTCTAGGAAGAGTAAATATACAACCAATTTTACGACCAACGAGTGCGGGGGTGGGTTTGGGGGTGAAGGGACCCCCGTTTAGCGGCGCGATAGCACCAAAGGAATCCAACAAGCATTTGTCGGATTGACAATCAGGCTGCGCTCCTCTTCAGGAACGAGTGTGTCCGCACTGAGCCTGCGCCAATATGGCCACGCCTGTGCAGTAAACTGAAGCCGCTCATGTGGCTACCTATACTGGCGAGGGGGGCTGCCTCATACCGGGGAAATATCAGGCTATCTACAGTATACTTGGGAGGAGGCTGCATAACAGTGGAGGGATATCTGACTGTACTGGGGAGAGGGGCTGTCTAATACTGGGGCACATCTGGCTACCTATATGGGGAGGAGGGGGAACCTACCTAATACTGGGGGCACATAAGGTTACCTATACTGAGAAGGTAGGCTGCCTATTACTGGGGGCACGTCTGGCTACCTATATGGGGAGGAAGGGGAATCTACCTAATACTTGGGGCACATATGGTTACTAGGGTTGCTCGTCGGATTCCGCGGAATGGAGATTTCCGCGATTCCGGTCAGCCAATCAGGATGCACTGTCATACACCCTTTACCTGCCATACCACGTCTAGCAGCCATTAGCATTCAGGTGGGAGGCTTCAGTTGGACGCCATCGCAAGATTGCGTCGCTAGCAGGACCGCCCCGTGCAGGCATCCCTCCCACAGGGGTCCCTCCCTAACCGCTCACCTGTCCGCAAGCGTGTGTGTGAGAGTGAGAGAGGTCCGGGGCCCCTGGCCATCGTGTGAACCAATCGTGTGTTTTTAAACGTTTTCTTTCAGCTCTAGGACATGGCGGACAGGTGAGCGGTTAGGGAGGGACCCCTGTGGGAGGGATGCCTGCACGGGGCGGTCCTGCTAGCGACGCAATCTTGCGATGGCGTCCAACTGAAGCCTCCCACCTGAATGCTAATGGCTGCTAGACGTGGTATGGCAGGTAAAGGGTGTATGACAGTGCATCCTGATTGGCTGACGAGCACCTGCTGACCAATTTCAAATGTAGCTGGATGCATGTACTGCTGTGTTCTATTGCTTGTGTGTGTTACATCACCACCAGTCAACTACAGAGGTGTTTTGTGGCCAGGTGGAGGGTCCAGAAGAGTCACTTATAGGTTCCAGTGCTTTGGTTGAACTGGATGATGTTTTGGATGATGAGGCGGCTGATCCAACCTGGTCGCCATCTGGTGGGTTAGGCACTAGCAGGCGTGAACAGCATGGAGAAACAGAGCAGACGGTTGGCCAGCAGCCTGCAGGTGCTTTCCCGTCTGTCAGTACCCACCAGTCCAATGCTGAGCATCGACGTGCTAGAACAGGTCGCACCACTGCTCCACGTGCACGCACGTCCCCTGGATGGAATTATTTTACTGTTCTGGAAGAGGATGAATCCAGGGCAGTCTGTTCTGTATGCCGTAAATCGGTGAGCAGAGGCAAATCGGGCAGCGGGTTCGCCACTTCAGGGCTGATAAGCCATCTGCGCAACCACCATAGACGGGAGTTCGAATATGTAAAGAATTACAATAAATGGGTGGAGGAAAAGCAGCAGCAACAGGCCTCTCCTCTTCTTTTTCTAGTCGTCCTGTCCCTATCCAACCTGCTGAGTCCCATTCTACTTCAAATCCCTCTGCATGCCACGCTGGAAGAGGGCTCCAGACCTCAGCAAGCACCTCATCATCACCCTTGTTGGTTTCCTCTGAATCACCAGTGTTCCAGTGTCAAGCCTCTGTGCCAGAAATGTTGCAGAGGGAGCGGATGCTCCCTGCAACTGATCCGTTTGTTGTCAAAAATAATACGCTCCTGGCAAGGCTGTTGGGCCAACAGCTGCTGCCCTACCAGTTTGTGGACTGTGCCCCCTTCCGCAGACTGATGAACAGTGTTGCTCCACAATGGCGGGTCCCCAGCCACCATTATTTTGCCAGGAATGCTATCCCTGCCCTTCACCAGCACATTGTGGAGTGTATCGGACAGTCTATGGATCACGCTGTCGGTGGCAAGGTGCACTTCACTATGGATGGCTGGAGCAGCAGGCATGGGCAGGGAAAGTATCTCACTTTTACCGCCCATTGGGTCACCCTCCATGATGCTGCTGAGGAGGGTGCAAGATCTGGGGCATCTCAGCTGGTGGTGGGTTGAAGGGGAGGCCTGTTCTACTTCCCTCTGCTACCTGTTCTGTCCAAGGCCAGTCCGCCGTTGTTGAGCCTCCCAGCAAGTGGTCCCGCTCCTACACTGGTCTGCAGCACCATAAATGCCAAGCAGTGCTGAAACTTGAATCCATGGACGAGAACAGGCAAACCGGATCTGTAATCCTTGCAGCCTTACAGGATCAGATTTGGCAGTGGCTTTTCCCCCGAAAACTAGAGACAGGTATAGTGGTGTCTGATAATGGTGCCAACATGCTGGCCGCCATTTCTGAAGGTGGCTACACTCACTTACCTTGCTTGGCCCAAGTCTTCAACCTTGTAGTCCAGAAATTTTTACGAACTTTTGATGGGTTGAAGGACACTGTGGCCTCAGCAGGAAAAGTGTCAGCCCACATCCGTCGCTCCACAACCGCCACAGCGTCCTTGAAACTGCTGCAGCGCCACCATAGTCTGCAGCACAGGCTTATTTCCGATTGTCCCACATGGTGGAACTCCACCCTCCACATGCTGGAGAGGTTGTGGGAGCAGCGAATGGCGGTCAGGCTATACCTGTCTCTGACCTCTTTCTCCAGAACAGGGCCACTGGACTACATTACTGGGGACCAGTGGCAGCTGATTGGACAGGTGTGTAAAGTGGTGGAGCCGTTTGAGCAGGGAACAAAATTGGTCAGTGAGGAGCACTACAGCATATCAGAAGTGCTCCCTATTGTCTTCATGCTGGACAAGGCTCTTGACAAAGTGCTCGGACAGGGGGAGGAAGCCCTACTGAACAGTGGTCAGTCAAGTGGGGGAGTGAGTGAGCATGCTCAAGTCCTGGATGAGGAGGCAGAGATTGTGGAAGCGGAAGAGCCCATTGTCCGGTGGGGGGGAGAAGATTCTGATGTGGAGCTGGAGCATGACGACAGTTCTGACAGCCAGGAAGAGGTGATTAATGGCAGACATCTCTTCCCTATGGCTGCCCATATGCTCCAGTGCCTCTGTAAGGAACCCCGGATTAAAACTCTAAAATCAAGGCTCGACATGTGGGTGGCCACCATCTTAGATCCCCGGTGCAAGGGGAAAATGCGGCAGTTCATACCCCCCTCCCAAGCAGACGCCAGGATGAGCCACATCCAGGACACCTTCTTCGTTGGGTAGAAGATGCATTTCCTGCACCTGTATCCTGGGCCCAAGCTACCAAGCCTCATCATACTCAGCAAAGGTCTGGTGGTCCAGGGCCGGATTACCGACCAGGCAACAAAAGCAGTTGCTTGGGGCCCCCCATTCAGAGTCAAAGGGGCCCCATCAGCACATAAACCAGCCCTCACCATCCTGTCAGCGGTGGCTGGATGGTATAATGGTTAAAGGGACTCTGAGCAGTGCAGTAACTATGGAAAGATGCATATGATTTTAAAGCTCTCTTTCTCCTCTTTCCAATGGTATATAAACCGCCGCCCTATGCCTTTTAGTTTTCGCTATTTTCGTGATCGAAATCGTAGCCACAGCAATTTCGATCGCGAAAACTAAAAGGCGTAGGGTGGCAGTTTATCTATCATTGGAAAGAGGAGAAAGAGAGCTTAAAAATGATATGCATCTTTCCATAGTTACATTGTATTACACAGGACGACTTTTCTCCAAAGTCGGCAGCTCGATTCAGCACAATGCAATGAAATATAAGGAACCCAGGGGGATATAATTACAAACATCATGCTGGTAGGTGTGAGGATGTAATTAATTAGTTGTGGGTATGCTTAAAGGCATACCCACAGGCACTGCTCGGAGTCCCTTTAAGGGCTCCGCCTCTGACACAGGAGACCAGGGTTCGAATCTCGGCTCTGCCTGTTCAGTAAGCCAGCACCTATTCAGTAGGAGACCTTAGGTAAGTCTCTCTTAACACTGCTACTGCCTATAGGGCGCGTCCTAGTGGCTGCAGCTCTGGCGCTTTGAGTCCGCCAGGAGAAAAGCGCGATATAAATGTTATTTGTCTTGTCTTGTCAAATGATGCCCTGCGCTGCTGATTGTCTTCAGAGCCAGGCTCTCCTCCTAGGTCCCCCTCCGGCTACTGTGCGCTCTGCCGCTGCACACCCCTCTCTCCCTTCCCTCAGAGAACCACAGCTGCAGCAAGAATGATAGCAGCAGATGGCAAACGCTCACTCACCTATCCATGATCCAAGCGATAGAGATACCGTCATCTGAAACCCATCTGTCTCTTCTACAGTGCAGCTGCTCACTCTGAACTTCCTAATTCTCAGATTAGACAGGAAGTAGGAAGTAGTAATAGTAGTAGTAACAGAGCGACAGCACTCTAGAGGAGACAGAATGGGCTCCGGATGAGGGGACCTCTATTGCTTGGATCGCAATAGGTGAATGTGAGTCATCTGGTGCTGTCATTCTCCCCCGCTGCGGCTGCCTTCTCTGCTGGACTATCGTATGCACTGGGATGGAGGCTGCATGGTGGCTGTCTAGTTTGGGAGGAAATCGTTTGTTCAGTAGTGGGGGTGGTTATGTAATTCTGTCTGGGGAACGGCTTCCGGTTTGGCGGTGTCCAGAGCTTTCTGCTATTGCCAGGCTGGAGATGCAGGGGGAAAGTGCTGCTGCTGTGATATCTGGCGCCCTCTTCACAGGGGTGCCCCAGCCCCTGAGTGCAAATGTCCCAGCCATTCATCTCTCACTCTGCATTTTGCCACTGCTATTCCCTGCATTGTGCACCCACAGAGGAAAGCGGGCTGTTGCCCATAGCAACCAGTATCACGGCTGCCCCGGTGTGTGCGGCATGTTGCTGTGCAGCTGCATCTTCTGATTCTATTACGATATGATGGGGGGGCAAATCAGTTACTTTGCTTAGGGCCCCATTTAGCCTTAATCCGGCTCTGTGGTGGTCCCACTCCCAGCAGCAGCACCAATAGCCAATCTGTGAACCTGCTGAGTATGTTGAAGGAATTTTATCAGCCAATGCCAGATACTCCATCTAGCAGCACCACCACCAGCGGGCAAAGTAGTCACCGCCAGCGGCTGGCCCGTATGGTGAATGATTACTTGGGGTTGGTCAGTGCTCCAGACAATATGGAGAGTAATGATGACCCCATGGAGTATTGGACAAAACAACTGGATACCTGGCCTAAACTCGCTCAGTATGCACTGGAGGTTCTTGCATGCCCCGCCGCCAGTGTTCTTTCTGAGCGAGTATTTAGTGCTGCAGGTGAGGTGGTCACCGACCAACGGACCCGTCTGTCCACAGACAATGTGGACATACTAACGTTCATAAAAATGAACGAGTCATGGATCAGTGATAATTACAAGGCCCCTCTCACTGATTCATGATGAAGATTAGACAGACTAAATTAAAATTTTGCTTTTTTTCAAGCCTCAAATGGTCTCCCTCTCAAACTCTGCTGCCTATCACTATCATCGCATATTTTTGCATTTTAAGATCATAAAAAGAAAGCTTTTGCAGCTTTCCGACATTATATTCTATCCTAACCCTATGCTTTTGGCCTTCAACTTCTCCTGCTGCTCCAAAAAAAATTATAATCACTGCTGTGAAAGCACCTCTAGGTCCCATGGCCTACAACAACGCCTGCTGCTCCAAAAAAAATTATAATGACTGCTGTGAAAGTACCTCTAGGTCCCATGGCCTACGACAACTCCTGCTGCTCCAAACAAAATTGTAATGACTGTCGTGGAACCACCTCTAGGTCCCATGGCCTATGACAACTCCTGCTGCTTCAAACAAAAAATTGTAATGACTGTCATGGAACCACCTCTAGGTCCCATGGCCTACAACTTCTCCTGCTGCTTCAAAAAATTGTAATGACTGTCATGGAACCACCTCTAGGTCCCATGGCCTACGACAACTTCTGCTGCTCCAAACAAAAATTGTAATGACTGCCGTGGAACCACCTCTAGGTCCCATGGCCTATGACAACTCCTGCTGCTCCAAAAAAAATTGTAATCAGGATTGTAATTCAGCCACCACTAAAGCCAAAGTTATCAGCAGGACTGTCAGGGAACTGGTATTTGTTTAAAAGGAAACTTCCATTAGGTTCCCTTAAACATTGTGGAAATTGTTCCACCGGAATTCCGCGGAATACCGCGGGGATTCGCTGGACTGTAGCGATAGCGGAATTTCGTTACAGCGGAATTACCGCAAAATCGGAAATCGCCTGTTCCGATCATCCCTAATGGTTACCTATACTGGGGAGGGAGGGCTGCCTAATACTGGGGCACATCTGGCTACCTATATGGGGAGGAGGGGAAACCTACCTAATATTGGGGGCACATATACTTACCTATACTGGGAGGTAGGCTGCCTATTACTGGGGGCACATCAGGCTACCTATATTTGGAGGAAGGGGAACCTACCTGATACTGGGGGCACATATGGTTACCTATACTGGGGAGGGAGGGCTGCCTTATACTGGGGACACATCTGGCTACCTATATGGGGAGGAAGGGGAACCTACCTAATACGGGGGCACATCTAGCCATGTACAGTACACTGAGAAGGAGGCACTGTGCTGTCACTGTAGTATTGCAGTTATATCTCTCACCTAAAGAACATATGTGGCTATTTTGCAGATGTATTCATTGTATTTAGAAAGGGCGATAATTACCCTGCTAATATTCCCGCCATGACGGTGAAAGCAATGGAGTAGGGGGCCAGCGGAGTCCGGCTACGATCCCCCACCGCTCCCATCACCACAGCAAATACCAGGAAGAAGCTGAACACGATCTCCACCCCAACCGCCTTGGCCACTCCGGCCTCCTCGTTCAGCATGCAAACCGCCCCGGTGTGGTTCTGGAAGGACGATCCATCCGCCAATCCCTGGAGGAAGCAAGTCAGAGACAATACGGTCACTTTCTCCACTTCTGCTGTCCCTCTGGAAGGTTTACATGTTAGTTATCGGTACAGCAAACATGCTGTGTGAACGCTGCAAATGGTCATCCAAGTCTGAAGCTCCTAATGTCAAGAGCGAGTGCAGCCGACAGTCACCAAAGCTGTGACTTAATTAAATAGAAAACATAAGATACCGGGGATGAGAGCACAAACCTCTCCCCCCCTAAATACTCACCAAGCCTCCAGCGGCGTCTTGTAGACTTCCTGACGCTCCTAGCAGCTTTCCGACATCCTCTGTGCATGGAAGCTGGCGTGTCACATGACCAGGGGCGTAGCAATAGGGGGTGCAGCGGTAGCGACCGCATCGGGGCCCTTGGGCCAGAGGGGCCCCGAAGGGCCCTCCCTCAACTACAGTATTAGCTCTCTATTGGTCCTGTGCTCATAATAATCACTTCTTTAGATACTTTGAATAGTGGTAATCATTAACAAACTGTTTCCCATCCCCTTCTTGCACCTCTGACACTGTAGTTGCCATTGGCAGGTTTTGGTGCACCGTATCAATTGCTATGTATAGAGTGCTTGGGGGGGGGCCCATTGTAAAACTTGCATCGGGGCCCACAGCTCCTTAGCTACGCCACTGCACATGACCCACATCAGATCAGGTGACACACCAGATTCCATGCACTGACATTGGTCGCTAGTAGTTGCAGGAAGGCTACAAGACATCACTGGAAGCCAGGTAAGTATTTTAATTCCTCCAAACCTGGCCAGAACCTCCCCTAAACAGTCCCTGTTATGCCTCAGGCATGCCGGTGAGTTGAGACTTCAGATTGCCTGAGTTCCAGATAATAGGGACAAATTTCCCCTCCTAACCCATAAATAGAACGGGCTCCTATGGCGGCACCTAAAGTTCCGCCGCTAATGGCGCCCAAATTTCCTGCTTCCCTTAGAAGGTCCCAGTGCGGGATCAGTGGGGTACAGGACAATGGAGAGAACCTCTGAACAGAGGCTTCCTTCTTCAGGGGTAAGTATAAAATTTTTGTTTTTGACCACTTTAGGTTCACTTTAAAGCCCAATTTAAAGCATTTTTATATGCAATTAATAAAATATTGTTTTAAATACATTTTGCATAAATAAATGTTTCAAATTATGCTAAATAAAATTTTTTTAAAAAATAGCTGCCGATCTCCTCAGTAACTCCTGCACTTCCTGCTGCAGACTGATAGCCATGAGATCCATTAAGTGAACCGAGCACTATTTGTAGCACCAAGGGCATCTCAATAGCACATAAAAAATGCATGCCAATAATATGTCTCATTATTAAAAAAATCCATTTTACCCTTTTATTTTTACATTTAAAGTTTAGCACAGGTTTTATTAACCTACTTCAACAGACCTGCCCGTCCATTCGGTCCACTGAGATTTCAGGCAGCTAAGGACTCAAGTAATTGTTTTATTGCTGTAAGGAACCCTCCTGTAGCGTATTCTGTCCGTTGCAGTGGAGCTGCAAATGGACAGTTCTGGTGTATCTGCTTGCATTCGGTTGTGCATTTGCAATGGGTCTCATTGTCATTTGCAATCGCTCTGCAGTTTTGGGCAGCTCAGGATGCTGTTATCATTCCACCAATTGCTTGTTGCAGCTGAGCTGCGGCCAGATAGCCCTGCATTTCCTGCAGACATGTTGTTACATAATACTGTATGTATTTCTTATGGGAGTCCTTTGCATTCACAGCCAGCTAGCAAATGGTAATCAAGCCAGCTCAGGATTGAGTGATTACCATTCAGCTGTGTGGAGATTTGCATACCTGCATCCATTGGTTGATGCCAGCATAAAAGTCTGCCTCCCATTTCATACCCCGCCCGTCATAGTGGTCAGTACGCTGATCTGCTGGGCACCTTGTTACTCTGTATAGTTCTGTTATTGTAATTCTATGAGACCTTATTACTTGTGCTTTAGCTAGTTCTTGATAAATATATTTGCAGACTTGCTAATATGTATTTATCCGTTAATTGAGCCGTTTGTTATTTTTCTTATTATTGTATAATGCCTAGTTCCATGCTTGATGGACGTTCGCTGCATCCGCGGTGGGTCGGTGAAGTCCATTATCCAGATAGCTTGGATTCTGCCATCACCACTTTGGTGACTGTATTCCTGCTACTCTAGTTTCTGGGAACGTAACTATAGGCTGCAGTTGCTATTAGTTACGTTCTATCCTGTAGTCTTGCCTGGGTGGATGCTTGCTGGTGACTGATTGTTAGCCTGCTTGCTCTGCTTCTGTGGACGTGACTGTGAGCTGCGGTTACTACTAGTTAAGCTCCAAACTATAGTCCTGTCTTGTACCTGTCTGAATGCTTGCTATCGCTAAGGCAGCACAGTTCAAACTAAGGCAGCGCAACATCGCACTGCGCTGACATTGTGTTTTATTTGTAGGGATATCCGAAGCCCAGAGCTGCAGTTGCTCTGGACAACCTGTGTAACCTCTTCCATTATCCAGCTCTTAGCCTTGTTGCGCTGGGTGGTCAGAAAATATGACCTACCCAGCATTACAATTGCACTCATTAGCAAGAAATGAACAATACCTTTTCATCAACAGAGGGGGTGGGTAATTAGGACAACATCTTCAAAGAGCTTATCTAGAGAGGATGTGTGAAGATAGCATCTGTGACTTCTGTAAATAAGGAAGGCGAGAAGGGGAGGTGGCTGCAGCTCTTGAGCACTTTGAGTCCAACAGGAGGAAAGCACTATAGAAATGTTTGGATTATTATTATTATTATTATTATTAATATGGCAGCTCCTATAGCTATTACAAACCAGGAGAAATTCCAATGAAAAGAAAGGTTGCTTAATTCCCTTTAACTGGCAGCCAGTTATTTAACCAGCAGCCATTTGGATAATTAACAACTTGATTATTTATAATATTTAATTTCTGAGGATGTATCAGACACAGGTGATGATAAAATAAGTGAGGTGAGTCGAGAGATGCAATGGTGTGACTCTGACAGAAACAGGAATCGGAGTCAGGCAGAAGGAAGGAGGGCACTCATGCAGCAATAATTGAGGATATAATGTAAACAGTAGCTAATAGCATTAATAGGATGTTGGATTTTACCCAGGTCACATGGATAGCAAGTATTATAAACGTAGTATCACTCTACATCCTTGTTAATTATCGGATGTGGTGTCTGTAATTATTTTTTACTTTCTTGAAAATGTTAATGGATTTGCAAGGATGAGAAACGAGAGTGCATTTCAGAGCCGTGTAAGACAGGCTTAAGCTCGGTGGGGTGTCTGCGCGTGAGGATGAAAAGGAGGATCTCTTCCATAACAGTTACTTTGGAGGAAGGCAGCTCTGCGAGCAGAAATATTACACAGAAGCACTGTCAGTTTTTTTCTGTTTGGATATTATAACTGGGGATCAGTGGTGCTCAGCAGAGCTCGATTATTCGAGTAGCTCGAATATTCAAGCTCTTTTTCAGCTATTCGAATGGGCTATTCGAGTGAACTCGAATAGCCCACTCACTATTCGAGCTATTCGAGCACACAGCGCTATTCGAGCTCGAATACCGAGCTCGAATAGCGTCATAGCCCAGATTGATGTCCTTAGAGCCAATCAGAGGGCTCCCAGGCCCTCTGACGGCAGCCAATCACAGAGGGGGACCCTGGCCAGCCCCTACCCTATAAATAGCGGCCGCCATGTTCCGTTTTTCCGTCCTTGCCTGACTTTGTACAGAGAGAGATCTGCTCCTTTGTGCTTTGGCTTAGCAAGAGCTCTATAGTGGTCAATTACCTAGCGTTTTTGCTCACATACACCTCCTATACACACCTATATTGTTGTTAGTTAGATAGACATTGTATTTTAGTTAGTAGCTTGTGTGTTACATAGAGACAGGCAGCTGCTGCAGGCAGGGCCGGGCCGAGGCATAGGCTGGAGAGGCTCCAGCCTCAGGGCGCTATGTAGGAGAGGGCGCACAATTCATTCAGTTGTCATTCCTAATTGTGTAAGAAGCAGAAAGAAATAAGAAAAAGGGATACATAGCAGTGACTGCAAGCCACATAACTAAATATTAAGGTGTTGGGGAGGTTGTGGGCCCTGTGGCCCTCTTAGTCTAATAGCAATCCGTGTGTGACAGCTGAGGTGGGAGGGATGGAGGGGCGCACTTTGGTGTCTCAGCCTTGGGTGCTGGAGGACCTTGTCCCGGCTCTGGCTGCAGGCAAGCTTACACAGCTTTAGGCCTCAGGGCCTTGCCTGTGTGGGCAGCTGTCCTCCTGTCCTCTGTTAGTTTATTTCTCATCTTATCTATACCAGTGTTTCTGCTGTCCTTTACTACTGAGTGATTGTATTTTGTAGTTATACTGTAACTTTACTAGGACACTCACTGTCACTGTTTGTTCATAGCTCCTGCGTGTGTGCGTGCACAGTACACACTCTATTTCCTTCTGATTACTACTGATTATTGTAAATTCTAGTTGTACTCAGGGTCGGATCAAGACCAAGTTGCGCCTGGGGCAAGGTCAAGTTTTGGCGCCTAAAGGTCAGGTTTTGGCACCTAAACTGCCATTCATTTTGCCGCCTTTTTAAGAATTCAACAAACTGCGCCTGGGGCAAGATACCCGCTTGCCCCCCCCCCCCCCCCCCTAGATCCGTCCCTGGTTGTACTTACTGTTACTACTTACTACTAGGGACACTCAGTCACTGTTCATAGGCTAGCTCCTGCGTGTGTGTGTGCGTGCACTGTCTGTACAGTACACACACTCTATTTCCTTCTGATTACTACTGATTATTGTAATTTCTAGTTGTACTTACTGTTACTACTTACTGTACTAGGGACACTCAGTCACTGTTCATAGGCTAGCTCCTGCGTGTGTGCGTGCGTGCACTGTCTGTACAGTACACACACTCTATTTCCTTCTGATTACTACTGATTATTGTTATTTCTAGTTGTACTTACCATGCACAGTTCCGCAGCAGCAAAAATCAATTAACCCTTCGCACACTCACATGCAAATGTTCAAACAAATGCATTCACAGATTTACTCATCCAGGCACAACTGTTATCCCTACTGCTAAATTAAAAGCCAGGGTTTTAGTTCACAGAAGAATGCATTCTTATGCTTAGTCACCTATACTGCGCAGAAGTACCCAGGTAAACATAGGTGTCCTAACTCTGGCCCTGTAACATGCATAGTGCAAACATGCAAACACATTCATTGCATCAAACCTATCAATGGATTAGGAGCACACATCCTAACTTCCTCTCCTGGGAAAGACAGTGCATCTTACCAATCGCACAAGGGAGCTAACTTTATGTGTCCATGTACACCATGCGCATACACCAGCATAAGCTGTCTGCATGCTGACAAACATACAGGGGAAGGGGGGAGTGCACCGAATTAGACCCTAGCCACAGGGGTCAATGATAAGAATAAACATACAAATATCCAGGCACATCGCCTCTAGTTAGGACATTAAATACATTTTTAGGGCAAGGGAGGTGCTGAAGGGGGTGTGGCTAGAAACAGCAAAAATCAATTAACCCTTCGCACACTCACATGCAAATGTTCAAACAAATGCATTCACAGATTTACTCATCCAGGCACAACTGTTATCCCTACTGCTAAATTAAAAGCCAGGGTTTTAGTTCACAGAAGAATGCATTCTTATGCTTAGTCACCTATACTGCGCAGAAGTACCCAGGTAAACATAGGTGTCCTTTCTAGCCACACCCCCTTCAGCACCTCCCTTTCCCTAAAAATGTATTTAATGTCCTAACTAGAGGCGATGTGCCTGGATATATGTATGTTTATTCTTATCATTGACCCCTGTGGCTAGGGTCTAATTCGGTGCACTCCCCCCTTCCCCTGTATGTTTGTCAGCATGCAGACAGCTTATGCTGGTGTATGCGCATGGTGTACATGGACACATAAAGTTAGCTCCCTTGTGCGATTGGTAAGATGCACTGTCTTTCCCAGGAGAGGAAGTTAGGATGTGTGCTCCTAATCCATTGATAGGTTTGATGCAATGAATGTGTTTGCATGTTTGCACTATGCATGTTACAGGGCCAGAGTTAGGACACCTATGTTTACCTGGGTACTTCTGCGCAGTATAGGTGACTAAGCATAAGAATGCATTCTTCTGTGAACTAAAACCCTGGCTTTTAATTTAGCAGTAGGGATAACAGTTGTGCCTGGATGAGTAAATCTGTGAATGCATTTGTTTGAACATTTGCATGTGAGTGTGCGAAGGGTTAATTGATTTTTGCTGTTTCTAGCCACACCCCCTTCAGCACCTCCCTTGCCCTAAAAATGTATTTAATGTCCTAACTAGAGGCGATGTGCCTGGATATTTGTATGTTTATTCTTATCATTGACCCCTGTGGCTAGGGTCTAATTCGGTGCACTCCCCCCTTCCCCTGTATGTTTGTCAGCATGCAGACAGCTTATGCTGGTGTATGCGCATGGTGTACATGGACACATAAAGTTAGCTCCCTTGTGCGATTGGTAAGATGCACTGTCTTTCCCAGGAGAGGAAGTTAGGATGTGTGCTCCTAATCCATTGATAGGTTTGATGCAATGAATGTGTTTGCATGTTTGCACTATGCATGTTACAGGGCCAGAGTTAGGACACCTATGTTTACCTGGGTACTTCTGCGCAGTATAGGTGACTAAGCATAAGAATGCATTCTTCTGTGAACTAAAACCCTGGCTTTTAATTTAGCAGTAGGGATAACAGTTGTGCCTGGATGAGTAAATCTGTGAATGCATTTGTTTGAACATTTGCATGTGAGTGTGCGAAGGGTTAATTGATTTTTGCTGTTTCTAGCCACACCCCCTTCAGCACCTCCCTTTCCCTAAAAATGTATTTAATGTCCTAACTAGAGGCGATGTGCCTGGATATTTGTATGTTTATTCTTATCATTGACCCCTGTGGCTAGGGTCTAATTCGGTGCACTCCCCCCTTCCCCTGTATGTTTGTCAGTATGCAGACAGCTTATGCTGGTGTATGCGCATGGTGTACATGGACACATAAAGTTAGCTCCCTTGTGCGATTGGTAAGATGCACTGTCTTTCCCAGGAGAGGAAGTTAGGATGTGTGCTCCTAATCCATTGATAGGTTTGATGCAATGAATGTGTTTGCATGTTTGCACTATGCATGTTACAGGGCCAGAGTTAGAACACCTATGTTTACCTGGGTACTTCTGCGCAGTATAGGTGACTAAGCATAAGAATGCATTCTTCTGTGAACTAAAACCCTGGCTTTTAATTTAGCAGTAGGGATAACAGTTGTGCCTGGATGAGTAAATCTGTGAATGCATTTGTTTGAACATTTGCATGTGAGTGTGCGAAGGGTTAATTGATTTTTGCTGTTTCTAGCCACACCCCCTTCAGCACCTCCCTTTCCCTAAAAATGTATTTAATGTCCTAACTAGAGGCGATGTGCCTGGATATTTGTATGTTTATTCTTATCATTGACCCCTGTGGCTAGGGTCTAATTCGGTGCACTCCCCCCTTCCCCTGTATGTTTGTCAGCATGCAGACAGCTTATGCTGGTGTATGCGCATGGTGTACATGGACACATAAAGTTAGCTCCCTTGTGCGATTGGTAAGATGCACTGTCTTTCCCAGGAGAGGAAGTTAGGATGTGTGCTCCTAATCCATTGATAGGTTTGATGCAATGAATGTGTTTGCATGTTTGCACTATGCATGTTACAGGGCCAGAGTTAGGACACCTATGTTTACCTGGGTACTTCTGCGCAGTATAGGTGACTAAGCATAAGAATGCATTCTTCTGTGAACTAAAACCCTGGCTTTTAATTTAGCAGTAGGGATAACAGTTGTGCCTGGATGAGTAAATCTGTGAATGCATTTGTTTGAACATTTGCATGTGAGTGTGCGAAGGGTTAATTGATTTTTGCTGTTTCTAGCCACACCCCCTTCAGCACCTCCCTTTCCCTAAAAATGTATTTAATGTCCTAACTAGAGGTGATGTGCCTGGATATTTGTATGTTCAGTTCCGCAGCAGCAGCAGCAGCTGCGTCAGTGGCTAACATTCCGCCTATAGCCACTGGCCGTGGACGCCTTGGGCGCCGCCCAGCAGGAGCAACTCACGCTGCAGAGACACAGCAGCAGCAGCAGCGTGTAGTACCTGCTCCTATTTTCCTCCAGCCGGGTCGGAAACGTCCCATTGAGGAAAAGGATGCAGCCACTGTGGTGCAACTGATGACGGAGGATGAGCAGCCCACCATCAGCTCTGCATCCGAGGCCTCCACCCTCACCACCACCACCACCCCTGTTCGCAGCAGCCGCCCAGCAGGGCCTGGGGAGGAGGCCAGTTCACCGTCACAAGTTGGCGACCTGTCACTCAGCAGTATTTTTACCCCAGGCACCATCAGGGTATTGTCTGCTGTTGTTGGCAATTTGGAGGAGGAGATGCTGATGGGCACTTTGGGGGATGAGGGATTGGACAGCAAGACTGTGGCGACAGTCAAGCAGCCCATCCATGCATCAGGAGAGGAGTTTGGGGGGTCATCATCCCAGCAGGACATGTTTCAGGAGGGGGAGGATGATGATGATGATGATGATGATGACGTGGTGACAGACAAAGACTGGGTGCCGCCACCACCAGCACCTGGGGATGTCATCATCAGCAGCTCTGAGGAGGAGGATGCGCTTGTGGGCCTTGCAAGGAGGCGCATCATTGCAAGCATTGGCAGCAGTAGGCAGGTCCCACAGCCTGCTGGTGTCTCAGGCTCAGCAGCAGCAGCAGCAGCATCTGCCAGTACCACCACCAGCCGCACCCAAGCCCCCCCCCCCCCAACCACCACAGGGAGACAGGCAGCAGCGGCTCCAGGCCGTAGGGGGTTGTTCTTGTCAGGGATGAGCAGAAACTACGCCAGTGCGAATTTACGCATCGTAGTTCGCATCTACGCATCGTAGTTTATAGGCGAAGTTTCAAACCTACGCTTACGAATTTACGCGTAGCGAAGTACCGCTACGCGTAGCTTACGCCCACTATGCGTAGTTAACAAATGCGTTACTCGCGTCTAATTTTCCGCATGCGATTGTAAGCATACAAATTTACGCATTGGAAAGGGGAATGTACGCATAGAAGGGTTCCCAGCATATGCAATTCTAAAGAAATTAATGCGTACAATTTTCTGCATACGGGCATAAGTATCCGCATACACTACGCTTCGCACTACGCGTAATTGCGTATTTTAACGCGTATTCTACGAAATGCATACGAAGTGAATATTTGTTTTCGAAGCCGTAGTTTGGCGAAGCGTAATTGCGTAAAACTACGCGTATTTCCAGCATAGCGAAGTTGGCTGACTACGACCATCCCTCTTGTCACCAATCTGGCGATTTTTCACAATGCCCACAGTTTTCAGCAAGTACGCCACTTGCAACCACTGTCAGCGGAAGTTGAGCAGAGGTGCAGACCCCTTAAAGTTCAGCACCAGCTCGCTCATCAACCACCTTGCTGCTAAACATTTCCACCAGCATGAGGAGTTCCAGAGGCTGAAGGCATCTGGTGCTGGCAGTGGCACCATACCCATCACTGCACAGCCTTCAGCAGCAGCAGCAGCAACAGCAGCCACCCGCCCTCCTGCTCCTCCAGCAGCACCAGCAGGAGTGCGGAAACGCACTGCTCCTCCCCCCTCTGCAACTCCTGCCGCCGACACTGAGGCCTGTTCTGGCAGCCAGTCCTCAGTGGCCTCCTCTGCTGTGTCCGCTGATTCCCGTGCTAGCAAAAGGCCACGCCAGAGCCTTTTGAGCGAGTCCTTCCAGGGGGTGGTTAGGGCTCTGCCTCCCAGCAGCCGTCGCGTGCGTCAGCTGAACGGCTTGCTGGCACGGGCCATGTGCTCCCAACTCCTGCCGTACACGCTCGTGCAGGAGGGGAGCGACATGCGTGCGCTGCTTGCTTGTGCAGCCCCAGACTGGCAGCTCCCCAGCAGACACTACTTTGCCCGCAAGGCCATGCCTGCACTGCACCGCTTTGTGATGGCCAATGTGGAGCGAGGGCTGGAGCACGCGGTTGGTGAAAGGGTCCACGTCACCATGGACTCCTGGACCAGCCGCTTCGGGACAGGCCGCTACCTGTCTTTCACTGTCCACTGGGTCAGCTTGGTGGAAGGGGGTGAGGATGGGAGAGCAGCAGCGGGCACAGCAGCAGCAGCAACACAGTGGGTGGTGCCACCCCGCAGGGTCAGGGGAACTGCAGCAGGTTCCTCCGATCCTCTGCCATCCTCCGGCACACCTGGCCAAAACCCCCCGCCTCAGCAGCAGCGTGAAGGCCCGCCACTGCCAAGCGCTGCTGCAGTTGGTCAGCCTTGGGAAGACCAAACTGACGGCAACCCATGTGTTGGCCAAACTCCAGGAGCAGGAGAGGATTTGGCTGACCCCCAGAGGCCTCAGAGTCGGAGAGGTGGTGGCCGACAATGGGGCCAATCTGGTTGCCGCAATCGACAGGGGAAACCTGACCCACATCCCCTGTCTTGCCCACGTGCTGAACCTGGTGGTGCAGAAGTTCTTGCGCACCTACCAGGGGATGGGCGAACTGCTGGAAACGGCAAGGAACGTTGTGCGTCACTTCCGGCGCTCGGCTGCAGCCTGTGCGAGCCTGGAAGAAGTGCAAAAGGAGCTGGAGCTGCCACGCCATCGGCTGATCATTGACGTTCCAACTCGCTGGAACTCCACCCTGGCGATGTTGGAGCGTCTGGTTGAACAGAAGCACGCTGTCAACCAGTACCTTGCCCTGGCCACTGTTTCCGCCGCTCAGAGAAGGGACAAGACCAGCAACATCCCGTCCATCGTCCCCGATGATGACTGGAGGCACATGCAGCAGGTGTGCTTAGTGCTGGCTCCCTTTCTGCAGGCCACTAACATGGTGAGCAGGGACCATGCTATGGTCTGCGAGTGGGTGCCCCTGGTTTGTCTGCTGAACAGGGCCCTCGATGCTTTGCTGGAACAGGGAGCGGCAGCCTTGGCCCAGCAGGAGCGGCATGCAGCTGCACAGTCCACCTCTGAGGGGGAGGAGGAGGAGGACTTGGTGGAGGTCCCTGACCTTGCTGCTGACCTTGCTGCTGATCAGCACAGCGCAGCTGAGTTGGTGCGGGGGTGGAGAAAGGA
Organism: Hyperolius riggenbachi; assembly: GCF_040937935.1. NCBI lineage: Eukaryota > Metazoa > Chordata > Amphibia > Anura > Hyperoliidae > Hyperolius > Hyperolius riggenbachi. The sequence continues at coordinate 218,729,765 of NC_090657.1, read as the reverse complement.
TGAGGCTGAGGAGGCAGAGGAGGAGGATGAGGACAGTACTGCCGTCGATGTGCCAGCACACGTGGCCCGCCTCTTCCCAATGGCAGCGCACATGCTGACGTGCCTGCGCAAGGACCCCAGGGTGATCCAGATGAAGCAGAGGGAGGACATCTGGATCAACATGATGTTGGACCCGCGCCTCAAGGGGAAGTTGAGCCAGTTCCTGCAGCCTGCAGGAGGAGAGCCAGCGCAACAAATAAGGAGCTTGCAGCAGGCCCTTGTTGAGCGCTTGGAGGAAGCCTTCCCCAAGCCTTCCACCCCCACTGTCCAGCCAGCACAGAGGCAGCAGCAGGTGCCTGCATCCAGCAGCAAGCGCCCCACACACCTGCTGTCTCTCAGCAACAAGCTCTACAGGACTGTAGAGGCTCCGGCAGCAGTGACTAGAGAGGAGGTGCATGCAGCAGCATCCTCCTCCGGTCACAGCCAGCGCCTGACCCGCATGGTGGCTGACTACATGGGGTTCTACAGCGGGCTTCACAGCGATGCCCCTGTTGATCCCATGGAGTATTGGGTCAAGAGCCTGGAGATCTGGAGCAAGCTGGCGCAGTACGCCCTGGAAGTGCTGTCCTGTCCCCCTTCCAGCGTGCTGTCCGAGCGCTGCTTCAGTGCAGCTGGTGGCGTGGTCACCGAGAAATGCTCACGTCTGTCTCACAAGTCTGTGGACAGACTGACGTTTCTCAAGATGAACCAGGCGTGGGTGGAAGGCGAGTTCCTGGCCCCTGTTGTCGGCGAGAGGGGGACCTTACCACCCTTTACCACCTTCTGGCTCCTGCTCACTAAGCCAGCCTGGTTCACTTTGACTATTACGTCGCCTGCAGCCACACATTTTACATCTACAGTGGGCTGCTGTGTACTGCCCTCCTGCTGTCTGTGTGTTTCCACTGCCAGGGAGCACATACAATGGCGCTTCCAACATGCGTGCGCCACCAGCTATTTATTACGCTCAAAAATAGCTGCATTTCTTTAAAAAAATAAAAAATAAAAGAGAAATAAGTGAAGAAGAAGAAGACGATATAGAAGAAGAAGATATAGAAAAAGAAGAAGAAGAAGTAGAAGAAGAAGAAGGAGAAGAAGAAGAAGATATAGAAAAAAGAAGAAGACGAAATAGAAAAATAATAATAAGAAGAAGATATAGAAAAAGAAGATATAGAAAAAGATATAGAAGAAGAAGAAGATGAAGAAGAAGAAGATGAAGAAGATGAAGAAGATGAAGATGAAGAAGATGAAGAAGAAGAAGAAGATGAAGAAGAAGATGAAGAAGATGAAGATGAAGAAGATGAAGAAGAAGAAGAAGAAGATGAAGATGAAGAAGATGAAGAAGAAGAAGATGAAGAAGAAGAAGATGAAGAAGATATAGAAGAAGAAGAAGAAGATATAGAAGAAGAAGAAGAAGAAGAAGAAGAAGAAGAAGATATAGAAGATGAAGAAGAAGAAGAAGAAGAAGTATATACACTGTACTGAACAGAATTTTGGACACAACTTCTCTTTCCACCTTTTTTTTTTTTTTAAAGGAACATCCCCACATAATCACTTGCTGTTGTTACTTGGAAAAAAAGATGTTTCTTGCATCATTCACCCTCAAAACAAGTGTTGGAAGCTATTTAAGGCCAATTCGAATAGTCAGCTCGAATAATGAGCTCGAATACCGACTCAAATAGTGAGCTCGAAGTCCGAGGTCGAATCGAATTGTAAAAAATATTCGAATCGAATATTCGTCCGAACTCGAATAATTTACTATTCGAATTCGACCAAACTCGAATAATAAAAAGGGGTATCCGAGCATCCCTGCTGGGGGTGAGCAGGCATTTTTTTTTAAAGGCAACACAAGGTGAGAATCAACTGATGAGATAAACAATTGTATCTAACCTCCATTTCCTAAAAATAACTTTTTGAGATATCTCACCATTTATTTTATATTTGTATCTACTTTTTAAGTTTTTACTTTTTGATTGTCTCTGCTCAATGACACATTCATTGATGTATGCCAGAACTAAAATCTATGAACTATTGACCTTTTGTATGTCTTTCCTGCTTTTAGAAGCCATTCTCTGCTAGGAAAGTGTTTTATGGCTGTAATTCCTTATCAGTGAGGAGGAATACGCTATAGTCTGACCAAATCCCAACCAGATCCTGGCTGCACAGAAACTACCACTTGCATTTGGGATGTTTAACTATTTCAGGCAGAGACTGAGGAAAAAAGAACACAGCATAGTTATTTGTGTGGCACTGTACATACACGTGTCTCATCTCATCACGTCACACGTCACCTCGGGTATACTTTAAGTTTGATCTTGCGGTGAATAGGCCCATTTTTAGTACTTACCAATTTTTTCTGCACCACTGATGTGTATTTCACATCAATAATTTCCTTTACACGTTTTGGGGCAAAACTACATTAAAGTGAACCAGAGATGAAGCACCCCCATGTATTTTACCATATAGATCAGTGGGAACATTAGAGAAAACACCTACCCTGCTCTCTGTTTCATTCTGCACTGCACAGCTTGTTTCTTATCAGCCCTGATAAAATCCCGGACTGAGCATTCAGTCTGGCTTTGCTATGACTCAGCTATAATGATTCCTGAGCAGAGCCAGCAGGGGGCAGGCTTGGACTTGAAAAGACATGAGAGAACACAGACTGAGCTATAAATATTCCTGAACAAAGCCAGACTGAATGCTTAGTTGGGATTTTATCACGGCTTATAAGAAACAAGCTGTGCAATGCAGAATGAAACAGAAAGCAAGGTAGGTGTTTTCTCTAATTTTCCCATTGATATATATGGTAAAATACATGAGGGTGCTTCGTCTCTGGTTCCCTTTAAAGAATACCGCTGACTGTAGCGACTGTAGCCCCCATACATGCTAGAATCACCAGATGTGCACGGTATGTTTAGAAGAACAAAGGGGGGACAAGAGAAAAAAAATGTTTCAAAAAGAACTTGTAGTTTTTTTACAAAATACATTTTAAAGTTACGATAGTAAAGATGATTTTTAAATGCAGATAAATGACAAATAATGTATCCCTAGCTATCAGTAGTGAAAATGTACGTATATCAACAGAAAGAACAGTGAATCTCAAGGCCGGGTTTCCTGGCGGTCATTACACAGTGCGCAATAACCGCCTGGCAGGACCGGTTCTAGACTTTTTGCCACCAGTAGCAATAAATACATTGTGAGGGCGCAACCCCCCTCCCCCCACGCCACCCCACGTGAGTGTGCAAAGCCAGACCGGAGAGGAGAGACACATCGGGCACTGGTACTGTGGCTTACCTCACTCTGCTTCCTCCAGCATCTCCTCCCTGCTGGCCTCAGATCCCCAGAATGCTGGGTATGTACTGCACCAGTGCCGCTCTCAGCAGATCAGTGATGGGATCACAAGCCACACGTGAAGTCCTGCTTACTCTCTGACTACAGCGGCGCCTCATGTGACCAGGCAGCATGTAACAGATCACATGATGCACCGCTGTAGCCATGGATACAGGAAGCTGGATGGGTGGATGGAGATCCTATCGCTGGAACGCTGAGAGCAGGTGAGTGAAGCGTCACCACTCATCAATGCAGGGGGAACATTTGGGGAGGGGAGCTGCCTCCTGACGCCCTCTAATTGTTGCTGCCCCAAAGCACGTGATTTATGCTGTTTCACAGAATAACTGCCACTGCCACATGGAAACCCCAAGGTAAGTTGAAACACTTGACAGGGATCCCTGTACAGCCATAATATTGTCCGTTTTTCCAACCGAGGTAGATACATTATCTGCCATTTAACTGCATTTAAAATCCATTTTTCCTATTGTAACTTTAACATTTTATCAAAAACTATGAGGTCTTTTTAACAGATTTTTTTCTTTTGCTCCCATTCTTCTCCTTCACATACTTAGCCCATGCATGCGGAATTTCCTATTAACTGCTTAAAGTGAGCCAGAGACGAAGCACCCTCATGTATTTTACCATGTATATCAGTGGGAACATTAGAGAAAACACCTACCACGCTTTCTGTTTCATCCTTCACTGCTCAGCCTGCTTGTTATCAGCCCTGATAAAATCTCCAACTGAGCATTTAGTCTGGCTTTGCTCAGAAATCCTAACTGAGTCATTATAGCAGAGCCAGAAGGGGGCAGGCTTGGGCTTGAAAAGAAATCAGAGAAGACAGACTCAGTTGGCTGTACTCACCTTGGCCAGGAGAGCCCCCAGCATGCCTCCTGCTAGCTGGCATATCCAATAAGGAATGAGCAAAATGGGGGTGAGACCACCAGAGCTGACCACGGCGAGCGTGATGGCTGGATTGAAGTGACCTCCGCTAGAGACAAAAAATAATTACTTTAAAAGTTCTAATGCTGTAAGCTGTATTCATAGAGAACAATAATATCACGCTGATACATGAAGAGAGTTAGCGTAACAAGTGCAAATCAGAGGACTGGAGAGAAATCGTAGTCAGAGACAAGCCAAGGTCATACACGTGAGCAGATGGCTGTGGTACAGAAGGATCAGGCAAAATCGTAGTCAAATAACAGGCAGAGTCATACACAGACATATGTCAGATGTCAGTCGTATTGGAAGGAGCAAACAGAATCAAAGTCAGGGACAGGCCGAGTCATACACAGAGATCAGATGGCAGTAGTACAGAAGGGCTAGGCAAATTCGTAATCAGGAGACAGACAAAAGGTTGGTACACATACTGTACAATATACAATATTACAATAATACAATACTGACTGGAGTACATATATATCGTGCTGATGTGCAATATATGAAATGTAGCTCTCAATTCTCACACTAGCTAGGGGCCAAGAACCAGCTAACTGATTAGTATCAAGGCTGATGAGCAAGTGAATGCTCTGGCCTTAAGTACTCAAGAGGCATAGCATAAGCCCACCCCTAGAATTGACAGCACCTCCTGCAAAAAGGTGTCAGTTGATGACATCACAGCTGACACCGCCTCAGACACGCCTCCTCAGCCTATAAAGGCTGTTCTGCTCCGCGCGCGTCCGTCTGGACGTACTGCGCAAGCGCACGCATTGATCCACCGCCGGAGGGGTGCCCCTGCCACTGGAGGACGGCAGCGCGGAAGTCCCACTATGCGAACGAGTACCGCTGGAGACGCCGCAGGACTCGCCGCAGGAAGGTAAGATTGTTACAAATAAGCATACTGAGAAATATTTTGAGTTCTACACTAGCCAGCAATTTGCCACACCGAGACACTTGAATTGCCCTGAGGAAGTCAGAATTGCCAGTGAAACGTGTAGTCCATAATGGGCTTTTTTTTGTAATTGTTATTTCGACCACTATATTGTTAATTTAAACCCCCACACTGGTCATAGAACGTTATCGAGGTAAGCAATCCTTATCTTTTCCCTTTTTATATTGTTTTTAGGCATTTTATCACTTCTGGGACACCTTCCTCCACCTACTATAGTACTTCTCCCTTCACCCGTCATTGGTGGTGCACGTTGTAAAGAGACAAAGGCCTCAATTCACTAAGATCATGCTGGAGATAATAAGGCAAGAGATAACTTACCTCCACACAGTGAGAGAGTTATCTTATCTCTTCATTCCTTACGTTACCTCCTCTGTAGTTAATTTACCTCCTCTGTAGTTATTTTCACATGCAGTTAATGAACAGCCTGTCTTTAACGTTAGCATTCTGGAGTTATTTTAAGGATTGAAGAGTTAACTTAAAGACAGAAGAGTTAACTTTAGGTTTGCCTGAGGTAAAATGTTTCCTGAATACGACATGCCTCATCACCACTCTAGAAATGTTATTAAAGACAGGAGATAAGCTTAGTGAATTGAGGCCAATGTGACCAACCACAATACCAAGAGGCACCACATCCCAAGCGAAGACCGGTTCTCTTCACAAGCCTATTACCATTGTCATAACTGCAACCTAGTTTTGTGGGTACCTCTCTTTATTCATTTCACCTTTTAAACAATACCAGTTCCCTGGCAGTCCTGCTGATCTCTTTGACTGCAGTAGTGTCTGAATCACACACCTGAAACAAGCCTGCAGCTAATCCAGTCAGAATTCAGTAAGAAACGTCTGATCTGCATGCTTGTTCAGGGTCTATGGCTAAAGGTATTAGTGGCAGAGGTTCAGCAGGACAGCCAGGCAATCTGAATTGTTTAAAAGGAAATAAATATGACAGCCTCCATATTCCTCTCACTACAGGTGTCCTTTAAGCTGTTCTCTAGCTATACCTGGCTCTCTACTAAATTGTCACTGTTCCCCGTTCCCCCCATAGTCACCTCAAAGTGTCACATTGGTGTCACTGAACTCCATCATCGAACTGGACAGCAATGTTAGCCAATGCCACTTTAGCTTTGATCAGCACTCTCTTGGCTAAACTCCTCCTCCAAACCTCTACATCTCAGACGCCCCCATCTTGTTCCAGTTTGACACACCCTCCTGCTGAACGGACAAGACCACCACCACTCGAGATACTGGAGGAAAGCCAAAGGCTTTATTTGGCTATAAGAGCCACTGATTTGTTCCAATCAACAAAAAAGGAAGGGGGTAACTGGTACAAGCCCCACCTTCCTCTAAGAAGTCACATTGGGAGGTTGGGCAATTGAAATGTCATGGCGACCCACCTACAGGAGTCAGCGAAGACCTGGAAGGAAGTCCTAGTGAGACATAATAATCGCTGGAACTTGGGTGGTCTCTTGTGTATAAAGGTATGGTTTTGGGGGGTTGGGTGAAGCATACCAGTGTTACGGTAGTTGTAAAATAGGAGGGGCAGGTCCTAAAGATGTAAAAACTGTAGAAAGTCTTTAAAGGATACCCGAAGTGACGTGTGACCTGATGAGATAGACATGTGTATGTACAGTGCCTAGCACACAAATAACTATGCTGTGTTCCTTTTTTTTCTTTCTCTGATAGTTAAATATCAGGTATGTAAGTGTCTGACTCAGTCCTGACTCAGACAGGAAGTGACTACAGTGTGACCCTCACTGATAAGAAATTCCCCTTTTTACCTCTTTCTTGCTCTCAGGAGCCATTTTCTGCTAGGAAAGCATTTTATAGTTGGAATTTCTTATCAGTGAGGGTCGCACTGTAGTCACTTCCTGTCTGAGTCAGGACTGAGTCAGACACTTACATACCTGATATTTAACTATCAGAGAAAGGAAAAAAAAGGAACACAGCATAGTTATTTGCGTGCTAGGCACTGTACATACACATGTCTATCTCGTCATGTCACATGCCACTTCGGGTATCCTTTAACAAGTATGCTAGTTAGTTTGAGGCTTTGTGGCTTTTTGATACAATTTATAAGGCAAAGAAGGATGTTCAAAGGGCAATAGCTTCTACTGACCAATCAGAACTCCTTATTTACTCATTTTGCATCAATAAATGAAACTGTGATTGGCTGCTGAGGCTACTGCACTTCACATGCCCTCATTGGTCCATTTACCACAACCTGATACCGAGTAATAAATGGCTGCCGGCCTGCAGTACTTGCCTTATGTTGCCAAGAACAGAGATGACAACCGCCAGTGCAAATCCGTGGGTTAAGGCTGGCAGCAGTGGTCCCGCCCCCTCAGGGTTGACCAGAACAGAGAGGCATCCGATGGAGATGAACAAGGTGGTGCCCAGCAGCTCTGCCAGGCACGGCTGGATGAACATTTCCAGAATGTTTGGCTTTGCGTTGTCATTGTTTTTGCCAGTTAGTGCTTCTCTGGAGGTGTTGCTCACGCCCCGAAGTTCCGTCTCTTGTATGTACTCATCACACTTGGCCATTGGAGTTCCGTGCTTCAGATAGCTTAGTCCAGCTTGCAAAACAGAAGGAAGAACTTTCAAAGAACATTCTGGATTCATTCTTAGGGCTTGATTCACCAAGATAAAGTGCACGCCTTATCAGAGTTAGCACACCTTATCAGAGTTAACATGCCTTATCAGAGTAGCATAGCGAGCGCTATGAACTTATGTCTGCTAATTGGCAATGACGAGAGCTCCACTCATCCTGCTCTGAGCCCCTGCGGATCCAATCAATTTAAAGGACATTATCGCCGCACTTTGATTGGCCCAATAGGCTGCCTGTCAAGTTTCCTGACAAGTGACAGGTGGCCTATTGGGCCAATCAAAGTGCGGGGATAACGTCCTTTAAAGTGATTGGATCCCCAGGGGCTCAGGGCAGGACGAGTGGAGCTCTCATCATTGCCAATTAGCAGGCATACGTTCGCAGCGCTCGCTTTGATACTCTGATAAAGCGTGTTAACTCTGATAAGGCGTGCTAACTCTGATGAGGCACGTTAACTCTGATAAGGCATGCTATTTGTCTTAGTGAATCAAGCCCAAAGTGTTCTATAAAGGTAAAATTTTATGTACGCTCATTTAGTTTCATTGTTTACCTGCCCTGTGAAAATGGATCCTTATTATCATTATTTATCAGGCACCGACATATTCCCTGGCGATGTACAAAATTAGAAACAAACAAGGGGTAAAACAGTTCAGACAAGATACAGAATTAGTCATTACAGTGACACATGTAAATGAATAATAAACTATATAACAAATTCCAGGGGCGTAACTAGACATCACTGGGCCCCCCTGCAAAACTATGGATGCCCCCCCCGTGAAAATTTGGATGGGGCCCCCCCACCCCCTTCGCTTTCTGCACAGGAAAACTGAGGACCAATGTGTTTTCCCCATGCAGATAAAAACACTTAGACTTAAAGGAAATGTCAGGCAATCTATGCTACCCCCAGATCTACTTACCCGGGGCTTCCTCCAGCCCCTTGCAGCCGACAAGTCCCTCGTCGCAGCTCTACTCCCAGTACATAAATACACACACAGCTGTATTATTTTACTATATGAGAGCACATGCTATATGGAGGAACAACAATGACATGCTGAACATAAGATATAGTATTCAATGTAACTTTGGCAAAACATTTAGAATGTCACTGATTGATATTGTTATTACAAGAACTTGGACTCAGTATCAGACAACAAGCTCTCAATGAAGCAGCAACAGTAAGACGTCAATCTCCACTCCACTGTGTTGTAAAAGTAATCAGAGCCATAAGGTCATTAGCCTGTGTGTGGAATCTAGGAATCCTTTCGGAGTGATTGCTGAAAAGGGAAAGTCTACAACTTTTTTTCAAAATGTGACTCCTTTGTTTGTAAGGTTGTACATGAAGTCATCAGAACTTTGCAGCAGTGAGAGACAGATGTTTTTTACGAACCCTAGGGAGCAGGGACAGTGTACAAATTCCAAAGTGTGTATGAGTCCTTATCTGTGTTGTGGACACATGCAGTCAATATAACAATGGTGGGAGAGCAGAATACGTTTTTTTCTCTCCATTCCCTTAGCTGTCAGTCTCTCGTTTCCCCCCATGGGCCCCCTTTGGCTTCTGGGCCCCCTTGCGGAGGCATCCCTTGCAGGGTCTATTGCTACGCCCCTGACAAATTCCAAGACACAAATGGGTGAGAGAGCCCTGCCCTTGTGAGGTCACAATCTAATGGAATAGGTGAGGGACAAGAGGTGGGGTAGTATACAATATTCATACCTAAGGTGGTGTGTTTTTAGGTTATCTAGTAAGTAGTCCAACTTGGCCAGAGGTCAAAGTGGGAATGGTCTAAGTTGGAACATATGTTTGTCAGAAGAAGTAAGTTTTGAAGGAGTGTTTAAAGTTCTCTAAATGTTGGAGAGTGACGGTCCGGATGTGTTATGGCAGGGGAATCCAGAGGAGGGGTGAAGCAGATGTGAAATCTTGTATAAGTGAATGCGAGGGGGTGATTCTAGGGGCGGACAAAAGAAGGCCATGTGCAGACCTGGGATTGCGATTGGGTTAGTGTCTAGATTTAGAACCTAGTGAGGAGATGTACACAGGAGAGAGATTGTGGAGAGCTTTGTAGGTTAGGGTTAAGAGTTTGAAATGGATCCTCTGGTTAATTGGAAGCCAATGACAAGCTTGACAGAGAGGAGCAGCAGAGCAAAAGCGAGAAGAAAGATGAATGAGACGAGAAGCCAAGTTCAGTACAGATTAGAGCGGTGCCAGTCTGTTCGTTGGTAGTCCACAAAGTAGTATATTGCACTAATCCAGACTAGATATTATAAGAGCATGTACTAAAATTTTAGTTGTGTCCTGAGTGAGAAAAGGTCAGATGCAAGATATGTTATTGAGTTGGAGATGACAGGAGCTGGTTAGAGAGTGAATGTGAGGAATACAAGAGAGAGGGAGAGAGGAGTCAAGTTTTTATCCCTAAGCACCGTGCTTTAGGAACTGAAGTTATAAGAACGTTATTAACATTTATAGTTACTTCAGGCAGAGAGGTGGCCAGAGACGGTGGAAAAATGATTCGTTCTGTTTTACTCATATTACGTTTTAAGAAGCTAGAGGTCATGAAAGAGGATATAGCAAACAAGCAGTCAGGAACACGTGAAGGGAGGGAGTTAAGGTCTGGGGCCGAGAGGTACAGTTGTGTATCCTCTGCATATAAGTGGTATTAAAAACCAAATGAGTTGATTAACCACCCTGGCGTTCTGATTAAATCGCCAGGGTGGCTGCGGGAGGGTTTTTTTTTAAATAAAAAAAAAACGATTTCATGCAGCCAACTGAAAGTTGGCTGCATGAAAGCCCACTAGAGGGCGCTCCGGAGGCGTTCTTCCGATCGCCTCCGGCGGCCAGAAGTAACACGGAAGGCCGCAATAAGCGGCCTTCCGTGTTTCGCTTACCTCGTCGCCATGGCGACGAGCGGAGTGACGTCATGGACGTCAGCCGCCTCCGATCCAGCCCTTAGCGCTGGCCGGAACTGTTTGTTCCGGCTACGCTGGGCTCGGGCGGCTGGGGGGACCCTCTTTTGCCGCTGCACGCGGCGGATCGCCGCGCTGCAGCGGCGATCAGGCAGCACACGCGGCTGGCAAAGTGCCGGCTGCGTGTGCTGCTTTTTATTTCATTAAAATCGGCCCAGCAGGGCCTGAGCGGCAGCCTCTGGCGGTGTTGGACGAGCTGAGCTCGTCCAGACCGCTCAGCTGGTTAAGTTGCCACGACCGTGCATGTAGATGGAAAAGAGGAGGTGGCCAAGGACAGAGCCTTGAGGTACTTGAGGGTGAGAAGAGGAGATCTGACCAGTGTAAGATACTATGAAGGACCTTCCAGAGAGATAGGAAGATTGGACAGAGTGAGGCATGGTCGATGATTGTATCAAACGCTGATGACAGATCAAGAAGTTTGAGTATGGAATAATAACCTTTAGATTTATCTGTAAGAAGATCTCATTGGCCACTTTAGTAAGAGCTGTTTCTGTGGAGTGATTAGAGCGAAAGCCGATGTTGCGCGCGGGAGCGAGCATTATTCGTCTTGTTAGACAAATATTAGACCAGAACCGGCGGCGGGGACCCGAGGATCATAGGAGGACGGCATGGGTCATGACAGCTGCAGGGGGCCGATAGAAGCCCCAGGTAAGTGTCGGTTTTTGTTTATTTAACCAGTCCACAGAACCCCTTTAAGGCTTCTTTTGTATGAAATTAAGTCCTTACTTGTTTTACTTTTTCTCCAAAGCCGTTCAGCTACTCTAGAGCACAGTTTGAATTGGGTATGCAATTCAATGCACCTCCCCTCCATTGAATGAGCCCCAACTCCATCCACTTTACCAGAGCCTGGACAAGGTCCTCCAGCACCCAAGGCTGAGACACCAAAGTGCGCCCCTCCATCCCTCCCACCACAGCCGTCACACACTGATTGCTATTAGACTAAGAGGCCCCCCAACACCTTAATCTCTAGTTATTTGGCTTGCAGTCACTGCCATGTATCCCCTTTTTTTATTTCTCTCTACTTCAAACACAATAGGGGAATGATAGCTGAGTGAGCTGTGCGCCCTATTACACTGCGCCCTGAGGCTGGAGCCTGTCATGCCTCTGCCTCTGCCCGGCCCTGCACTTCACCAGTGATAAACAGTGTGCCCATCAAGTTACACCAGATCCATCTGCTTCAGTCCCACCCCGGTAACTCTGTCCCGCTCAGATCCTGTACTCATTTATTGCTGTGTGACATAACTAATAAATGTACCTCAATTTCTTAAATTGTTGTTCAAGGGATCAATTGTATTGTCCTCTATGGTTGGATTTATTGCTCTAGAAGCTTTCATTATCAATCACTGAAAGATCGGCGATCACCTACGGGCCCAGGCACTGGAGAAAAACACCAACATAATCTCTCGGATCAAAGTAAGTTATATATAAGGTTAATTTCTGTGTAATATTATGATTAACATTTATTTATAAAGCACAAAGATATTACACTGGGCAGCCCGGTGGCGTAGTGGTTAGCACTCTCGCCTTTCAGCGCCGGTCCCCAGTTCAAATCCCAGCTACTATCTGCATGGAGTTTCTATGTTCTCCCTGCATGGGTTTCCTCCGGACACCCAGGTTTCCTCCCACATCCCCAAAACATACAGATAAGTTAATTGGCTTTCCTTAACCACTTCGTCCACAGGTCAGTAGATATACGTCCTCTGGGACTTCATCTAAGCCACAGGTCAGTAGAATCTACTGACTTGTACAGAAGCAGTGCTGTGTAGGATTGGGCTTGCTCCTGTGCACATTTCTGGCACTATCTGATGCAGCACTAATTGGTGAATGGGAATATATGTTTCCTGAGCTAATGAGATTGATTTTTACTATTAAAAATACTTTCATTTTCTCAGTTTATAGTGAAAAACACACTCTGTAGCATTATTTCAGAATCAAATATCTTCACCATAAATTGTGACAGGAACATAATCTAAGTTTTGTGATAAACGGTAAAAGTAGCCAAATAAAATTTGTGGTTATTATCTACAGTAGCACTTTTTACTTTGAAACTGGAATTGGTAAAACTGAGAAATACATGTTTTTTTCTATTTTTTTTCTTTGTTTTCCCATTAAAATTCATAGAAAACAAAATTGTTTGAGGGAAAAAATGGCATACAATGAAAGGCTAGTTTGCCATGAAAAAACAATATACTGTATATTTCATTTCTGTGTCATAAGTAGGGATAAAGTTATTGCTGATTAAATAAGGACATAGCTAAACTGTCAAAACTGCTCTGGTTCATAAGTGGGAAACAAGGTCTGGATGTGAAGTGGTTAAATTGTCCCTGGACTCTGATACATACATAGACATAGGACTGTGGTAGGGATTAGATTGTGAGCTCTTCTGAGGACAATCAGTAACAAGACAATATACTCTGTACAGCGCTGAAGATGTCACTGCTATATACATACATAATAATATGGTAGGACATTAGACTGACTATGGCAGGGATTAGATTGTGAGCTGCTCTGAGGACAGTCAGTGACATGACTATGTACTGTGTACAGCGCTGCGGAAGATGTCAGTGCTATATAAATACTAAATAATAATTACACAGCTCTCTGCAAACTTGAGAAAGACCATCACTAAGACACAAGGGAAAAACACTCTGGCCACAGGAGCTTACGATCTAAGAGCTTACTTACGTGTGTTACCTCCTGTGCAGTGATTGCAGCAGTGACTGACTTTGAACTTGATTTCTAAAACTTCCAAAGTTCAACCTATGGAACGGATGACAACAGTCAGAGGACGATGACCCGGGAGTCACAGTGCCAACATCCCTCCTCACCAAAAGTTTTTATCTACAGTTAATGTGAACCTGAGGTGAAAATAAACTGTTGAGATAAACAATTGTATTTATCCTCCTACTCCTAAAAACGACTTTTGTAGATATCCCATGGTTATTTTATATTTAAAGAGAATCTGTAACATTAAAACGTCCCCTGGGGGGTTACTCACCTCGGGAGGGGGAAGTCTCAGGGTCCCAATGAGGCTGTCCACGCCGTACTCCGTCCCTCGGGGGTCTCGCTGCAGCCCTCCGTACAGCAGCGACGTAAATATTTACCTTCCCGGCTACTGCGCAGGCGCTGTGGCGGCTGTCGGCTCTGAAGTAGGCGGGTCTGCTCTACTGCGCAGGCGCAAGTTTCCGGCGCCTGCGCAGTAGAGCGGACCCGACTGAGATCGGGTATTTCCGTCTACTTTGGAGCCGAAAGCAGCCACAGCACCCCCGGTGGAGCTTGCAAAGGTAAATATTGAATCGACAGTCGGGTCTGTCGGCGGCTGTTCGGAGGGCTGCAGCGAGACCCCCGTGGGACGGAGGACGGCGTGGGAAGCCTCATTAGGATCCTGAGGCTTCACCCACCCGAGGTGAGTACCCCCAGGGGATCTTTTTGAGGTTACAGTGTCTCTTTAAACATTTACAAAGTAGATTGAATGTTTTGTTGCCTCTGGTTCAGTAGCAGACTGATAAGTGTCCCAGAGTTAGAAAAAAGGTCATTAGTTCATGTATTTTATCTCCTCTGCTCTCAGAAGTTGTATTCTGCCAGGAAAACTTTTATGGCTGTAATTTGGTTAGCTGTGATGGTTACTATATTCCAGACAAGGTACCAACAAGACAGAAGCTGTCACTTGCATGCGTAGAAATGAACTCTTTCAGGCAGTAAAATAAAACAAGTAAAACAGCCTGGTTATTAATATGTTTGGCACTGTACATACACATGTTTATCTCATGTCACATGTTGCATTGGGTACATTTTAATAAACAAAGGAGAGAATTGGCTCTTTAGTGCATGAAAATAGTTTAAACTGCTTTATTAATAATCACTTAACTATCCTAGAAAATGGTATATAATTGTATAACATGTTGGCATAATGCAAGAAAGTATTGATTATTTGTACTTATATGTTTAGCGTAATTCCCATTTGGCCTTAGCCCTTCACCCAGAGGTATTTTGTCGGGTACATTTTAATGACCTCTTCAGAACCGTCCTGCCACTTGGGGCAGGAAGACATCTTTGCATTAAAGGCTAAATCTTGCTATAATCATTGGAGGGCTTGGGTAGAGTAAAAAAGTTGGATTTTGATTAATAATGTAATCTAGTTGCAGTGTGTGCTGATCTCTTCTACCCCCAGTATGTACATTATAAGCTGTTACTCTGTGCCTATACTGACAGTAATCTAGCTGCAGTGTGTGCTGATCTCTGCTACCCCCAGTATGTACAGTATAAGCTGTTACTTTGTGCCTATACTGACAGTAATCTAGCTGCAGTGTGTGCTGATCTCTGCTACCCCCAGTATGTACAGTATAAGCTGTTACTCTGTGCATGTACTGATAGTAAACTAGCTGCAGCATGTTCTGATCTGCTACCTCCGGTATGTACAGTATAAGCTGTTACTCTGTGTCTGTACTGATAGTAAACTAGCTGCAGCATGTTCTGATCTGCTATCTCCAGTAAGTACAGTATAAGCGGTTACTCTGTGCCTGTACTGATATTAAACTAGCTGCAGTGTGTGCTGCTCTCTCTACTTCCTCCAGTATGTTCAGTATAAGCTGTTATACTGTGCCCTTACTGATAGTAAACTGGCTGCAGTGTGTGCTGATCTCTGCTACCTCCAGTATGTACAGCATAAGCTGTTGCTCTGGGCATGTACTGATAGTAAACTAGCTGCAGTGTGTGCTGATCTCTGCTGCCTCCAGTCAGGGCCGGTTTAAGCAACAATGGGGCCCCAGGGCAAAATAAACCTGGGGGGCCCCCCAACAGATACCCAGGAACAAAAATCGGCATTAAGGGACCTTTTTTGCAGCTGGTATAGTCAGGGTGTGAAGCCCCAATCGGTCGGAGATCCACATTCTGGCTACCCCAGCCTGCATGGGGGACAAGGGGTTAAAAAAAGTTTCAGGAGGGGGGACCCCACATAATTAAAAAAAAAAAATTCCTGCACTCTAAACATAAAAAAAAAAATTGGGAAAATAGGAAAAAATACCAGGGATCTTCATACAGCAATATTGCGGCTGTATAGCGATCCCTGGCCAAAGCGCTGTGGCTGCGTATGGACCCCCTGGAAATCCCATCAGGAAATGTATTGCTCTTTCTTTTGATGCATGTAAAATTACACTACTGTTGGGTTTGCTACTAAAAGTGACATTTATCGCATTTAAAAGTATACTTTTTTCCTTTGAAACTTTAAAATCGATTTTCTCAAAAATTATAAGGTCTTTTTGAAAAATTATATTTTCCTCTTATTCCCAATGATCTCCTTAACATATCCTGCAAATGTAGGGTTTCTAGCATTTAAGGTGGATTTGCTATTAACCATTAAAGTCGGCGGGTTTTTAAATGTGTATTTTTTTTCCTTTGAAACTTTAAAATCAGTTTTCTCAAAAACTATAAGGTCGATTTGATTTTTTTTTTCCTCTTGTAGCTACTGGGGGCCCCTACAAGCTCTGGGGCCCTGGGGCAATTGCCCCCTTTGCCTCTATGGTAGCGTCGGCCCTGCCTCCAGTATGTACAGTTTAAGCTGTTACTCTGTGCCTGCACTGATAGTAAACTAGCTGCCGTGTGAGCTGATCTCTGCTACCACCAGTATGTACAGTATAAGCTGTTACTCTGTGCCTTTGCTGATAGTAAACTAGCTGCACTGTGTGCTGATCTCTGCTACCTCCAGCATGTACAGTATAAGCTGTTAGTCTACGCCTGTACTGATAGTAAACTAGCTGCAGGGTGTGCTCATCTCTGCTACCTCCAGTATGTACAGTATAAGCTGTTACTCTGTGCCTGTACTGATAGTAAACTAGCTGCAGTGTGAGCTGACCTCTGCTTCCTCCAGTGTGTAGAGTAGACGCTGTCCAATTCATTGGTGAGCTATCAAGATTTCTACGTCTTTGTCAACTAGATAATAAGGTTGTGTGTGTGTGAAATTAAATAGATAAAATCCTGTAAAACTGTGGCTAATATATCTGTTCCTGTAATAAGTCATTGCTGTACTTTTACCTTTATAATGCGTCTGCAGCAAGCGCTCGTCCCATCGATCACTGGCGTATAACCTTGCTCTCCGCGGTTCACACTTCTTTGTACGCTGCGTTTTGGCTCACCGTCCCCACCATTGTCAGGTTGGTTTATCTTTAGCAGCTGATAGCCACACTTGGGGACACGCTGCCCTCTCCATTGTGTATGGCTCCTCGTGTGTGGAGCAGTGATTGGCTCAGCGCCCGGCCCAGCGACCTGTGAGCGTGGACATCCGGAATGAGCGGCACGGCACTGCCAAATGGCTCCGAACTCTCCTAGGCCTCTGTGGCTGTAACCGCGGCCAAATGAAGACTTCAGGGGCGCCGGGGAACGGGATAAGGAACAGATGTCAAAGACAGAGGGGGTCATCATCGAAGTTCTGCTTCAGGAAACTGTGAAAGCATCACTACACAGGAGAAGAGAACAAGGCCTGTAATGCAATAAATAGGTATAAACAAATACGTATAAATTAACGCAGAGGTAAATTACAAACAACAGTTGGAAAGCAAAAGATGGTGGATACCGCTTCACCCCACATAGTCCCTGGAGCGCGCTCGACCCGGTTAGCAAAACCTTGATGAGAACAGTAGAAAAAATATGGTCCGCACCAGTTTTTGGATACGTCCAACAATAAAGTAGTCTCGTTTGGACCTGTGCGGACAATCCTTTTTTCTATGACAGTTGGAAACTGCAGGAAATTATATTTTGCCATAGTAAATACCAATTTTCCTTCAGGGCCATTGCTTCACTTATACCTGATGTACGCCAGCAGAGGCAGAAACCGCACAACACAATTTCACAGAAAGAGATCACCGTTAGACTGGCGACTGCTGTCCAATCGTTACTTGATAGAAATGTACCGATGACTCGGATCCGAGATGAATTGTCTATATATCTTATCTAAAGTTTAGATAGTTTACACAGCAAATCTAGCTGCAAATAGCTTCAATAGTTTATGATTATTTATTCTTGTGATACAATGAGGGCAGCCATGTTCTGTTTGTCACAGGCTGAGGGCTGGAGATGCTATCAGCTTGCCTGTGTGTAATGTGACAAATTCAGTCCCCTCTCCTCCTCCCTCCTCCCCTCTTCCTCTGAAATCTCTGGCTAGTAACCTCCTTCTGCCCAGACTGAGCTCCCATAAGCCCTTGCTACAGTGCCAAGGCACTCTAAAAAGCTGTGGGTGTGTCTTGTTTAGTTTATAAGGAATTAGAGTATTAAAACAAAACAAAATAAGTATTTGGCTTGAGGAATGCCCTATAAACTATATGTAAGGAACACAATTATGCAATGAGTAAAAGTTTATCTCGGATCCACTTTAAGTGGTGGTCACATGACTCCTCAGGCATCCCCCTCTCAACTCTCTTGTATGCTTCAGAGGCGGAGCTAATGGAAAGCTACATTAGGAACAATATCAATGAAAGCAACTTTTTTTTTAATACTCTGTATTAGGGTACACATTACCACAGTGCAAAGGGCATTTAATTTATTCACCCAGTTCCCTCTCCCTTTCTCCCTGCTTTAAAGAGACTCTGAAGTCTCCCTATAATGAGGTTTTTAGTTTAAAAATCTCATTACCATTATTGTCCCACCTAAAACGCAGCAGAACCGCGGCTGAAAACCCCCTCGATCACCCCAAACTCATGGGGGTACACGCAGGCAACTTCCGCATAGAGGCAGCGCGGTTCTGCCTCTATGCGCATCAATCAGCGCAGATCGCCGCCTCTCCCCCGCCCCTCTCAGTCTTCCTTCACTGAAAGGGGCGGGGGAGAGGCGGAGATACGCACTGATTGACGCGCATAGAGGCAGCAGCAAAATCCACCACCAAGAAGGTTGTGGATTTTGCCTGCCCTGTACCCCCGTGAGTTTGGGGTGATCGAGGGGGTTTTCAGCCACGATTCTGCGGCGTTTTAAGAGAGACTATAATGTTAATGAGGTTTTTAAAATAAAAACCTCATTTTAGGGAGACTTCAGAGTCTCTTTAAAATCAACCTTCATGCCTCACTCAGTTTACAAATATACTTCACTGTGTCACAGCATGCAGGAGAGTCTGAGGAGGAGACTGATCTGAAGAGGTAACAGGTAGCCTGTTGCTGTAATATAACTAGCAGTCAAGGAGATGTATATACACTACTCCAGACTGACTGGCTGTTTGTGATGTTACAGTCCTGGCTGAATCTACTTCCTAGGCTGCTGTGTGCTGTCCATGCTGGGAGGGAGAGACATAATGATAAACACACTGATAATGCCTTTGTAAATAGAGAAGTGAAGACAATAAACACACATTGCAGGAATCTTAACCTCTTACCATCATCTGAATAAAGGTGCCCATACACTTACATGATTTCCCGCCGATAGACAGCACATTCGATCACTGGGATCAAATCTGCTGTGAAATCGATGCGCAAACGCTGACTGAACGACCGATTTCCGTCCGCGCAGAAGATTCCCTCCTGGAGCCCCTCCCCCCCCCCGTATAAAAGGCAGGCCCCGCCGGCCATTATACTCACTCGTGTGCCTGCATTAATTAGAGAAGGGAAAGCTGCATCATACTCTCTCATAGGGAAAGCTTAGTTAGGCTCTTGTAGGCTTCTTAGCTTGCTCCTTGCTGATTCTTATTCCTAAAATAGCACCCCACAACAGCTCTTTTGAGAGCTAATCTTGTTCTTGTGATCTATTTTTTTTTTTTGTGTGCGTGTGTCCCACTGACACTTGTGTTGCATAGACAGCCTTGGTAATTCATACTGTGTGTGCCACTGCCAGCAGCCCAGCACATTCAGTGACTACCTGTGTGTGTGAGACAGGTGCACATTGTAATACTCATCACTGCATATACCTACCTATCTGTTGTTCACAGTGCACCCACCTACCTACGCTACGTGAGCGCATGCAGAGTCACTGGGCCTGTCCAGTGCACCCACCTCATCACTGCATATACCTACCTGTTGTGTACAGTGTATCCACCTCATCACTGCATATACCTACCTGTTGTGTTCAGTGCACCCACCTCATCACTGCATATACCTACCTGTTGTGTTCAGTGCACCCACCTCATCACTGCATATACCTACCTGTTGTGTTGAGTGCATCCGCCTCATCACTGCATATACCTACCTGTTGTGTAGGTCACACCAAAGATAATAAGGTCGTTGCTTCATTGTGGACAGACCAAATTTGATCAGCTGCACAGTCACTGTTCTGTCATTCAGCTATCTCAGCCTGGCGACCATATGGGCTGTAAAGCCGCCATCACCTGCACTCTCGTCATGGTGCGCACCAGTCCAGCACTGCCGTCACTACACAAACGGCTGTTTGCAGTCACTGCATACCTTTCACTGCATCTGACTGCATATTGTAAAGCCCCTGAGCCCCAACAAAGTAAAGCCCCTGGGCCCCAGCCCAGCCTAGCAAAGCCTCAGCAATGCAAAGTCCCCGGTCCCAGCAAAGCAAAGCCCCTGGCCCTGAGCCCAGCAAAGCAAAGCCAAGCCCCCAGCCCAGAAAAGCAAAGCCCCAGGGCCCTAGCCCAGCAAAGCAAAGCCTCCGGCCCCAGCCCAGCAAAGCCCCAGCAAACCAAAGCCCCCAGCCCAGAAAAGCAAAGCCCCAGGGCCCTAGCCCAGCAAAGCAAAGCCCCCAGCAAAGCAAAGCCCCGGAGCCCCAGCCCAGCAAAGCGTACAGCCAAGCAAAGCTCCCAGCTCAGCAAAGCCAAGTAAAGCCCGCAGCCCAGCAATGCGTCCAAAAATGGCCTCACCCCAGTGAAGCCCACAGCAAATTGCCCAGCCCAGCAAAGCCCCAGGCCCAGGACCCTGCAAAGCCCCAGGCCCAGCACACAGCAAAGCCAGGCCGGCACAGCATCACCACCAGCCAGGCCGGCACAGCATCACCACCAGCCAGGCCGGCACAGCATCACCACCAGCCAGGCAGCCCAGCATCACCACCAGCCAGGCAGCCCAGCATCACCGCCAGCTGAGTACAGCACACAGGCCAACCAGCTGAAAACAAGACAGAAGCCAGGTGAGGGGCTCATTTATGTGAAATACTGCCTATCGAATATATATTTAAGTTACACCACTGCTATGTTCATGTCCATTTGGCCACACCTATGACCACACCCACTTTCCGTGGCATGGCCACGCCCATCTTTTCTCTTGGTGCCCCGGATCTCCCAGGAACCTAGAAACGCCTCTGGTGAGCAGTGCACAGGCGCTGCCCAGTGACATGTGTCTTTGATTGTGTGCTCGTGGTCGGGCAGCACCTGTACTTGGCTCACCAACCCTGGCCGACCTAGTGGTAGCTCCGGGGCCCTTTACAACATAATGGAGGGGGACAGAGGAGAACGGGGGGGGGGGGGGAGCAATCAGTGGGCATGAGGACAGAACGCTACACATGCCTGCTCCCCCCGTTATTAAAATTTATGAGAGCTAAGATATCCTTTAAAACACTTGTGTAATTAAGCAATTTACGCAATTTTAACAGTCATCAGAATCGCAGACATTTTGCAAAGGAGGATGAAAGTCACACCGCTGCACAAATAGTTAATAAAGTCAATGGACTGATTTTTTGATGTATTTTTTTTGTTTTGTTTTTGTTTTTTCCGCTTCAAAACATTGGTCAAGCTTTTTCTCTTTGCGCGTGTTCTTAATTCTATTGTATCCTGCCACAAAATGAAACTCGCTAATGAAAATGAAAAAATTGTGCATGGAAAACATTTGCCGCTTCTCCTGACTGGTTACGTAGTACATAGTTATTGGGGTAGAAAAAAAGGCATACGTCCAGCAAGTTCAAACAGAAATTAAGGTACAACACCAGCCTGCTCCCTCACATATCTCAGCTGATCCAGAGGAAGGCAAAAAAAAAAACCCTTACAAGGCATGGTCCAATTAGCTCCATAAAGGAAAAAAAATCCTTCTTCACTCCGCATAGCAATCAGATAAAATCCCTGGATCAACATTACTGGGAATTACCTACTACCGGTAATTATAGCCATGGATGTCCCTCAATGCAAGGAAAGCTTCCAATTCCCCGCCCCCCCCCCCCCTTAAACGCACATTTAGAACTGCCATATCTACTTCCTGTGGTAATATATTCTACATTTTAATCACTCTACTGTAAAGAACCCTTTACTAAATAAATGGCCAAAACTTTTCCTCCATGCCCAGATCAAGGCCTCAATTCACTAAGCTTTATCAAACACTTTATCGAACGTTTGCTAATTTACCTCATGGGTAAAATCTAATTTTGAATTCACTAAGGTGTTATAGATTTATCGAATGTTTTATCAATAAAGCATTACATAAATCTATAACACCTTAGTGAATTCAAAATTAGATTTTCCTCATGAGGTAAATTATCAAACATTTGATAAAGTGTTTGTTAAAACTTAGTGAATTGAGGGCCATGTGTCCTCGGGCGCGCGGCGGCGGCGATCGGGGTGCTGGCGCAGCTAGCAAAGTGCTAGCTGCGTCCAGCAAAAAAAAAATTATTTAAATCGGCCCAGCAGGGCCTGAGCGGCACCCTCCGGCGGCTTACCCCGTGTCACACACGGGGTTACCGCTAAGGAGGTTAACTTGTTGTCGATGAGTACTCCTAAGTCCTTCTCCAAGTTTGATGTTCCCACCTGTATCCGGTTTATCTTGTTTGGCGGTAGACCGTTGGTACAACCAAAATGCATGACTACACTTTTCAGCATAGAATTTCACCTGCCATTTATGTGCCCATATAGCTATCCAATCAAGATCCTTCTGCAATACGTGACTATCTTCTTGAGAGTTGATAATTCTTCACAACTTTTATACCTTCTGCAAAAATAGCAGCATTACTTTTAACTTCATCTACAAGGCAGTAGGTAAGTCGCAAACCTTTTGGAGGGGCTCAGCTGATCAATGGAGCACAATGGGAGGAAACAAAGGGACTTATAAGGTTTCAAGGGGCTGGAAGAAGCCCCAAATAAGTAAATTAGAACTTTTTCTCCTGTGACAGGTAAACTTTGAGGACAGTTTTATTACCTGGCCATAGCGTTGGGGTGCGATGCTCCGCCCCTTCAATGCATTCCACTGCCGCAGTGTTGATGTGGAAGTCACATGGTAACGCGCTGTTGACTTTGTGGCGGGTCATCGGCAAACCGGAAGCTTCTGGCACAACGCAACGTGTTTTTGTGTACTGGGCCCCATACACTCTATTTATGGATTTTTGGGGGATTTATGGATTTTTTTTACATGTGTGTGCTTGGTCACTGGGGTGAGGGTGGAGGGAGGGGGCTTTGGAAGGGTTTCATTTTATTATTTCTGTAATTGAATGTGTGTGGTGTCTGCAATGTAACCTTTTGCCACTAGATGGTGCTAGAAACACAATCCTAATTTACCATAAAGAGTTTGTCCCTCTGAATGGGGTTATGTCCATTCATTACAGGCACTGTGATTGGTTCGGTGGAAGCCTTGCTTCCCTTCCCCAATCACCGACATGTAAATGCCTCCGGGTACAAGTGGCATTCTCGTGCGCATACGTGGTAGTTAAACAATAACAGTTGCCTGGCATCCTGCTGATCTCAAGATTTTGGACTAGTCCATCTCCTAATGGGGGATTCTCAGTTTTTTGTTTATTTGAAAAAGCACTTACTGAACTGCAGTCCAAAATAATTGAGTCTGAAGAATGCTTAGTAGCCGAAAGCTTACTCTTTTTCTTCTAAGTTACTCAATAAATGGTATCATCCTAATTCAAAAGCTTCTTGTAAAATAATAAGGTGACTTGTACTGTATAATAAATAAGAAGAAGAATAATGCTTAGTAATCCTACTTGGCTAGATGCCTGGTTTCTGCATACAAGTATCCGTGTGTGCTGGTGCACTGCGCAGACACTGGGTCACGGCTCTGGGCGCACCAGGCTCACACGGGGTGGGGGTAGTGTCAGGTGCATGCTTTGGTGTGGGTCTTCGGGATGTTCTGTAATTATAATCTCGATAAATAATATTGATTAAAATATTGGCGCCCAGGATTACCTATAGCTATAGAAGGCATTGTATTTGACCTGAGGAAGCTGTTTGAGCCGCGAAACGCGTTGTCAGAAGTGCTTGCAGTTCTAAGAAATTCATCTTTAAATCTTATATCCACGCAAGTTTCCTTACTTAAGGTAGGAGAGAATGTTTTACACCAATCTGTACGACATCCACACCAACGATATCTAGGGGCGCCTCCTACACAGTTTATTAATTAAAATTGTAACACTTCAGCCTTCAGTCGTTTTTCCCCTTATACATCCAAGCAATTTTCACCTCCCATTCATTCGCCAATAACTTTATCACTACTTATCACAATGAATTGATCTATATCTTGTTTTTTCCGCCACCAATTAGGCTTTCTTTGGGTGGTACATTTTGCTAAGAATTATTTTTTTCTAAAGGCATTTTAAATGGGAATATTAAAGAGACTCCGTAACAAAAATTGCATCCTGTTTTTTATCATTCTACAAGTTCCAAAAGCTATTCTAATGTGTTCTGGCTTACTGCAGCACTTTCTACTATCACAGTCTCTGTAATAAATCAATGTATCTTTCCCCTGTCAGACTTGTCGGCCTGTGTCTGGAAGGCTGCCAAGTTCTTCAGTGTTGTGGTTCTGCTATGAACTCCCCCTTCCAGGCACCTCTATGCACACTGCCTGTGTATTATTTAGATTAGGGCAGCTTCTCTCTTCTCTCTTATCTTTTACAAGCTGGATAAATCCTCCTCTGAGCTGGCTGGGCTTTCACATACTGAAGAATTACAGACAAGGGCAAAGCTGTTTGCAGGAAGAAACGAGCAGCCTGAAACTTCAGTGCATGAGAACAGGGGGAAAGAAACACACAAATGATCTCTTGAGATTCAAAAGGAAGGCTGTATACAGCCTGCTTGTGTATGGATGTATTTTCTATGTGTGGACATACTGTACATCAACCTACTTCCTGTTTTGGTGGCCATTTTGTTTGTTTATAAACAAACTTTTTAAAACTGTTTTTAACCACTTTTAATGTGGCGAGGAGCGGCGAAATTGTGTCAGAGGGTAATAGGAGATGTCCCCTAACGCACTGGTATGTTTACTTTTGTGCGATTTTAACAATACAGATTCTCTTTAAGAAAAAATTGAAAAAATTCATTATTTCTCAGTTTTCGGCCATTCTAGCTTTTAAATAATACATGCTACCATAATTAAAACCTATGTATTTTATTTGCCCATTTGACCCTGTTATTACACCATTTAAATTTTGTCCCTATCATATTGTATTGCGTCATTATTTTATTTGGAAATAAAGGTGCATTTTTTCAGTTTTGCGTCCATCACTATTTACAAGCTTATAATTTAAAAAAATATTAGTAATATACCCTCTTCACATGCATAATAAAAAAGTTCAGACCCTTAGGTAACTATTTATGTTTTATTTATTTTTTTATTGTATTTTTTTCTTTTTTCATTAAAATTGTATTTGGGTAATTTTTGGTGTGGGAGATAAACAGTTCATTCTATATGTAATAATGTGTGTTTATTTAATAAAAAAAGTATGTAGATATACTTTTACTATTTGGCCACAAGATGGCCACAGTCAAACATTTTTTTTTTTTAGTCCTGGAAGCAAACGCTCTCGCTTCCAGGAAGTATAGGGAGGACAGGAAACGTTTTTTTTTCAGAAAGAACGCAGCTTTTCAAAGAAGTCGTCTGTCTTTCTGCCAGGGACTTAGCTCAATGATCGTGCACGCGCAGCACCGCAGCAGCAGCCTTTTGGACGTAGTACAAACGTCCACAAGGCTAGACTGGTTAAAGTATCCCTTAGAGAAAGCTGCATAACTAGGGGCAAAGTTTGTACCTATTGCCATACCCCTGGTCTGAATAAAAATGTCCCGCTCAAGATATGTTTTGTGTTAGGTGCTGTTGTGCTGCTCTATTCTATTGTAGCTTCTAATTGCCTGTTCCACTGTGATATCAGATTGCTGTTATCCCATGGCAATGCAGAGTACAACCTTTCTTACCAGTTGCAACCTTTATAAATATCACATAGGTCTTCACCTACATTATTTTTGACAATCAATGTTTCAGAACAGTGTGAAAATAATGCCTAATAATAATAATAATAAGTAAATGGAAAGGAGAACTACCCTGTTCATGTGATCTAGAATACACTTTACAGGAGAATGCTAATGCAATATGACAATCCAAACTGTCACCTTTTTTTGGATTTCAAAAGTTATTAACATGTTGTATCTACTATACAACATTTGTTTTTTAAATCATTATTATTTTATAAAGCGTAAACATTAGATTGGGTAAACACACTGTAGCTAACAAGAGGTGGCCATACACTTATAGACGGCCACCAGATTGGGCCATCAGATAGATCCCTCTCTGATCCACTACGATAACTCTACATAAGCTAAGGGGTACATATTTTAGATGACTGGGTGTCCATCAGGTCATCCTGAGCTGAGACCAAAGTCCACAGCACTCCTGATTGCCCCCTTTTGAGCTAGATCTATCCAGCATGTGCAATTGACAGTTTTGATCATATCATGTAGCCACAGGCACTGCCCATTGATGAAGCAATCTTGACTGTACAATCTTACCACTTCTATGTAATATGAGGGACTACCTAAAAGATCCATACAAACTATCTCTACTACAATTATACAATCGAGATGAGCACCTTAAAGTTGGCCATACATGAACAGATGGCCAACCTAAGTGCCAAAAAGATAGATCCCTCTCTGATTGAAAATCTGTTAAGAGAAGAATCTATTCCCGCCACATTTTATTGTTCAACCTTCCCCTCGGGGCCCCAGTGGCAGCTGACAAGGCCGCCCAGGTCTCCCCCCAAGTTTATACTGTTCCCCGTTTTGCAGCAGAGTACTCAGAATGGGGCAAATTGACCTGTCTGGCTGGTGTGCCCTCTCCTGTGTCTTCCCATCTTAGTTCCCACTGGTGCCTGTTCTCTGTGACCCGACTGCATGTATGTACTTACGTAATATGTCATCGGGTCATGGGGGAGAGATGACGAGGTAATGGAGATGAAAAGTCATAGGATGGAGTGTGCCAGCCAGACAGGTAAGTATACTCCACTACGAGTACAGCAGAATGGTGCCAAAAGGGGGCACTATTAACTTGGGGGGAATCTGGGGATGCCCGTCAGCTGGTTCTGGGGCCCTGGGCAAATGCTCAGTTTTGTCCCTCTGGAAGGCCGTTGATCTAGCGCCGCGCCCCCTTTTGAGGGAGGACATCTGTCAGTTGTGATCAATAATTTCCAGGCATCTTAGACAGAAGTTACGATCTGGTGGCCATGTTAGGGCGATTTTTGGCAGATTAGAAAAACCATGATCGAATCTGCTGGGGAAAATCAATTAGTGTATGGGGAAACTGAAGCGAGAGTAATACAGAGGCTGACATTTGTATTTTATTTTAAACAACACCAGTTGCCTGGCTGTCCTGCTGATCCTCCGCCTCTAATACTTTTAGCTACAGACCCTGAACAAACATGCTGATCAGGTGTTCCTGACTTGGGCCTATTTCCACTAGCATGTTGCATTCCACACACACACGTTTTCCTGTACGTGGATTTCTGCATTTTCCCCGCGAATGTTAACGTGGAAATCCGTATGTGGCTATCAATCATTGTGTGGGAAACGAAATTTGCAGCATGCAATCCAATTTTTTTTCTGCATCGTGCCGCAATTGTGAATTTGCATTCAGTGCAAATTACTAAATCGACCTGCATTGATTTCCGTTTCAATGCAAATCATCACATTGCGAATTCGCGCTTAGTGGAAACGGGCCTAAAAGTCTGATAAGATTAGCGGCATGCTTGGTTCAGGTGTGTGATTCAGACACTATTGATGCCAGAATGAGCAACAGGTCAGCCAGGCAACTGGTATTATTTAAAAGGAAAAAAAAAACATGGCAGCCTCCATATATCTCTCACTTCAGATTCTGCCACGATCCGTTTTCACGTGTATTCCACTGTAAAAAAAAACCTGAAAGCTTCTTTCCACATATTGTGAACATTTGTAGTTCTAATGTATTTGAGTGAAAAACAAGAAATGCGCACATGGAAATGAAAAAATCGCTTGTGGAAAATGCAAACAAAAAAGCGATCATAAAGGGCTGGAAAAATGAGAAAGATACCACAGGGACAAGAGAGCGCCATTGCCTTAAAATTCTCATCAAATCATCAGGACAGCTTAGTTTCTAACTACGAGTGAAGCTACTGCTTTGATTGCATCATCCTGCTGCTCACACTGCAAGCGGGGGCGGGGCACAGACTACATGCTCGAAATGCACTCTATAGCAGTGGCAGTCTGTGGTGCAGGAAACAGCTCCTGACAAGGTCCTGTTAATGAAATTTGTATGACATCAGTTACACTGATAAATTGGCTCTTAGCCAAGCGTTTCACCAAACTAGGAGATCATTTAAGCTTGAAATGGGGCAATATGGTGGTACAGGAAGTAGAAAGGCGGAGCAAAATAGAATTTTTACAGGATTTACATTTTTACAGCCCGTCTCTCTGGAAGTGCTGATGACTCTGACGTGCAGTTTTCGCTGAGTGATGTGATTTCTCACCTCAGGCTATGTTCCTGTTGATCAGGAATGTGGCGGGGTAGAAGCAGGCGTGACTCTGCGCGGTGGCAGCCCTGCCTGCAGGCACCGCATTGAGATGACAGTTGCTGCCGCCGGTCACTTTGGGTGAAGCTGAGAAATTCTGCGCCGCCCGGTGAAAATTAACCCCCTGCACCTCGCTGAGTGTTCCCTAAATAATAGATGAAAACATGAAAGGGGAGAGATGAATAATTCATCTTGTAAAAATAACAGAAGCAGTTCGGCGAACGTCTTCGAGATGTAGAGCCCGGTGGTGGGCAGCCTTGGGCTCATCTCACCATGAAATCTACTGAGTGCAGTAACCCATAGAAACCAGGCCACAACCATATTCCATTACCATGACAACAGGAGGATATGTTTGGTTGTTAGGGTAAACCACGAGATGCTGGAGGCTGCATGACTAAAAGTGCCTGTGTTGCCTATAGCAACCAGTCTGCTGTAAGTAGTGTTATACCTTTAGTGCAAGGTTGGTTGCCATGGTCACTGCAGGGCTGAGGCAAAGAAATTAAAAGCCCGGCTCCCTCTGCTTGCTGCCCGGCTTGTTTGGAAAAGAGAGCTGGGGTTTATAGGGTCGTACATAGTATCTGCCTGGCCCATGGGCACCTGCCCAAGTTGCCTAGAGGGAAATACAACTTTTGCAGGGCTGAGTAATGGGCAGGGTGTCTGCCCTACTAATGGCTGCCACCGGACAACAATTCCACTTGAAATTCAACTCCATTCGAAAACATTTCTGGTTATGTTTTAGCTCAGAAATGAGATGGAGATATTTCAGGCTACTTGTCATTTACCTGCCCGGGTTGGCAGCATTTTCTATATAAAGGGTGGAAAATACAGTGTATGTATATATATATATATATATATTATTATTTTATTATTATTATTTAGTATTTATATAGCGCCGACATATTACGCAGCGCTGTACAATGTATATATATATCTTGTCACTAACTGTCCCTCAAAGGAGCTCACAATCTAATCCCTACCATTGCCATATGTCTATATTATGTAGTGTAAGTATTGTAGTCTAGGGCCAATTTTTTTTAGGGGGAGCCAATTAACTTATCTTTATGTTTTTTGGAATGTGGGAGGAAACCGGAGTGCCCGGAGGAAACCCACGCAGACACGGAGAGAACATACAAACTCTTTGCAGATAGTGCCCTGGCTGGGATTTGAACCAGGGACCCAGCGCTGCAAGGCGAGAGAGCTAACCACTACGCCACCGTGCTGCCCAATATATATATATATATATATATATATATATATATATATATATATATATATATATATATATATATATATATATATATATATATATATATATATATATATATATATATATATATATATATATATATATAGTGGCGTAGCAATAGGGGGTGCAGAGGTTGTGACCACCCAAGGAGCCCTCCCTCGACCGTAGTATTAGCTCTCTGTTGGTCTTATGCTGGTAATATTCACTTGCTATAAAGGACAACTGAAGTGAAGGGAATATGGAGGCTGACATATTTATTTTCTTTTAATCAATACCGGTTGCCTGGCAGCCCTGCTGGTCTATTTGGTTGCAGTAGTGTCTGAATCACACCAGTGGCAAGCATGCAGCTAATCTTGACAAATCTGACAATAATATCAGAAACACCTGATCTGCTGCATGCTTGTTCAGGGTCTAGGGCTAAAAGTGTTATGCCCCATTCACACTAGAGCGTTTTGCTGGCGATTTTGGCAAAACACTCAAGCGCTAGCGCTTTTGAAAGCGCTAGTGCTTTAATAACCTATGGGCCCGTTCTTACTTGAGCGATTTGCGTTAATCGCCGGCGATTAACGCAAATCGCCAAACGCAAAAGCGTAGCCTGCACCATTTTCAGGCGATTGCCCAGCGATCGCGTTTCAGTGCTATAGAAGCGCTAAATGCGATTGCGGGGAAAATCGCTGCAGTGTTCAGTGAAATTGCGGAAAAATCACTCCCGCAAAACGCTGGCGGTAATCACCGGTGTTTTGCGCTTTCAAGTATGAATGGGGCCTTAGAGGCAGAGAATAGCAGGACAGCCAGGCAACTGGTATTGCTTTAAAGGAAATACATTTGTCAGCCTTCATAACCCTTTCACTTAAAGTGAACCAGAGACGAAGCACCCTCATGTATTTTACCATATATATCAGTGTGAACATGACAGTAAACACCAACTCTGCTGTTTGTTTCATTCTTCACTACTCATTCTGCCTGTTAACAGCCCTGATAAAATCCCCGACTGAGCATTCAGTCTGGCTTTGCTCAGGAATCATTATAGCCGAGTCTGTCTTCTGTGATGTCATTTCAAGCTCAAGCCTGCCCCCTTCTGTCTCTGCTTAGGAATCATTATAGCTGAGTCATTATAACAAAGCCAGACTGAATGCTCAGTCGGGGATTTTATAGGGGCTGATAACAAGCAGGCTTAGCAGTGAAGAATGAAACAGAGAGCAGGGTAGGTGTTTTCTCTAATGTTCCCACTGATATATATGGTAAAATACATGAGGGTGCTTCGCCTCTGGTTCACTTTAAATTGTCCTTTAAATACGGTAGTAGCAATCATTAACAAGCTGTTCCCCACCCCTTCTTGCACCCCTCATACTGTGGTTGTCCTTGGCAGGTGCGCTGTATCAATTGTTATGTATAGAGTGCTTGGCCCAATGTAAAACTTGCACTACGGCCCATAGCTCCTTAGCTACACCGCTGTGTATGTATGTATATATATGCATTGGGGAGCTTTTCACCTGTGTTGTGAGTCACCTTGTCGCTGTACAAGGTACATTATGGCACCTCATTTGTATTTATGACCATTGTAAAGGGAACCTGTTACAGACTATAAGTGAATTGTAACCATCTTTTGAACAATGTCGGTTGCCTCCATGACATGGTCAGCCCAGGAGTTTGCTATTCAGCCAATGTTTACTAGGACAAGCCTTTCCAGACTGGATGGGCCCTCTGCACAGAGACGCTTAGGCCTCTTTTCTCCACGAGCAATTGAACTGTGTGTTCAGCAAGCAGTTACCAGGCAGCAGCAAGCAGTTACCAGGCAGCAGCGAGCAGTTACCAGGCAGCAGTGAGCAGTTACCAGGCAGCAGTGAGCAGTTACCAGGAAGCAGCAAGCAGTTACCAGGCAGCAGTGAGCAGTTACCAGGCAGCAGCAAGCAGTTACCAGGCAGCAGCAAGCAGTTACCAGGCAGCAGCAAGCAGTTGTGAGAGTTTGAGAGGCATTTCACTGCCTACCAACTGTCCGTGGAAAAGAGGCCTCAAGGAGATGGTGATGATGCCTGCTTGCATGATGATTTAAAGAGAACCTGAACTGAAAATAAAAAGTCAAAATAACCATACACAGGTCATACTTCCCTCCTGTGTAGTCTATTACTCAATCTGTTTCTCCTCTCCTGCGTCCCATTTGTACACACCATGCAACTTCCCGACAGATTGACAGGTTGAAACAGTTATTTCTAAGTTCTGACTTTTCCGATCTGCTCTCGATCGATAACGGGATCAATTTTGTGACGTAATGATCTGAAAACTTCACATCAGATTACCCACCGTCGGTCTGACAGGAAATTGCATCATGTGTGCCTAGCATTAGGAGTAAATAAAGGGATAGTTTGTGTGAGAGGAAGGTTAGATATAGCAATAATAGAATATCAGTAGAATTGCTGATATTCTATTATCGTAATCATCCAGTGCCCGATAGTAGAATATCGACAGCATTGCTCATATTCTACTATCTGCTTCATCCGGTGACCAAATTTCCACAGAGCACCCTGGGATGTCAGTTTACTGTCAAAGCACCCTGGGATGTCAGTTTACTGTCAGAGCACCCTGGGATGTCAGTTTACTGTCAGAGCACCCTGGGATGTCAGTTTACTGTCAGAGCACCCTGGGATGTCAGTTTACTGTCAGAGCACCCAAGGATGTCAGTTTACTGTCAGAGCACCCTGGGATATCAGTTTACTGTCAGAGCACCCTGGGATGTCAGTTTACTGTCAGAGCACCCTGGGATGTAAGTTTACTGTCAGAGCACCCTGGGATGTAAGTTTACTGTCAGAGCACGCTGGGATGTCAGTTTACTGCCAGAGAACCCTGGGATGTCAGTTTACTGTCAGAGCACGCTGGGATGTCAGTTTACTGTCAGAGCACGCTGGGATGTCAGTTTACTGTCAGAGCACCCTGGGATGTCAGTTTACTGTCAGAGCACCCTGGGATGTAAGTTTACTGTCAGAGCACGCTGGGATGTCAGTTTACTGCCAGAGAACCCTGGGATGTCAGTTTACTGCCAGAGCACCCGGGGATGTCAGTTTACTGTCAGAGCACGCTGGGATGTCAGTTTACTGTCAGAGCACCCTGGGATGTCAGTTTACTGTCAGAGCACCCTGGGATGTAAGTTTACTGTCAGAGCACGCTGGGATGTCAGTTTACTGTCAGAGAACCCTGGGATGTCAGTTTACTGTCAGAGCACCCTGGGATGTCAGTTTACTGTCAGAGCACCCTGGGATGTAAGTTTACTGTCAGAGCACGCTGGGATGTCAGTTTACTGCCAGAGAACCCTGGGATGTCAGTTTACTGCCAGAGCACCCGGGGATGTCAGTTTACTGTCAGAGCACGCTGGGATGTCAGTTTACTGTCAGAGCACCCTGGGATGTCAGTTTACTGTCAGAGCACCCTGGGATGTAAGTTTACTGTCAGAGCACGCTGGGATGTCAGTTTACTGCCAGAGAACCCTGGGATGTCAGTTTACTGCCAGAGCACCCGGGGATGTCAGTTTACTGTCAGAGCACGCTGGGATGTCAGTTTACTGTCAGAGCACCCTGGGATGTCAGTTTACTGTCAGAGCACCCTGGGATGTAAGTTTACTGCCAGAGCACACTGGGATGTCAGTTTACTGCCAGAGCACCCTGGGATGTCAGTTTATTGCCAGAGCATCCTGGGATGTCAGTTTACTGCCAGAGCACCCAGGGATATCAGTTTACTTTCTGGGCACCCTGGGATGTCAGTTTATTGCCAGAGCACCCTGGGATGTCAGTTTACTGCCAGAGCACCCTGGGATGTCAGTTTATTGCCAGAGCACCCTGGGATGTCAGTTTACTGCCAGAGCACCCTGGGATGTCAGTTTACTTTCTGGGCACCCTGGGATGTCAGTTTACTGCCAGAGAACCCTGGGATGTCAGTTTATTGCCAGAGCACCCTGGGATGTCAGTTTATTGCCAGAGCATCCTGGGATGTCAGTTTACTGCCAGAGCACCCAGGGATATCAGTTTACTTTCTGGGCACCCTGGGATGTCAGTTTACTGCCAGAGAACCCTGGGATGTCAGTTTACTGTCAGAGCACGCTGGGATGTCAGTTTACTGTCAGAGCACGCTGGGATGTCAGTTTACTGTCAGAGCACCCTGGGATGTCAGTTTACTGTCAGAGCACCCTGGGATGTAAGTTTACTGTCAGAGCACGCTGGGATGTCAGTTTACTGCCAGAGAACCCTGGGATGTCAGTTTACTGCCAGAGCACCCGGGGATGTCAGTTTACTGTCAGAGCACGCTGGGATGTCAGTTTACTGTCAGAGCACCCTGGGATGTCAGTTTACTGCCAGAGCACCCGGGGATGTCAGTTTACTGTCAGAGCACGCTGGGATGTCAGTTTACTGTCAGAGCACCCTGGGATGTCAGTTTACTGTCAGTGCACCCTGGGATGTAAGTTTACTGCCAGAGCACACTGGGATGTCAGTTTACTGCCAGAGCACCCTGGGATGTCAGTTTATTGCCAGAGCATCCTGGGATGTCAGTTTACTGCCAGAGCACCCAGGGATATCAGTTTACTTTCTGGGCACCCTGGGATGTCAGTTTATTGCCAGAGCA
Source organism: Hyperolius riggenbachi (assembly GCF_040937935.1). Taxonomy (NCBI): domain Eukaryota; kingdom Metazoa; phylum Chordata; class Amphibia; order Anura; family Hyperoliidae; genus Hyperolius; species Hyperolius riggenbachi. The sequence goes on along the minus strand of NC_090657.1, from coordinate 218,695,463 downwards.
CCCTGGGATGTCAGTTTACTGCCAGAGCACCCTGGGATGTCAGTTTATTGCCAGAGCACCCTGGGATGTCAGTTTACTGCCAGAGCACCCTGGGATGTCAGTTTACTTTCTGGGCACCCTGGGATGTCAGTTTACTGCCAGAGAACCCTGGGATGTCAGTTTATTGCCAGAGCACCCTGGGATGTCAGTTTATTGCCAGAGCATCCTGGGATGTCAGTTTACTGCCAGAGCACCCTGGGATATCAGTTTACTTTCTGGGCACCCTTGCACCCTTTTCTTATGTTCACATATCTGTGCTGTATAACTGTTATATTAAAATAAAAATTATAATTGTCCTTAGGCAGGGAACATACCTGCTTGAATTGTGCACATTTTGCTCCAGCCGCACTGGCTGCTGAACTCAATGGCTCTGCTTGGGAATTATTTAGTATTTATATAGTGCTGACATCTTCCGCAGTGCTGTACTAAGTATATTGTCTTGTCACTTAACTGTCCCTTAGGCCTTGTTTACATTGCGCTCCGATCGCGTTAGGTGTTTTTTTTTTACGCATTTTTTTTTTTTGCGATTCCCGGCGCTTGGGTGGGCGGTGCATTTTTGTTAAAAGCGCTTTTCTGGGTGCTTTTCCAGAGCGTTTTTTTAATTCACTCGCTGATGCAAGTCAGGAAGTGAACTCTTTGACCCGGAAAATAATCAATACAATGTATTTATTCTTAAAAACGCGAACGCAATCGCTGCACAGAGCAATTTTGTGAGTGTTTTTCCTATACCTTCCATTGAAGCAAAATCGCCTCAAAAATGGTACAGGCAGCACTTTGCTGAGCGGATCGTAAATGAACCGCTCAGAAGTGAACTCTCTCGTAGGGAATCATTGCACAAGCGTTTTTAGGGCGATTTTGAAAATCGCCCGCATTTGACAAATGGGCAAAAACGCCCTTAGTATGATCAAGCCCTTAGAGGAACTCACAATTGAATCCCTACCATACTCATATGTCTATGTATGTATCCAGGGGCGTATCTGGGCAATATAGAGCCCGTGGCAAACACTGAAATTGAACCCCCAATACTAATAGCTAGCCAGATTTGTTTTCCAGTATTATGTAGGCACGGCCCAATATCAGGACAGAGGTGTCCTTTCAGTATAGTTATCCAGAGGTATCCTCACCAGTATAAGTAGTAAATACGAAGGAGGCACTCAATTGGCTTCAAACTTGCGTTTTATCAAATCCCAGTAATACACGACATGTTTCGGGGCATATCCCCTTCATCAGCTGTACACCTGATGAAGGGGATATGCCCCGAAACATGTCGTGTATTACTGGGATTTGATAAAACGCAAGTTTGAAGCCAATTGAGTGCCTCCTTCGTATTTACTACATTGAACCGTGTGTGGAGTGGTGACCCACAGAGGGATTGTGCACCGGCAACATAGACCTGACTAGGCCTATTCCACAGGGACTCGCTGCAGTTTGCTTGTTGTCACCAGTATAAGTAGCCCCCCCCCTCCCCCAGTGTAGGTAATGAGAGGTGTACCCAGTACCCTTCCCCCCTAAGCTCCTCTTAGTTTAGGTAGCTCCACTCCCTACCCCCATTAGGGCATTGCATTGGTGTCAGTGAGCTCTACATTACTCACAGACCTCAGATCACCAGCGACTGAAGTGGGAGGGTGCACAGTACCTAAGAGACACACTCCACGTGTGGGAAGTGATCAATGATGTCACTTCCGCACAGGGGCGTAACTAGAAATTACTAGGCCCCCCTGCGAAGCATTGGATGGGGCCCCCTCCTGTCAGGACAGAGCACTCAGGGAGGGGTAGAGAGGTTGGGGGCTGGATGTTGTACAGAAAAGCCTGCTGCACAATGACTAGGTTCTGTCTACAAATCTTTGTGTGCAAAACTTTGTATGATTCCTTATCAGTGGCTGAGCAGATGCAGTCATTGGAACAATTTTACAGAGAGCAGAACATTTTTTTTCTCTCCTTGCTCTTAGTTGTCAGTCTCTCAGGATGGGGCCCCCTGTGACTTATGGGCCCCCCTGCGGCTGCATCCTTTGCCAGGTCTATTGTTACGCCCCTGCTTCCGCATATGAAGTGCTCCGTGTCCACAGTCTCTGTGCTCCCTCTTCGGTTGCTGCTGATCTGAGGTCTGAGTGAGGGGGAGGCACAGTGGCAGGCATGGTGGCACAGCCCAGGGGCGGGCGTGGTGCCCATAACTCTGTGGCGCCCAGCAAGAACCATGCCTGCACCCCTCTAGATACGCCACTGTATGTAACTTGTCATGTATGTATCGTAGTCTAGGGCCTATTTAGGAGGAAGCCAGTCATCTTATCTGTATGTTTTTGGGATGTGGGAGGAAACCGGAGTTCCCGGAGGAAACCCACACAGACACGGGGAGAACATACAAACGCCTTGCGGATAGAGCCCTTGAAGCGGGACCCATCGCTGCAAGGTGAGAGTGCTAACCACTACGCCACCATCTTTAGCATTCGCTCACATCTTACCTACGGTTTTAAATTGTACCCAGGGGTGTAACTAAAAATCACTGGGCCCCCCCCTGCACAACTTTGAATTGGGCACCCTCCCCAGTCATACTTTGTATGATTCCTTATCAGTGGTTGAGCAGATGCAGTCATTAGAACAATTGTGCAGAGCACAGAAAGTTTTTCTCTCTGTGCCCTTAGTTATTAGTATCTCTGGATAGGGAAAATAAACTTCTTCCCCCACAGGGCCCCCTGCGGCTTCTGGGCCCTCCTGCGGCTACATCCCTTGCAGGGTCTATTGTTACACCCCTGCGTACAGCTGTCTGTATTTTTCCTGCACGATGTGTTCGATTTTGCAACGGCAATGTAGTTGGTCACATATGTAATATCCTGGAACGATCGCAAAAAATCATGAGCGTTAAACACGCACTACGGCGGTGAGAATCGCGGGAAAAACGATCAGCAGAATGATTTGTCAAGCATTTATTTGAATTTCACAGAAATGCTAACGGGTAACGATGTATACTGTGCAATATGTGTGTATATATACTGTGCAATATGTGTGTATATATCATTTAAATGTCATAGATAGATAGATTATATATACCGTAGTGTATTCATTGTTAGCTTTGTAATTTTTTCTTTTCCTTGAAATAAAGCCCTGCAGATAACACAGAGCTCAGTGAAATGCCTGTATATTCTCTGCTCTCCTGGGTGCACCTGTCATCATTACCCTCCCTACTCCCAGCACAGACTACACCTCCCGGCATGCCTCGGGCGCCAGGCGCCTGCGCACTACTCCCCCTGCTGTCCAGGCTGCAGTATTGGAGCTGCTGCTGCTGGAGGAGCGGAGCTGATGAGCAGCAGCCACATAGAGGGGGGAGGATCTGGCCGGGCTCGGAGCATGCAATAGCAGGCGGCACCCTGGGGCCCCGGCATCACCCATGGGTGCAGGCAGCTCTCTGGAAGGGGCACCTCTATAGCAGGGGGGAGATGTGATCTCTGCTGCCCTGGGGGGAGGGGCCGCTTATCTCTTTTCATTTTCTGCATCTTTGTATCCAGAGCGATCCCACCTATCTCTATCTGCAGATCAGCGCACAGCACCGGGCTGCAAGGGGTCCCTGCAGTGCCAACATGAAGAAGCAATTCAATCGCATGAGGCAGCTGGCCAACCAGACTGTGGGCAGGTAAGAGCTCCATTCTGCTGTCATCCCCATCCATTGTCTTCAGCTGACCTTCCCTCTGCTCCGGGTAACCCCTGCAGTGCCAGAGGGGAGGGGGGTGTCACTGATGACAGGTCTGCTGCTGGAGCATCCTGGATTGGCTGCTGGAAGGATGGGCTGAGGGTGCTGCTGGGTGTGTGTGTGACATCAGAGTGTCCCTGGGGGGCTCTGTGGGGGCCATCCTCCATCATTGAGATACAGTCTATCTATCTATCTATCTATCTATCTATCTATCTATCTATCTATCTATCTATCTATCTATCTATCTCATCAGTGTGTCTTGGGGGCCCTGCTGGGGTCCATCACTGATCTATATCACTGCTGGGAATCCACCATATACCTGTCCATTCATTGATAAGGCTTATCTCTGTGTGTATTTGTGACATCAGTGTGTCACCAGGGGCCGATCTGCTCCTTTGTATAATATATAATGTATGTATGTTACACACATACGAACATACATGCACTGCCGCTGGGGAATTCGCCACATACCTGCTCATTGACCTGTGTGTGACATGGTGTTCATCCTCCATCATTAATATGTGTGTACAGCGAGATGTATTTGTGCTATATATATATATATATATATATATATATATCGCACCCCCCACCCTACACATAAGGTCACGTGTATCTATCTACCATAAATATGCCCACGCCTGCATTATTTTCCATAGTATTACCTTGTATATGGGAGTCTAGGTGATACTATAGAAATGTTCGCCACTGCGTGACATCAATTCTCCCAACACCTCATAAAAGATATTTATAGAATGTATAAGGTCACTGAGATCGATGTAATATTTGTGTCACACGGTCTTACTTTTCCCCTGACCTTTTTAAAATATGTCTAATCTGTACACACGTATACACACACACGTATACATTTCTTTATATACATATTTATCTGTTAATCTGATCCATTTTAATCCAGCTATCTAGTCTTCATCTATTTATCCATCTCTATCCTCCCTCGATCTATGTGTGATATACCCACATGTATCCGTCCTCCTGTGATTCATCTATTTATATATTGCTGTGATGTATGCAGGCTATGTATATGCCATGCAGCCTGTTTCTCCAGTCCCTCTGTGTAATCTCCGTCCTGGTTTTTGGTTATTGGTAGATCTCTTGGCATTGCCAGTTTATTGTTAGTATTTGATGATTTGTAGGTTGTACAATTTTTGCCCATAGGGCTGCCTTTTGTAGCAGGTGTGACTAGTGTTTCTGTTGTACGGATATCAGCATTAGGTATAGGAGCTTTTGAGTCTGATCAGTTTATATCATCGATACTGACGATGATTGGTTGTTGCTTTGTGATTGGCTGAGACGTGCCACACGTTAGGGCATCAGCTGGTTGGTTATCACTGACGCCGCTGGGCTCCTATCAGGCCTTGTAAAATGCTAGGCAAGTATTATTGGGCAGTGAGTGTGGGCAGATTAATAGGTCAGTGGTCTGAGGAGGGATGTAGCAGTTATATATCAGGACCGCTGGCCTGAATCAGCTGTTTTTGTTGTTGTTGTTTTTCTTTTCTTTTTTTCATACAGAGGATCAGTGAGATGCTAGTAATTCAATAATGTGTGCAAGTTTTACGTAAATTGGCCAATGTCCATGCTCTATGCAATTTGCATTAAATTTTCATGCAAGGCAGCATCGTTAGCCTCTCTGGTTTTGTGACTCTCGATGTTGTGAGATCTTGACACGATTCCTAGAAATATTCCTTTCAGATTTGTGACCTGGCTGATATTGGAATGTCTTCCTCTTCCTGTTCTATTCTCCATCACATAAAATAAAGGGTGTGGCAGTGGGAGGGGCTGGCCCTGATAAGGGGTGTGACAGATGTGCAGAGCTGGGAACTTCTGGAGGTAGAGATCCCGAGAGATGGAATCAGCCATCAGGTTATACTACATTTCTGGTTGGAGAGACCCCTTAAACTTTTCTAATTAATTTCACAGATCAACCACATCCTCCTCCCCTCACCCCCCCCCCCCCCCCGCACTCACTACTTTTTTCTTGCCATACATGTGTGTGTATGCTGCTGTTGCCGGTGCCAGTGGGATCTTTACCTCCTCACACTAGAGCATACATGTCAAACACTGGCCCTCGGAGCCATCAGATTTGGCCCTCAGGTGCTTTCCCCACTTTGTATTATGCTTGACCCACTTAGGACCAACAGAGAGGCTATATTGGTGGGTAAGCCCTAGATTGCCAGGGAAGCCATGTGGGTAGGAGGACAGCACTAGGTTTCAGGGAACTGTATAGGAGAGGGAAGTGGGCCACTAGACACCAGGAAACTGTATAGGGGAAGAAGGGAGCCACTAGACACCAGGGATTTGTATAGGGGAAGAAGGGGGGGCACTAGACACCAGGGATCTGTATAGGGGAAGAAGTGGGCCACTAGACACCAGGAAACTGTATAGGGGAAGAAGGGAGCCACTAGACACCAGGGATTTGTATAGGGGAAGAAGGGGGGCACTAGACACCAGGGATCTGTATAGGGGAAGAAGGGGGGCACTAGACACCAGGAAACTGTATAGGGGAAGAAGGGAGCCACTAGACACCAGGGATTTGTATAGGGGAAGAAGGGGGGCACTAGACACCAGGGATCTGTATAGGGGAAGAAGGGGGGCACTAGACACCAGGGATCTGTATAGGGGAAGAAGGGGGGCACTAGACACCAGGAAACTGTATAGATGAGGGAGGAGGGCCACTAGACACCAGGGAAGTGTATGGGGGAAGAAGGGGGGCACTAGACACCAGGAAACTGTATAGGGGAGGGATGGAGAACCACTAAACACCAGGGAACTGTATAGATGAGAGAGGAGGGCCACTAGACACCAGGGAAGTGTAAAGGGGAAGGAGGGGGGCACTAGACACTAGGGAACTATTAGGGAATGGGGGGATGCTATTAGACACTAGGGAACTTTATAAGTGAGAGAGAGGTGGCCAGTAGACATTGAGGTTGTCCCGCGACTTGGTTCCAGAGCTCAGTTTTGGCCACGTTGTATTTGAGTTTGACACCTCTGCACTAGAGGGAGGAGGCGACCTGGCATCAGCAGTGGGGGGGGGGGGGGCTCTACCAGCTCATGCTCTGTAGCTCCGCCCCCATTGCACATGTGTCAGCATATTTGATGCCGGAGGAAATCAAACACTTTGTCCGCTAGTCTACTTTAGGGGACCCAGCAGACAACCTTATAGGGGACAGTTCTCCAATCACAGCACCTTATACAGCATGAAGGATTGTGATTGGCCCAATTATGTGGGCGCAGTTTACTACAACCTATCTGAAACCTAACAGTTCACGTTCGTTGATGCCCACCTAATCACGTCACAGTATGCGGTTTGCTGCTGGATCCTCTAAACTAGATTAATGCCACACTTTGATCCACATTAGGTTATGCCATGCTGGACTAGATCCGGCAAGGAGTATGGAGGCTGCCATATTTACAGGTATTTCCTTTTAAGCAATACCAGTTGCCTGGCTGTCCTTGCTGATCCTCTGCCTCTGATACATTTAGGCACAGACTCTGAATAGGCATGCAGATCAGGTGCTCTGACTGAAGTCTGACTGGATTAGCTGCATGCTTGTTTCAGGTGTGATTTAGACACTACTGCAGCCAAAGAGATCAGCAGGGCTGCCAGCCAACTGGTGTTGTTTAAAAGGAAATAAATATGGCAGCCTGGCACATTCTCACTTCAGTTGTCCTTTAACCCCCTTGGCATTATGATTCTTTCCAGATTTTAATGTCTAAAAGCGGTTTTAGACCCTAAAACCTGGAACAAAATCACAACGTAGAGAGATCCCAGCAATTACCCACCTCCCTGGGATCCAGTGCTGCAGTTCTCCCTCCATCCTCCGGGTGGCGCTGTAACCCTGTAGTGAGATCGCCGTCTGTCGTCATGACGACAAACGGCGATCTCACCTGAGGGATGTAGAGACTCGGAGGACAAGGAGGAGAATGGCTGCCAGCGTCTGGATCCCCTTGCAGGTGAGTGAAAACGCCCGCTATGTACTGTGCTCTGCACAGTCCTGCTGGCAGCTACCCCGAGTAACTCTCTGGGTTACCGCTCCTAGCTTGTTTTTTGAGCCTGACTTGTGATAACCGCCAAGGGCAACTGAAGCGAGAGGGATATATGGAGGCTGCCACATTTATTTTCTTTTAAGCAATACCAGTTTCCTGGCTGTCCTGCTGATCCTCTGTCTCTAATACTTTCAATCATAGCCCCTGAACAAGCATGCAGCAGATCAGGTGTTTGTGACAAGCAGATCTGACATTAGCTGCATGCTTGTTTCTGGTGTTATTCAAACACTACTGCAGCCAAATAGATCAGCAGGGCTGCCAGGCAACTGTTATTGTTTAAAAGGAAATGCATATGGCAGCCTCCATAGGGTTTGATTCACAAAACGGTGCTAACTGTTAGCACACTGTGAAAAGTGCTTTGCGCGAAATTTCGCGTGATAACGGTTATCGCGCGCAAAAATGAATTTTTTTGCGCGTTAACAGTCTCGTGAGCTCCGAGATGTCTCCCAGTGCATCTCTGCTGAATATATGCAAATTAACCATTGTTGCCCTTAGAAGCTAAACACACCTCCAGAACCGCTGGAATGCAATAATGTGTCAGCTTGTTAATTTGTACAGAGCCATAATAATCCAACCTGCATACAGACTGTTTCGGATTGTTTGATCCTCATCAGTGCATGGCATGGATTAATTTTGGCTCTATGCAGTAGGGCTTGTAACACCGAGAGGTACAGACTAACCAGCAAGCTCATGGTGACCCAGAACTCATTGGAGTGTGTGAGGGGCTACAATGTTTATCTGTGCGTCGTACTTTCAGATATCTCGCTGACCCCGGGTTGGGTTTTTATGGCATATATGTTTTCACCAATAAAAACCTTTTGAAACTAAATGTTGGACTGATCGAGTTTCAATCGATTTTTCCCAAAAAAATCGATAGAAAGTATTGCTGGACAGGGCAGAAAATCCAGGTGGATCAGGAGTTTGGGGGTAGATGACTGGCCCATAGGGATGTACTGCATCGAACAGTGCAACGCTGCATTTGTTTTGGCACATTGGGTGGAAATCTATATGTGTATGGCCAGCTTTAGTTTAACACTTTGATTTAAAGAGAACCTGAGGCGGGCCCATGGGACATGCCTCTGTGACCCCACACTGCCGCTCTCTGCCTCCCCCTCCCCCCCCCCCCCCCCCACTGCCGTGCTACAAGATGTCTCTATCTCGGAGGTAAACACAGGGGAGAGGGATTCCCTGTTCAAAACGCCCACCAGGGGCGTTCCTGCAGGGTTTCCAGAGCTGCCATTGGGCAGCTCTCTCTCCCTGGCCACGCCTCCTGCCGCTCCCCCGCCTCCCTGCACTCTATGAGAGACAACACAGTCTCTCAGTACAGCGTCGTGACCTATAGGTCACAAAAGTGAAAGTGGGCCATGCTGCGGGTTTTTTTTTCCGGCTACGTGATCCGCTCAGCTCTCCAGATCAGGTAGCCTTTTTTTTTTTTTTTTGAGCCACCTAGCCTGGATTTTGTCTAGCATCAGCACCCCCTTGTGGCAGTTATGTTTTCCTATACTGGAAAAGACAGTGAGGGTCACACTGTAGTCACTTCCTGTCTGAGTCGAGTCAGCCACTTAAATACCTGATATTTAACTCTTTCAGACAGAGAAAGAAAAAAAGGAACACAGCATAGTTATTTGTGTGCTATGCACTGTACATACACATGTCTACCTCATCATGTCACATGTCACTTCATGTATCCTTTAAGTGACAAGACTATACACTCTGTACAGCGCTGCGTAAGATGTCGGCACTGTATAAATAATAAAAAGCTATTATTTTGTACACGAAGTAGCCATCTTTTTCCAGCTTTATTTACTAAGATGCCCAGCAAATCGTCCCAGGCATCGCTGCACAAAGCACTTGTGGAATTGCAGCGCAGAAGCGATCCCCAGTGGGTTCCAGGCCTCAAGGCAGCCATACACTGGTCGATTGCCACCAGATCCCTCTGTGATCTAATCTGATCAAAGAGGGATCTATTGGCTGCCTACACTGCAAACAGATTTTGAATCGATTTCACTATGAAACCGATTCACAATCTGTGGAGCTGCCGCCGTCCCCAGCAAACATTACCTGATCCGGCCGGCGCGAGTCCCCCGGTCTCCGCTGTCTCTTCTCCGCTCTGGGCTCCAGCTTCACTTTACTTCCTGTCGGGGGAAGTTTAAACAGTAGAGGGCGCTCTACTGTTTAAACTTCCTGTCGGGACAGGAAGTAAGTGAAGCCAGCCGGAGCCCAGTGCGGAGAAGAGACTGCGGGGACACACACCGGCGGAACAGGTAATGTATTGCCGCTAGCGTCGGTCGTCGGACATTCAAACGCCGCTATCGACGCACTCCCGACCCGCTGGCGAGCGAGCAAATCCTTCTGCGCGGACAGATGGACGGGAACGATCGATTTCGGATGGAAATCGATTGGTCAGCGCTTGCGCAACGATTTCATAGCTGTATATCGGCGGGAAATCATGTAAGTGTATGGGCACCTTTAGGTTGGCTTGCATGCAAATTGTATGCAGATTAGAATTAGGCCAGTCCAGATCAGCAGGATGTGCATTTGCCTGCCCCAGTGATTCTCATCAGGCATGGCCTTAAATGCACTAAAGCCTGGTATACACATCCAATTTTGATTGCCCTATTTTATCTGTAATGCCGGGCATACACTGCACGTTTTTTTTTATCATCAATCGAGCGGCTGATGGCTCGATTGATAATATCCGACAGGTCCGATTGCCCGCCGGATCGATTCCCCGCTCGATACCCGTGGGCGGACAGTAGCGGGGAATCGAGCGGAAGATAAGGAAGCGCCCGTGGGGACGAGCGGGAATCGATCCGGGCGGCCGCGGGGACTCGCGGGGATGCGGCGTGTATGCCCAGCATTACATACATCCAATCTTGATTGCCCACTCTTACCACCTCCATGTAGTATAAGAGCTTACCTACACAATCTGTTCATAGTATCCAATATCTGTTTTCTCTCATACTACATGGGGGGGTGGTGGTAAAGATGTGTACACACCTTAAAGCGTAACTGTAGAGAGAAAATAAACACATTGTTTCACTTACCTGGGGCTTCCCCAAGCCCCCAGCAGCCGTCCTGTCCCGCGCCGGTGCTGCCCGAGCCGCCGTTCTCCCACCGGTTTCTCCGCCGGGCCACTGCGCCTGTGCGGCTCTGGCCACGCGTATCCTTTCTTCGCGTTCCCCGCTATTGCAGAGGGGAACTAGAAGAAAGGAGACGCTTAGCAGGGCTGCGCTGGCATCGACTTACAAGTCGAGGTACAGGACGGAGCGGCGGCGGGAGAACGGAGGCTCGTGGAGGACCGGCGCGGGACAGGACAGGACAGCTGCTGGGGGCTTGGGGAAGCCCCAGGTAATTGAAACAATCTGTTCTACAGTTCTACAATCTACAGTTCCGCCTTAAGGTGCCCCATTGCAGTGACATTTTTAGCAAACTATCATATTTTTGATAATTAAGATTAAAAAAATCATATTTGATTGGTGCACGCCATTAACGAATCCAACTTACGATCATATTTGTGATCGGATCTATGAAAAATCCACCGTACAGAGCAGCCACTCCTTTAAGGAAACTATCGATAATGCAATTGTTCAGGATTCATTCTCACCCTCCTTTGTTTATATACAATTCTTAAAATTGTGCTGTTATCGGGACCTGAACTCTTGGACAGGTCAGAAGGAAAACACAAGGAGATGCCCCCTGTATGTAATTAGAGAGTTTAGCCTATCTAATTCCCCCCATCTGTGACTAATTACAAGTTGTAATTTGATCCCTCGGCTGTGCCACCTGACTGCCACGACAGAGAGGTAAATGGTAAACATAGGACGTTAACCTTAGGTCTGCTTCCATGAAAGCAGGAAGTGGACACACTGCAGATTTGTTGCAGGACTTGTATCTGCTGTAACAAAAAAATGTTTTTCTTTAAAGGAAAAATGTAAGATGCAGTGCTTAGGGGGTTAAAAGTCGATACTTACCGCGCCTCTCGTTCCCCACAGTCAGCCGCCGGTCTTCTCCTATACGTCCCGGTGTCCTGCTGACTTGGCTGACCTTTATCCTGGACAGTCTTCGCTTCTGCCCAGCGCAGAAGTACGCTCACTCCCCCGCCTCCTCCGTCCCAGCGTCTGCGCTCCACTGAAAAGCAAGCGTCAGATGCTAAGTGAGCGCGACTCCACTTAGCATCTGACGCTTGCTTTTCAGTGGAGCGCAGACACTAGGACGGAGGCGGCGGGGGAGTGAGCGTACTTCTGCGCTGGGCAGAAGCAAAGATTATCCAGGATAAAGGTCAGCCAAGTCGGCAGGACACCGGGAGGAATAGGAGAAGACCGGCGGCTGACTGCGGGGAAGGGAGACGTGGTAAGGCCCCACACTTAATCAGTTGCTCTCAGTTACAACTGAAAGAAAACGGATATTCAAAGTAATGCCCATGTTTTCCTATGGAATCGTTTACACTTGACGCGTTTTAACTGAAATCTTCTTCCCAATGCACTGCTATGGAAAAAAACGCATACTAACGTGCACTAATGGATACCAACTGATTAAGTGTAAAAGGGCCCTAAGTATCGCCTTTTAACCCCCTAAGCACTGCATCCAACATTTTTACCATAGCCTTTCGGTTCTGGTATCCTTTGCAGTGTTCCCCAGCCCTGTCATCAAGGCCCACCAACAGGGCATGTTTTGTGGAAATCCACAGAGGTAGTTAATCAGCTCTGCTGAGACACTGATTACCTCACCTGTGCATGTTTGTGGTTTTCTGCAAAACATGTACTGTTCATGGGCCTTGAGGACAGGGTTGGGGAACTCTGCTTAAGGGCCTGTTTCCACTACACGCAGATTGGATGCAGAAAAACTGACTCCAATGAAAGTCTATAGACCCGTTTGCACTAAACGCAATTTTTATGATGCAGATTTTCCCATAGACATATATTGGAGTCATTGGAGTTTTTCTGCCTCCAATCTGCATGCAGTGGAAACAGGCCCTTGAGGTTTTTATGCTGTTGCGGATCTTTTAGAGCGGAAGTTCTGCGTTCAGGCCTGCTTTAAAGTTAGCAGCAGCTGTTTCATAGTTTTAAAACAGACTTCTGCTGAAATCTGAGGCAGGGAACACACTACATGCGTTTTTGCGCGTTTTGCCGCGAACGGCAAAACGCGCACGATTTTAAAGGCTATTGAAATTAATAGCCTAGCTCAGGAAATGCTGCGCCGCATGCGTTTGTGCGCGTTTGCGTTCGCGTTTTTTCCGCGTTTTGTACCCGCACAGTTTTCTGCTTTTTCCCGCACATTGCATGGCACTACATGCCATGCAATCGCATAAACGCGGAAACGCACGCGTTAGACGTGACCGCAAAACCCGACGGAAACCTGGGAAACGCAGGCGAAAACGGCCCTGCAAGTGTGTTCCCTGCCTGACAGCTAGTGGTGGAATGGGCTGCTGCCTGATCCATTTTCAATTTGAGGTTTATTGATTGGAAAAAGGGCTGTGATTGATCCATGTGCAGCTAGCTTTTGGAATGTAACCTGGATTAGGTAAACTCCTCCCCTCTGTAGCGTTGCTCATGTGTGGAGACTGAACACTTGACAGGCAGGCCACCTTACGGCTGTACTTCAAAAACCCGCATCATGTCGCGTCCGAGTGTGGCTGCACTCAAATATGGCGCAATGCGTTGCACTGTCCATTCTGAGCATCAGCAAGCTCCTAGCCAATGCACGGGAGTAGCTTACAGGCAATGGATACGAAAGATGAAAGTAGCTTGCATGCAAGTTGTATGCCGACTGAAATTGGGCCGATCAAAATCTCCGAGCTGCATAGGAGGGGCGTTAAATTGACATGGACTTGTGTGTTGCAGGACTTGCGGAGAAGCATGTGATCAGTTTAATCAGGTGATAGATGTGTAAGGCTCTGATTGGCTCTGATTACTTCCTGCTTTACCTCACACAGGAAACAGAAGCATCACATGATGTGGATTAGCGAATTAGCGCCTTACAAATCCATCACCTGATCACGAGTCACCAGGAATTCTACTACCCGTCAGCTGCTCTGTTCATTATACCCATTATATATGGAGGTTTGCAATTTGCACCCAGCATTATTTGCTGTACAATGTTTTTGCACTTTCTAAATCAAAGTACATCTGAAGTGAGAGGGATATGGAGGCTGCCATATTAATTTCATTTTAAACATGCACATAATATAACGTTCACTGGAACCCCGCATCGGCTTGGTTCCAATGCATAGCTCTGCTTCCTGGCAGAAAATGTCCCTGGTCTTGTCTATATCAGATATAGAAAAGTCAGAGGTCTTTTTCTACAAGGTGGCAGGGCTACACACTGGAACCCGGCATATATGGGGCTCCGTTTAATGTTATTATACAGACGACATGCTGGGGCATTCATGTTGGCAATGACAGGCTGGGATGGCCGACAGGGTAGAGTGTCAGCTTCCTGGCCAGGAGCTTTTTGTTCCCGAAAGCAAATGCCATCTCAATAAAGCTTTTAAAATTCCTAAGCTTTGGCAGTGATGAGTTGCCTTTTATGTTGCATCCTTTCAATCCACAAGATTGTTATATCAGATCATAGCAAGTGCCAGAGATGGTGTATGGGATGTTTATTGGTCCGACTCGCGTGCAGATCAAGTGCAAATTGTAGGCAGCTCACCATTTGGCCAATCAAAATCAACAGGAAGAGCGTCTGATTGAAGCTGCATTCAATTTACATTAAATTGGCATGCAAGCCACAACCATAAATTAGCCTGCATTGACCATCTTTGCTGAGCAGTTAGGGCCAATTCTCACTGAGAATCGCTAGTGTTTTGCGAAGGGGAGTTTTCACATTTTCTGTATAATTTTTTTACTGGGCAATGTCACCATTTTTGAGAGATTTGCGTTTTTTTTATTTTAACATTTCAATTGCGATGCGCCACGTTTTTGCAAATCGAGAGTCGCCGGTGATCGTTGCAGTGAAATCACCGCCATGTACTTTTAATTACCCTAGTGCTTTTTCCAAGCACTAGCGATCAATGGCGATTTTCCTGCAAATTTCCCCAGTGGGAATGGGCCCTTAGCGATCATCCTGCCCAAGACCATCCATTTCTTCCACACACCACTGATCTGCATGTCGGGCGAATCTCTGCGGTAAGCGATTGGGTGTAGCTGGGGACCCCGATCTCCGAGGCCTCGCTGTTAGCGTCCCAAAGCGGTTACTAGGTCAGAGGGATCCTGGGCCCATCTGTACTCTGCGGTGAGCTATCTGCTTTAGGAGCACGTGGCCTTTAAATCAAGGTAATTTGGTGCCATAGCAACATGAATATTTTAAATACCTCTCGGTAGAATTTCTATCTCTGGATGTCATCGCAGTGATGTGGGGAGTGGCGGGGTTGTGCGTTTGTGATTCTTGTCTGGATAATTCTGTGCACGGAGTCAGAACGCCTGTCTGAGGCCTTCGCTCTTTGCGCCACCATGATGTGCTGAGGAGGCGTCTTTGCTGCGGAGGCCCTCCGATGTGTGCGGTTCACTGACTGCCTACATTGTCTTCAGTGTCATTTGTGTTCTGCACCAAAGCCCTGGAAAAAAAAGTGTTATAGCCCCCAATAGAGCTCAGCAGAGCTGGATGTGGGGTGTGTCTTGGACCTTCACACAACTGTCCAGTCACATGGAGGTCCAGGCCTGGGAGTGGTCACCTGACTTTCTTTTCTGCCTGATAATGATGTGTTAGGCCTCTTTCAGACAGGCAGCAAATTCACTGCCTGTCAGCAGCTGTCCAGCACTGGCCATGGCCAAGCGCTTGTTAGTGCTCAGTACAGGCGCTAGACAGGTGGCTCCCCCAAAGAGTCACATTTGAGCGCGGCTGCAGTCCTCTGCTGCCAGTTTATGCCACTGCATGTCAGCGTTACCACCGCTGCCCTTCAGCTGCATTTAAAGGACAACTGAAGCGAGAGAGGGTTATGGAGGTTGCCATATTTATTTCCTTTTAAGCAAAACCAGTTGCCTGGCTGTCCTGCTGATCCTCTGCTTCTAATACTTTTAGCCATAGACCCTGAACAAGCACGCAGCAGATCAGGTGTTTCTGACATTGTCAGATCTGACACAATTAGCTGCATGCTTGTTTCTGCTGTGATTCAGACCCTGCTGCAGCCAAATAGACCATCAGGGCTGCCAAGCAACTAGTATTGTTTAAAAGGAAAAAAATATGGTACTTTCCATATTCTTCTCACTTCAGTTGTCCTTTAAATTGCACCCGAATGGCGCTCGTGGCCGACAGGTGCAGTTCAGCCTCCAGTCTGAGAGAGTCCTTTAGGGCGGGTTCACACGGACGCTTGGCGGCCTTCTGTTCTGCGTCATCATGTTCAGGGGTGGTGACGGACTTTCCTGCAAGCGATCGTCGGCGTCCGTTGTGATCTGCAGTGTTAAGATGCGGCGGTGAATCGACCCTGACCGCTGCATGTAGTGTCCAGGGTCGCCTGAAACGACGGGGAAAATCGGGATCGGAACGTGGAGTTTGTGCAATCGATGGTAACCGCGCGATGTTAAATGCTCCCTTTCAGTTGAATGGGCGCTACGAGTCCCAGACGCTTAGCGGTAAACGCCACCAAGCGTCTGTGTGAACCGGCTCTTAGGAGAAAGCTTGTCTGTGCAGAAAACATGAGTTTGCTGAATCGCTTTGCGGCAAAAAACACACACTATTCAAACACGTGTGCTCCCTATGTCTGTAGGGTTGTGTATATTGTATATCTGTAGGGAGCATGTGTATGTTGGGGGGGGGGGGGGGGGGGTACACACAGTATATGTCTGAAGTTGTGTGTATGTAGTTTGTGTTTTGGTGGTGGTGGAAGTTACACACAGTACACAGTATGTCTGTAGGGTTGTGTATATTGTATAAGTCTGTAGAGAGCATATGTGTATTTTGGGGGGTACACACAGCATGTGTGTGTGTGTGTGTGTGTGTGTGTGTGTGTGTGTGTGTTGGGGGTAAAGGGGGGGGCACATTGTGTGACTGTGGGGAGTTTGTGTTTTGGTGATTGGGGAGGCGGTGGTACACACAGCAGATGTCTGTAGTCAGTGTGTGTGTGTATGTTGGGGGTAAGGGGGACACAGTGTACGTTTAAGGGGAGTGTGTTTTGGTGGGAGAAGGGGGGGTAATACACTGTGTGTGTGTGTGTGTGTGTGTGTGTGTGTGTATATATATGTATGTATCTGTGTGTGTGTGTCTGTGTACAGTGTGTGTGTGTCTCTGTGTACAGTGTGTGTGTGTGTGTCTGTAGTCTGTGTGTGGTGTGTGTGTGTGTGTGTGTTGGTGGGGGGATCACACCTCCAGTTTCAGCCCAGTGTGATGTTTTCTTACAGCAATGCGCACAGATTATTCAGTGGTTTGTGCTGGATGCAATTAGTTTGGCATCACTTCCGCCCCAGAATATGTACAACATGTGTTTACTGTAGGGGAAGTGCTGCATTCCCAGACCCCGGCGCTGCAGCAAGAAAGGAATTCCTCTGATCGGCCACATATTGTCACATCATCATTCCAGAGATCCGCCTGCCTGGCCTCTAGGGGCAAACCCTGACGCTTTACTTATAAAGGGGCAAGTGTCGTGGTCCACTTCTCAATGACTTCTCCCAGCTGGGCTGCCTCCATTGGCTGCCTGTCACTGAGGGCTAGCAAATAACTGATATATCTCGCCTCCTGTTGTTCCCAGCTGATGCCTCCTCTCCTGTGCAGTGAGGGTGCCAGCCTAGGGCATTATTGAATGTTCTCACCAGTATTTATTCAGTCTCACTAGTATATTATCCACTGGAGCCACAGCAAAAAGAATGACTGCACAAACAAGAGTACTGACTACCTGTACTGTCAGGGAGAGCTCCAGTTTTTCAGATTTCTGTATCATTTCTTAAAGAGACCCAGAGACATTGGACACAAGATTTTATACATACCTGGGGCTTCCTCCAGCCCCATAAGCCTGGATCGCTCCCACACTGCCGGTACCGGGTACCGTACTTTTGACTAGTCGACGCAAGCGCAGTGCGCCACTGCCGGCGGACACGGCCAATTGTACGCAAGAACAGGGACTACCTCCAGATCCTTACGCATGCACCTCCATACTACGCAGGCGCATGCGTAAGGATATGTAGGGAGTCCCTGCTCTTGCGTACAATTGACCGCGTCCGCCGAAAGTGACGGGACCCGGTAGCGGTGATAGAGGCAGCGGAGGACGGCGGCGTGGGAGCGATCCAGGCTTATGGGGCTGGAGGAAGCCCCGGGTATGTATAAAAGCTTTTTCATTTTTTTTAATTCAGTTCGTCTCTGGTTCCCTTTAAGGTGGCAACACAGCATACAATTTTTTAAATATCTGTTCAATTTAAGAATAGCAATCAATTTTTCCGACTAATTGTAACATTTCAAAAATATGGCCAATGTAGCACACACGTTATATTTTTTCCCCAATTATGATAAAAATGATTGGAAACTCTGAGAAAATTGCTAGGGTGTGTATATTAATGAATTGACAATCTAACACACACCATACAATCTTTAGAAAAATTGAAGAAAAATTTCCAGCATTCCAGATCGATAAAAAGGGAAAGCCGATCGGATTCTTCAGTCGAATGGAAAAAAACATTCCTTTTTTTTTTTCCGGGAGATCTGATCATATTTATCGAATTGCCGTAAAATCGGATCATTTTATTGTATTGCGTGTTTCCACCTTTACACTTAAAGAACAAGCGACACCCATGCTAACCTAGAAATAAAAAACACATATATAAGTAGATAAATACTACTTCTACTTGCATAACAGATGTATTGTGCTATCCACATAATGATTCCTGAGAATTTTATAAAGGAAAAGCAGAAAATCCTATTCAAGGCAGTGACCATCTTGCCAAGCTAATGCTGACATCATATCCTCCCTGACTCGTTTCCCCCCCCCCCCTTCTCTTGCTCATTGTGTATTCATTAGCTGCCCTCCTCCCAGAGTCTTCAGACACTCCCACTGAGGTGTATACTAGGAACTGCACTGTCTTATCCTCCAATCTCTGAGTCACCTCAGCCTTGCTTGTAAACACAAGTGAGCAGGGGGTGTTTCAGATAAGAAGCTAGGCAGGGAAATAAAGGGAAGAGGGGGAATATATTATAGATAAAAAGAACCCCCAGCATGCAACTGAATGGCAATGGCTATTAAAGGGCCAGTTCTCCTTAAAGCGGACCCAAACCAAACATTTTTTTTAATTAAAAATATTTAGTTGCACCACTCTGACACATACAAAGATAAATAAACACTCGTTCAAACCTATGATCATTTCAGTGCATGCTTTTCACCCTTCTCTTTTTATATCTAGGGTTATACTGGGGGCAGCCATTAGCAATTTCTCCATTGTTGGACACCATCTACTCCTCCAGTTTGCCGGAAAAATCCCGGCAATATGAAAGGAAGGGAGGGGTTCCTCCAATAAATGTAAAATATTTTATATATGTCATCATGCAGCTGAAAAAAGGCTGCTATTTATTATTATAATTTAGAAAATAGGTTTTATTTCTGAAATCTTGTATTTTTAATTTGGGTCCACTTTAAGTATGTGATAACTCCAAAACATAACAGCAGAAAAAGTTTTGCAAGTTTTGAATGCAGGATTAGCATCTTTATCGCTTAATACACTCAGACCAGTTGCTGTTGAAATTTGATTTTTATGGTGACAATACCGCTTTAAAGTGTATCTGAGACGGGGAATATAAATAATGTATACATACCTGGGGCTTCCTCCAGCCCCCTCCGGCCTGATCGATCCCTCACTGCCGTCCTCCACTGATTGCAGCCTCCGCAAATTGCCCCAGAAAGACTCCCCGCGTGGGCTGGAGGAAGATTCCGCTCCCCCATCTCAGGTTTACTTTAAAGGACACCTGAAGTGAGAGGTATATGGAGGCTGCCATATTTTTTTATTTTTAAACAAAACCAGTTGCCTGGCTGTCCTGGTGATCTTCTGTGCATCAGTAATGTCTGACTCACACACCTGAAACAAACACGCTGCAAATTTTAAGAGGAACTCCAGTGAAAATAATGTAATAAAAAAAAGTGCTACATGTTTACAATAACTATGTATAAATGATTTAGTCTGTGTTTGCCCATTGTAAAATCTTTTCTCTCACTGATTTACATTCTGACATTTATCACATGGTGACCTTTTTACTGCTCGCAGGTGATGTCACTGGAAGGCGATGCTGCTTGCTTTTTTGGCAGTTGTAAACAGTAAAACAGCTGTTATTTGCCTCAATGCATTGAGGTTCACAGACAGGAAACTGCCAGGAGCATGGTTTTCAGGGTTTCCTGTGGGAGGGGTTTCACCACAATGTCAGCCATACAGAGCCCCCTGATGATCTGTTAGGAAAAGCTTTCTCATGGGAAAGGGGGTATCAGCTACTGATTGGGATGAAGTTCAATTCTTGGTCAAGGTTTCTCTTTAACTTAAAGAGAATCTGTATTGTTAAAATCGCACAAAAGTAAACATACCAGTGCGTTAGGGGACATCTCCTATTACCCTCTGTCACAATTTTGCCGCTCCTCGCCGCATTAAAAGTGGTTAAAAACAGTTTTTAAAAGTTTGTTTATAAACAAACAAAATGGCCACCAAAACAGGAAGTAGATTGATGTACAGTATGTCCACACATAGAAAATACATTCATACACAAGCAGGCTGTATACACCCTTCCTTTTGAATCTCAAGAGATCATTTGTGTGTTTCTTTCCCCCTGCAGCTATCTTCCACTGAAGTGTCAGGCTGTTTCTTCCTGCAGAGTGCAGACAGCTCTGCCTGTATGTAATTCCTCAGTATGTGAAAGCCCAGCCAGCTCAGAGGAGGATTTATCCAGCTTGTAAAAGATAAGAGAGAAGAGAGAAGCTGCCCTAATCTAAATAATACACAGGCAGTGTGCAGAGAGGGGCCTGGAGGGGGGAGATGCATCACAGAACCACAACACTGAAGAACTTGGCAGCCTTCCAGACACAGGCTGACAAGTCTGACAAGAGAGAGATAAGTTGATTTATTACAGAGCTGGTGATAGTAGAACGTGCTGCAGTAAGCCAGAACACATTAGAATAGCTTTTGGAACTTGTAGGATGATAAAAAACAGGATACAATTTTTGTTACAGAGTCTCTTTAAGTCGAATGTCTGATCTGCTGCATGCTTGTTCAAGGTGTATGGCTAAAAGTATTAGAGGCAGAGGATCTGCAGTAGGACAGCCAGGCAATGTGTATTGTTTCAGTGGAAATACATATGGCAGCCTCCTTATCCCTCTCACTGCAGGTGTCCTTTAAAGAGGCCCTGTAAAGACATATAGAAGAATGCAGTAAATTATTCAGAATATCTACGTTTACGTTAAATATCCTGGTAACAGCATCGGAAACTCTTCCTATAGCTATAGATTGCTATCTTTTTGTATGCAGCCATGACGTCCCACTGAGGCCTAGCCTAGGCTGTTTATTATGCGTAATTCTACCCAACTTCCCCTATCCCGCCCCCCCCAAGCATTCTGGGAGAGCAGAGATTTGTCAAATGTGCTTTTTTTCTTTTCTTTTTGTTTTTTTGTTTTGTTCTAATACACATAAATGGGAATAAACGTGTTACTGCAAAACTTTTCTGTGAGAAATACTTGATTTTCTGGAAAACAATTTAGGGTGCCAACAATTTCGGCCATGGCTTTATTTCCTTTTTAATCCATACCAGTTTCCTGGCAGTTCTGCTGGTGTCTTTGGCTGCTGTAGTGCCAAAGAGGTTAGCAGGATGTCAGGCAGCTAGTATTGTTTGAAGGGGATCTGAAGTGAAAATAAACGTATGATATAATGATTTGTATGTGTAGTACTGCGAAAAAATATGACATTATCAGCAGAGATACGAGTCTAATATTGTTTCCAGTACAGGAAGAGTTAAACTCCAGTTATTATCTATGAAAAAGAGCCACTGATCTCTCCAGGACTTCCAGAGCTCTGTCTTCTGAAGCTTATTATCTTAAAGGGAACCTTAACTGCCGTGGGAAAATAAATTCACTTACCTGGGGGCTTTCCCAAGGCTCCTGCAGCCGTCCTGTGCCCGCGCCGGTCCTTCGGTGCCCTCCGGTCTCCCTCCGCCGCTAAGTTTCGATTTCGGACGACTGCCAGTCGTCCTGGGGCCTCTTCCGCATTCCTTGTCGTAAACTGCAGTAAAGCGCGTCCGCATGACACGCCCTTTTCACACACACACACACACACACACTGTAAGTGTAACTTGTATATGCGTGTTTTGATATTAAAAAGTTAGTGCACCAGAGGAGCGCTCCGGTCTTTTTCGCTTTGTTACATAGGATCACTGGCACCACCCGGTAACTGGAGCAGCCCCTGGCAGCATTACTACACATCCCAGTGTCAAGGCAGCGCAGGAATTACTTCTAGCATCTGTGCCTATAGGCTCCGCTGATGTAAATACGGGCCTGATTAAGATCCTACAGATTTTTAATACAATGAAAGTATTGTGTAGGTAAGCTCTCTTACTGCATGGAAGTGGTACAATTGGCCAATCAAAATTGGTTGTGTGTACCATGTTTTCCTCTCTTAAAGGATACCCGCAGTGACATGATGAGATAGACATGGGTATGTACAGTGCCAAGCACACAAATAACTGTGCTGTGTTCCTTTTTTCCTTTCTCTGTCTGAAAGAGTTAAAGAGTCAGAACTGGGTCAGACTACAGCATAACCCTCACTGATAAGAAATTACAACTATATAAAACACTTCCCTGGCAGAAAATGGCTTCTGAGAGCAGGATAGAGATACAAGGGTCCATAGTTCATAGATTTTAGCTCTGGCATACTTCAATGAATGTGTCATTGAGCAAAAGAAAAAAAAAGGAAAAACTTAAGTGGATTTAAATATAAAATAAAACTGTGGAATATCTTAAAAAGTCCTTCTTAGGAGAAGGAAGACAGATACAATTGTTTATTTCATTAGTTTATTTTTGCTTCAGGTGTCCTTTAAGGCGCATAGATTGATGTCACCCAGTGGGGATCGTCATCCATTTCCTCAGGCAACATCGTTGGGTTGAGGCTGCACAGATGCGTAGTCAGCCTACAGGATAACAATGCGTTCTGTTGCAATGTGAGGGGGGGGGGGGGGGGGGCGGTGACAAAGGAGTAGCGCAGATGTAATGTCATGCGATTGGGGGGGGGGGTGTTAAGCATTAAAGCGGATCCCAGATGAAAAACTAACTATGACAAGTAACCTGTCCATATACAGTGGTGTGAAAAACTATTTGCCCCCTTCCTGATTTCTTATTCTTTTGCATGTTTGTCACACTTAAATGTTTCTGCTCATCAAAAACCGTTAACTATTAGTCAAAGATAACATAATTGAACACAAAATGCAGTTTTAAATGATGGTTTTTATTATTTAGTGAGGAAAAAAAATCAAAATCTACATGGCCCTGTGTGAAAAAGTTATTGCCTCCCCTTGTTAAAAAATAACTTAACTGTGGTTTATCACACCTGAGTTCAATTTCTGTAGTCACCCCCAGGCCTGATTACTGCTGCACCTGTTTCAATCAAGAAATCACTTAAATAGGAGCTATCTGACACAGAGAAGTAGACCAAAAGCACCTCAAAAGCTAGACATCATGCCAAGATCCAAAGAAATTCAGGAGCAAATGAGAACAAAAGTACTGTAATTGAGATCTATCAGTCTGGTAAAGGTTATAAAGCCATTTCTAAAGCTTTGGGACTCCAGCGAACCACAGTGAGAGCCATTATCCACAAATGGCAAAAACATGGAACAGTGATGAACCTTCCCAGGAGTGGCTGGCCGACCAAAATTACCCCAAGAGCGCAGAGAAAACTCATCCGAGAGGCCACAAACGACCCCAGGACAACATCTAAAGAACTGCAGGCCTCACTTGCCTCAATTAAGGTCAGTGTTCACAACTCCACCATAAGAAAGAGACTGGGCAAAAACGGTCTGCATGGCAGATATCCAAGGCGCAAACCACTTTTAAGCAAAAAGAACATTAAAGAGACTCTGTAACTTGAAAAAGATCCCCTGGGGGGTACTCACCTCGGGTGGGAGAAGCCTCCGGATCCTAATGAGGCTTCCCACGCCGTCCTGCGTCCCACGGGGGTCTAGCTGCAGCCCTCTGAACAGCCGGCGACAGGCCCGACTGTAATTTCAATATTTACCTTTGCTGGCTCCAGCGGGGGCGCTGTGGCTGCATTCAGCTCGGAAATAGACAGAAATACCCGATCTCCGTCGGGTCCGCTCTACTGCGCAGGCGCCGGAGACTTGCGCCTGCGCAGTAGAGCGGACCCGACGGTGATCGGGTATTTCCGCCTACTTCGGAGCCGACAGCCATCAGAGCGCCTGCGCAGGAGCCAGGAAGGTAAATATTGCGGCACGGCTGTACGGAGGGCTACAGCGAGACCCCCGAGGGACGCAGGACGGCGTGGGAAGCCTCATTAGGATCCTGAGGCTTCCTCCACCCGAGGTGAGTACCCCCCAGGGGACGTTTTACCGTTACAGTTCCTCTTTAAGGCTCGTCTCAATTTTGCTAAAAAAACATCTCAATGATTGCCAAGACTTGTGGGAAAATACCTTGTGGACCGTTAAGACAAAAGTTGAACTTTTTGGAAGGTGCGTGTCCTGTTAAATCTGTCGTAGAAGTAACACAGCATTTCAGCAAAAGAACATCATACCAACAGTAAAATATGGTGGTGGTAGTGTGATGGTCTGGGGTTGTTTTGCTGTTTCAGGACCTGGAAGGCTTGCTGTGATAGATGGAACCATGAATTCTACTGTCTACCAAAAAATCCTGAAGGAGAATGTCCGGCCATCTGTTCGTCAACTCAAGCTGAAGCGATCTTGGGTGCTGCAGCAGGACAATGACCCAAAACACACCAGCAAATCCACCTCTGAATGGCTGAAGAAAAACAAAATGAAGACTTTGGAGTGGCCTAGTCAAAGCCCTGACCTGAATCCTATTGAGATGTTGTGGCATGACCTTAAAAGGCAGTTCATGCTAGAAAACCCTCAAATAAAGCTGAATTACAACAATTCTGCAAAGATGAGTGGGCCAAAATTCCTCCAGAGCGCTGTTAAAGACTTGTTGCACGTTATCGCAAACGCTTGATTGCAGTTATTGCTGCTAAGGGTGGCCCAACCAGTTATTAGGTTCAGGGGGCAATTTCTTTTTCACACGGGGCCATGTAGGTTTTGAGGTTTTTTTCTCACTAAATAATGAAAACCATCATTTAAAACTGCATTTTGTGTTCAATTATGTTATCTTTAACTAATGGTTAACGGTTTTTGATGAGCAAAAACATTTAAGTGTGACAAACATGCAAAAGAATAAGAAATCAGGAAGGGGGCAAATAGTTTTTCACACCACTGTATCTTATCTAAAGTTTAGATGGTTTACACAGCAAATCTAGCTGCAAACAGCTACAACAGTTTATAATTATTTATTCCTGTGATACAATGAGGGCAGCCATGTTCTGTTTGTCACATTACACACAGGCAAGATGATAGCATCTGCAGCCCTCAGCTCACTCCCCTCTCCTCCTCCCTCCTCCCCTCTGCCTCTGAAATCTCTGGCTAGTAATACCTCCCCCTCCTCCTGCCCAGAATAAGCTCCCATAAGCCCTTGCTACATGAGTCTGAGAATGCCAAGGTACTATAAAAAGCTGTGGGCGAGGCTTGCTTAGTTTAAAGGGAATTGGAGTATTAAAACAAAACAAAAAAAGTATTTGGCTTGAGGAATGCCCTATAAACTATATGTAAGGAACACAATTATGCAATGAGTAAACGTTTATCTCGGATCCACTTTAAGAGTACTATTGGCAGTCGGGGAATCGGGGCTGCTGTACACCGGATCGGCAGAGGGGTCATTATTGGCCGTCTCAGCTGACTGTAATATAGCATGTGTAAATGAACAGAGGCGCCAAAAGGATAAAAGTAGCTAAAATTAAAAAAAAAACGGGGGAAGCAGTGGTGGACCTACCCCCTCCAAGCAGACACAAAAACAGGTTGATATTATATCAACAAGCAAATGTATTTATATATACACTCCAAAGGGTCATGGCAACGCATTTCGCAGGTGTGGCCCAGCTTCATCAGGCAATAGGGGATGGAGCATACAGCAACAAGTGTCTAAGTCTCAGCCTAGCGCCTCTGTGGAGGGGTGTTAATCCCTTGTTTCCAGATCTACAGAGATCAACTTCTAATTTCGCAGTGGGGACAGGTCTAATCTCCCCACCTGCATTTACAGTGGTTGCCTTAGTGGTAACCCATGTTTGTGAGTATAACTTTACATACTTGCCTCTCATCACCCACATCAATCCAGTACATACTGAACTATATTGGGCTGTGTTCTCTCTCGTTTTCTTGTTAATCTAGCATGTGTACGGGCCTTTACCTGTCTAGGTTGAGGCACCCATCCATTACTTTCTACCCCTTTCCTATTGGTTTAGTTTAAAACTTGCTCAAGACCACACATGCTGACCGTATAGACCGTAGATTTCTAATCTTCCTGTTTCCCCAGAGCAGATTTCTGAAAAGTTGGACCATCGCATACCCATTATAAGTGAGGAATGTGGGTTTTAGCAGGTAGGCGGCACCCACAGACTTTTAGGGAGAGTGGTAGTTGGTGCCTCTTCAAGCAAAAGGTATAGTATATTCAGCCTTAGAAGAAGAATTGAATGGCCTGTATTGGCAAGAAACCTTTATTGCTAGCACCAACTAATGCGTTTCAAGGGTCTTTCCTGCTTCATCGGGTATCAGTGCTGCCAGGTGGTCCTCTAGGCGCGTGAGCGTCTTTCGGGTGGAATGGGTGAGACCTGTGAAACACTTTGTTCAGTGCATGACGTAAAGTGTTCTTGCCAATGTAGGCTATTTGATTTTTCTTGTAAGGGGATTAGTACTTGTTGCCTGAGGCTCCCTTCTAAATGTATTGCCTGTAGAATCAAATTGTTCCAGTATTAATGGAGGTAACTGTGTTTGGCCAGTGGCCTTTTTGTTTTTTTAACTGGATGTTTGAGAGTAGAACACCCAAAGAGACTCCATACTCTGGTAGAGTTGAGTGAAAAAACGTACTTGCCTACTTATTGGTTGCCTATGTGGCAACCTAAATTTTATAAGTATAATTCCTCCAGTTAGATGTGAAAGTCCTCAAGCTTGGTGAATCTTGGGGTTTTTGTCTTTGTTGTTTCATTTGTATATCTCTAGAGATAGGACGTATAAAAAGAAAACCGAAAGCCCCCTGTGGTGTAGTATATTAACCACTTAATGACAAGCTGACTTGTAAAAACGTCCTGCTAGAGCCTCTTAACCCCCTTGGCGGTATGAAAAATACTGCCAGGGGGCAGCGCAGCAGTTTTTTTAAATTTTTTTTTTTTTTTTTTTTTTTTTTAAACATGTAGCGAGCCCAGGGCTCGCTACATGATAGCCGCTGCTCAGCGGCATCCCCCCAGCCCCGCCGATCGCCTCCGGCGATAGGCGATCAGGAAATCCCGTTCAAAGAACGGGATTTCCTGGAGGGCTTCCCCCGTCGCCATGGCGACGGGGCGGGATGACGTCACCGACGTCAGCGACGTCGGGACGTCATTGGGAGACCCGATCCACCCCTTGGCGCTGCCTGGCACTGTTTGGCCAGGCAGCGCAGGGGTCTGGGGGGGGGCGCGCCGCACCGGATAGCGGCGATCGGGCGCGCGGCGGCGATCGGGGTGCTGGCGCAGCTAGCAAAGTGCTAGCTGCGTCTAGCAAAAAAAAAAATTATGAAAATCGGCCCAGCAGGGCCTGAGCGGCACCCTCCGGCGGCTTACCCCGTGTCACACACGGGGTTACCGCTAAGGAGGTTAAAGAGAGTCTGAAGCGAGAATAAATCTTACTTCAGACCTCATAGATAGCAGGGGCATGTGTGCCCCTGCTAAAATGCCGCTATCGCGCCGCTAAACGGGGGTCCCTTCACCCCCAAATCCCCTCCGTGCAGCGCATCCCCTCTTCCTGGTTGGGGCAGGGCTAACCGCCGCAGCCCTGCCCCACGCACGTCTGTCAGCGCGTATCTCCGCCTCTCCCCCGCCCCTCTCAGTCTTCCTACACTGAGAGGGGCGGGGGAGAGGTGGCAATGCACCGCTGATAGACGCGACTGGAGGCAGGGCTGCAGCCGTTAGCCCTGCCTCCAGGAACGACCAATTCTACGACCAAGGTTTGCGGGGGTGGCTTTGGGGGTGAAGGGACCCCCGTTTAGCGGCGCGATAGCGGCGGTTTAGCAGGGGCACACATGCCCCTGCTAAGTATGAGCTCTGAAGCGAGAATAAAGCGAGATTTATTCTCGCTTCAGAGTCTCTTTAACGGCTCCAGGACGTTTTTATATACGTCAAACCGTGCTGCTGCTGTGCACGTGTGCGCGGGCACGTAAAAATAGTGGAAAAAAAGAACACCATAGAAAAAATACACCTTTATTTCCAAATACTATATTGTCACCATACTTTGTACTCGGGACATAATTAAAATCTTGTGATAACCAGAACAAATAGGCAGATAAAATGTGTGTGTTTTATGTACAGTAGCAGTGTTTTATTTTAAAACTATAGGGGATGAAATTGGAGAAATAGTGTATTTTTTCCTTGTTTTTCCCTTTTTAAAATGCATAGAAAATAAAGTAATTACTGAAAACAAATATCAACCCCAAAAAGCCTAATTGGTGGTGAAAAAAACAAGATATAGATCATTTCATTGTGATTGGTAGTGGTGAAAATCGCTCTTGTCCGTTAGGGTAAAAACCCCTTTTGGGTGAGTGAAGTGGTTAAAGTGAACCATAGACGAAGCACACTCATGTATTTTACCATATATATCAGTGGGAACATTAGAGAAAACACCTATCCTGCTCTCTGTTTTATCTTTCACTGGTCAGCTTGCTTGTTATCAGCCCTGATAAAACCGCCGACTGAGCATTCAGTCTGGCTTTGCTATAATGACTCAGCTATAATGATTCCTGAGCAGAGCCAGAAGGGGACAGGCTTGAGCTTGAAAAGACATCACAGAAGACACTCGGCTATAATGATTCCTGAGCAAAGCCAGACTGAATGCTCAGTTGGGGATTTTATCAGGGCTGATTAGAAGCAGGCTGAGCAGTGAAGAATGAAACAGAGAGCAGGGTAGGCGTTTTCTCTAATGTTGCCACTGATATATATGGTAAAATACATGAGGGAACTTTGTCTCTGGTTCACTTTAAGGCTGCTTACACACAGGGACGTTACAGGCGCACGTTAGTGCGCCTGTAACGCTCCCCCAACGCACAGCAATGTAACACAAGTGGGCTGTTCACACAGCCCACGTTGCGTTACATGTAACGCTGCACGTTCTCCGGAAAGTGCAGCATGCTACGGCGTTAGAGCGGCTATAGCCGCGTTAGACTGTTTGCACATGCTCAGTGGGGGACAGAGAGGAGGCGGGGAGAGCCAGCTACAGTAGCCGCGCACATGGCTACTTAATATTCACTGCAGTGGCGGCAGCTGATTGGCCGGCGGGACCACGTGATGCGGAGTGTCTCGCTCCGCATCACGTGGTCCCGCCGGCCAATCAGCGCCACTCTGGGAGACCTTATAGGGATAGAGTCGCCTAACGCGGCTCACTCTACCGTCCTATCTTGCAGCACCATACGTTGTGTTAGGTGCACGTTATGCGACCTTAACGTGCCACCTAACGCAACGTCTTGGTGTGCAAGTAGCCTAAGACAAGAGTTAATGCTAGACAATGTATAGTGGTTTGCAAAAGTATTCGGCCCCCTTGAAGTTTTCCACATTTTGTCATATTGCTGCCACAAACATGATTCAATGTAATTGGAATTCCATGTGAAAGACCAATACAAAGTGGTGTACATGTGAGAAGTGGAACGAAAATCATAAATGATTCCAAACATATTTTTTTTTTTTTAAATAACTGCAAAGTGGGGTGTGCATAATTATTAAGCCCCCTGAGTCAATACTTTGAAGAACCACCTTTTGCTGCAATTACAGCTGCCAGTCTTTTAGGGTATGTCTCTACCAGCTTTGCACATCTAGAGAATGAAATCCTTGCCCATTCTTCTTTGCTAAACAGCTCCAGCTCAGTCAGATTAGATGGACAGCGTTTGTGAACTGCAGTTTTCAGATCTTGCCACAGATTCTCGATTGGATTTAGATCTGGACTTTGACTGGGCCATTCTAACATGGATATGTTTTGTTTTAAACCATTCCATTGTTGTCCTGGCTTTATGTTTAGGGTCGTTGTCCTGCTGGAAGGTCAACCTCAGCACCAGTCTCAAGTCTTTTGCAGACTCCAAGATTGCCCTGTATTTGGCTCCATCCATTTTCCCATCAACTCTGACCAGCTTCCCTGTCCCTGCTGAAGAGATGCACCGCCTGAGCATGATGCTGTCACCACCATATTTGACAGTGGGGATGGGGTGTTCAGAGTGCTGTGCAGTGTCAGTTTTCCGCCCAACATTGCGTTTTGCATTTTGGCCAAAAAGTTCCATTTTGGTCTCATCTGACCAGAGCACCTTCTTCCACATATTTGCTGTGTCCCCCACATGGCTTGTGGCAAACTGCAAACGGGACTTCTTATGCTTTCTGTTAACAATGCCTTTCTTCTTGGCACTCTTCCATAAAGGCCAACTTTGTACAGTGCATGACTAATAGTTGTCCTATGGACTTATTCCCCCACCTGAGCTGTAGATCTCTGCAGCTCGTCCAGAGTCATCATGGGCCTCTTGACTGCATTTCTAATCAGCGCTCTCCTTGTTCAGCCTGTGAGTTTAGGTGGATGGCCTTGACTTGGTAGGTTTACAGTCGTGCCATACTCCTTCCATTTCTGAATGATCGCTTGAACAGTGCTCCATGGAATGTTCAAGGCTTTGGAAATCTTTTTGTAGCCTAAGCCTGCTTTAAATTGCTCAATAACTTTATCCCTGACCTGTCTGGTGTGTTCTTTGGACTTCATGGTGTTGTTGCTCCCAAGATTCTCTTAGACAACCTCTGAGGCCGTCACAGAGCAGCTGTATTTGTATTGACATTAGATTACACACAGGTGCACTCCTATTTAGTCATTAGCACTCATCAGGCAATGTCTATGGGCAACTGACTGCACTCAGACCAAAGGGGGCTGAATAATTATGCACACCCCACTTTGCAGTTATTTATTTGTAAAAAATGTTTGGAATCATGTATGATTTTCGTTCCACTTCTCACGTGTACACCACTTTGTATTGGTCTTTCACGTGGAATTCCAATAAAGTTTATTCATGTTTGTGGCAGTAATATGACAAAATGTGGAAAACTTTAAGGGGGCTGAATACTTTTGCAAACCACTGTATATAGAGTTATACTCACAAATGTTTGTTGCCAATAGGCAACCACTTTTCAGGCGCAAAGGGAACTTAAACCAGTCTCCTCAAGGGGTTAAGATGTCGCTCTCTGTAGAAGTGGGAAAAGAACGGGGGAAGACCTCCTCCACCAGCGGAGGACTCAATGTAATGTATACAGATGAAACAGAAGCACCAATCAGATTCAAATAAGTTAAAACTGTAAAAATAGGGAAAGTAGAACTTGCCTCCCCATAGAAGAGTCAGCAAGATACGGTCATCAAAATTCTTTTATTATGCGCTTCCCCCAAAAAGTTGTGCCACGTTTCGTGGGTCTTAGGCCACTTCCTCAGGCAGTGAAAACAGGAGCAGTTGCAGCTTCACTCATAATAAGCTGCTCCTGTTTTCGCTGCCTGAGGAAGTGGGCTAAGACCTGTGAAAGTTGGCGCAACTTTTTCTGGGTGCGCATAATAAAATAAGTTTAATGATCGTATCTTGCTGACTTTTCTACGGGGAGGGAAGTTCTACTTTCCCCTATTTTTACTGTTTTAACTTATTTTATTTTGATTAGAGCCTCTGTTGGCTGGGGGGTGGGGGGGATGCTGCACAGACCCCACTATTACCAACTTACTATTAGAGAAACAGCCCCTGCACCAACACTGGGCACCTGGAGGCACAGAGGTCCGGTCACCCCTCCCCTTCAGTCCCGCACCCCCCTCCAGTTCTTCCCCAGTAGCCACCATTGTGGTGGTTGGCACAGTAGATGTACAATGTGTGCCGTCCAGTAAAGTGATGTTTGATTTGCCTGTCGCAGCACGTTGCTGCACGTCTCTCCACCCAGGCCTTCTCGCGTTTGTTCTTCAGTATTTGGCTTCCCGTAAATGGCACAGCAGCAGCACTGTCAGCGGGAGATGGATGAGGACTCCAGGGAGGCATCGGCTGGAGAGCAGAGCTGACGGGAGGAGAGGACCGCTGTAGCGTGCCGGGACAGGTAAATATATAACTACTTGACATGCTTCTTGGTGCTCTCTGTAATGGAGGGGGGAGGGTGGATTGGCAGTGCTGGGGGTGGCACAGCTTTGCGGTGTACAGCAGTCCCCGATGCCCACTGACACCTCGGCCTGGCGGAGCGATTTGGCTGATGACCACCTAAGAAGATAGCACTCCTCACTCACCCTAGCTGCCACATGACATCACTCATGAGCCCCCCCACCTGCATAGCAGCAGAACATGTCTGTACAGTGTTGGCCATCAATATTGCCCAGTATGTGTGTCTGAGGCTTTACCATGGGTATCCGAGAGCCCATAAGTTCTTGATTACCAGGTCTAGACCAGCGCCAAAGTGAGATCCTCAGTATCTACTGAGTTGTCTACAACTTGTATAACTTTTTTCTACTAAAGTGGAGTGATCCTTTTTTTTTTTTTTTTTTACCTCACTCTGCGGTAAATCCTTGGAATGCTTTGATGTCTCTCTGCTAGCAGAGAATATAGAAACTGAAAGCAGAGGCCATTTGTTATTGTCTCACACTGCCCCCTAGTGACAAGTGGCCATATACACATTACAACAGTACAATTTTTAGTAGCAAGCAAATGTAACAAATAAGAAAAAAAATGTGCTAAAATTAATTGGCCTGGAGCATTTGCAAGCCTCTACATAAATTAACTGCTAAAGGGCTACATTTTATGATGATTTTGTAGACACAGATCCTATTTTTTTTGCTTCCCCCCCCCCCCCCCCCCCCCCCCCCCCCGTGTTTTCTCAAATGATGTCTTAGCACCTTGTCTATAAAATTAATTTTCACCACCACCACCCCAAACAAATTATTCTCAAATTAAGTTGTCCCAAGGTAACTGAAGTCTGAGAATACTTTACTAATCTAGGTTTTAGTACTGTTTCTGTACGTGGTACACATGCTCAATCACAGTTGTGATATTTCTGTATATTCTCACCTTTTTCGTGTGATCAATAAAAATGTATTGTTTGGCAGGGACTAGATTGTGAGGGACAGTTAAACTCTGTACAGCGCTGCGTAATATGTCAGCGCTATATAAATGCATAAAAATAAAATAATGTTAAAACAAAATAAAATGCACAGTGTAATTAACCACTTCTGTGGTTTCAGACGGATTATCTACATCCATTTGTTTGTTTAGAGAGCACTATTGTCCTTCAAAAAAGGCTAGAACACATTCTTGCAGTACAAAAATATAATCAAAAACTTTGACAAAATACAAAATGTTAAAAAAAATGTTTCCATTCGTTCAGGTGGTCCTCATGAACATCAAAGTAATATTTTCATGGAACCGGTAAAGATATGGTCTGGCTTAACGTGATTTGCATAGATCATTCAGAATTGGCTGAACATAGAGAGTTTTAGGTTTAGGCAACGACACATGTTCGTTTCGGGTTTTCATTGAAACCCTTCATCAGGCCACCATATATACAAAGAGAATTCCAGGGAGCCCAGTCGGCATCAAAAGCCAGTACTACACGACAAATTATCTATGTCCCCCAGGACTTCAGTTCATGCTCAGGGACGTAGATAATCTTCTCTAAACAGATTCGATCAGAGATCTGTCTCATAGTCGATCTGCCCATCATCACCAGATGTATGGCTACCTTTCGATGAAAAGGTATTTGCAAGATAAGATATCGCTGAGAAAAGTTTATTTGATCAGGGTTTTTGTAACAGAAATACTCCAGCAATCAAACCTAGATTGTGGCAGGAATTGGTGACAGCGTGTGTGAGGGTCCCTCTACTCTTGGGGACAAACGTCTCCTCTTTGAATGCGGGTTTAGTTTCCAGTGTAGAAGTGCATTAACTGGTTTTATCTGTTTAATCTGTCATCGGGTTACACACCTGCTGTCCGAATGCGGCGCTGACAAAGCGGTTCAGAGGTCCGGCGTCGCGTTACGGCGCGGAGTCTGCTTACAAACGTGTTGTGTAACTTCCAGGAACACAAAGCTTGTCACCCAGGAAAGAATCTCTCACATTCCAGCGCCGGTTCCCACTGACTCATATACTGTGATACAGAAGACCGATGCATTGTAAGAGCACCTGTCAGGTATGCCCCGCAGCCATATTGTTCAGCGTAAGTATAGGAAAGAGAAAAAGCAACAAGCGCTCCCTGTGTGCAGCAGAATATCGGCGGTAAGATATCCCTCCCATTAAACAGGGCTGAGGAGTCGGTACAAAAATCTTCTGACTCCTCAGTTTATGAAACCACGACTCCGGGTGACAAAAATGGCTCCGACTCCTTGACTCCTTAGTCTAATACTTAACGGGGCTGTGGATTTTGTATAAAAATCATCCTACTCTGACTCCTCAGTTTATGAAACCACAACCCAAAATTGCCTCGACTCCGACTCCTCAACTCCAACTTCGACTTCACAGCCCTGCCATTAAGGCGGCCAAACATCAGCGACTTGACGGCCAATGGACCATCCGATTATATTATAATCGAGTCGGATGAAAATTGGTGGCGATCGACTATGAGACCAATTTCAGGCTGAAATTGGTCGCATGAATCAGCCGGACGTGCTGCAAGATGTAGCGCTGACTTGCTTGATCGGGTGCACGGCGCTATGGCGAGCGATATTAGGATGAGCGATAAACCCCCTATGTTGTTCCCCCTAATGTGAAATGTGCCCCCCCCCCAGTGCACTATGAATTACCTATCCATGTCTGACGCTGGCTCTGTCCTTCATCCATACACACACCCCACGTGGTTGCCGTAGTAACTTGACGTCACACACGTGCCCACATGTATGCCGGCTACCACATGGGGTGCATGTATGGGTGAGGGACAGAACCAGTGTCAGACATGGATAGGTAATGCATAGTGCATTGGGGTGGGGGGGGAGAGACGACTGTGACGACACATTGTGCATTCGGTGGAACAGCGTCGGACCAGCAAGGCGGCAGGTTGTGGCGTCGCAGGGCCGATTTCGGATCCATTTCAACATGAAATTTATCGGGAATCTGCTTGCAGTGTATGGGCAACTGACAGATCTCTCTCTAATCAATATAGTGTACATCGAAAAGAGGCGCCAAAAGGGTAAAATTTACTAAAAATTTTTAAAGGCTAAAGAGGCAGTGGTGGGCTCCCTGAAGTAGACACATAGACTGTCAGATTCAAGAAAGACAAATTTATTGACATACTCCGAACACAATGTTGCAACGCGTTTCACAGGTGTGATCCTGCTTCATCAGGCAATAAAAAGAGGGAGTATATAACAGCACAGAGTCTAGGTTACACCAAGCGCCTCTGTATTTCTCTATAATCAGATTGGATCAGAGAGAGATTTTATCTCTTGGTTGAATCTGTCTATCATTGCTAGATGTATGGCCACCTGTAGAGTGGCTTACCTGGAGAGATGGCTGTTAGTGTTGTACAACGGCTTCAGCAGACATGCGTGTCAGAGTCTAGCGGCCTGGTGCAGGCTTGTGGACATCAGGCATGTAGCGTGTCTGCGGTTGCTGTGTCCCTGATCTGGATGGATGACTTTGTTACTGTGCTGTGATCTCAAGCAGGCTCACTTGTACTGGTATTTGTTGTTTAAAGATTATATTTATTTCAGATTATTACAATCATCAACGCGCATGGAACTACCACACTTCCCCTGGATGAAATAAACTGAATACAGTACTAGAGATGTCGGCGAACTCCTCACCCTGTACTACTTCCGGGTCGCTATGTCCCGTAGTAGTACGGCTGCGCTGGGCCGGCAGTGCGCGTCTCGGATCGCGCGCCTGTTGCCGGGAACTTTCTGCGCATGTGCGTGATGTCACGCTCATGCGCAGAGAGCGCCCGGCAACAGGCGCGTGATCAAAGACGCGCACCGTCGGCCCAGCGCAACCGTACTACTACGGGTCATAGCGACCCGGAAGTAGTACAGCCACATGGATTCAAGGGCGAACTGTTCGCTAACTTCTCTATACAGTACATTGTTAAAACTCAGAATTCAGGCAAGTCTGAAATGAAAAATAGAAAAACAAAATAAAATACTCACCTAAGGAGAGGGAAGGCTCTGGGTCCTATAGAGCAGTGTTTCTCAACGTTATTGCAGCATGTACCCCTTTATTATTGACTGTGTTGGTCAAATACCCCTTGTTTTGAGTAATATCTCAAGTACCCCTTGAGGCATACATATTTCTTAGGAGTACATAATTGAGTATACATGCTGTTTAAACATTCATTGATGCTTTTAATTGATAATCAAGACTGAGGACCAGTGCACACCAAAAAGCTCATCGCAAACGCTCATCGCTTTAAGTGATTTTTCTAGGCGATTTTAGGCATGTGCCTAGCGATTTTCTAATCATGCCTGGGAATTTTTGGAGCGTTGTGGTGTAGCGTTTTTATTTTTTGTTACAGTAGAGCTGTACCTGAACAGCTTCTGTAAAAAAACAAAACAAAAAAAAAAAACACTTGCAAAATCTATCTGATCTAGTGCTTTTCAGAGCGATATTCCACTTTCCTATACTTAAAGTGGACCCAAATTAAAAATACAAGATTTCAGAAATAAAATCTCTATTTTCTAAATGATAATAATACATAGCAGCCTTTTTTCAGCTGCATGATGACATATATAAAATATTTTACGTTTATTAGAGGAACCCCTCCCTTCCTTTCATATTGCCCGGACAGAATCCGGCAGACTGGTGGAGGAGATGGTGTCCGGCAATGGAGGAATTGCTAATGGCTGCCACCTGTATAACCCTAGCTATGAAAAGAGAAGGGTGAAAAGTATGCACTGAAATGCTCATAGGCGTGAAGGAGTGTTTATTTATCTTTGTATGCGTCACAGTGGTGCAACTAAATATTTTGAATTAAAAAAAATGTTTGGTTTGGGTCCGCGTTAACATTGAGGCTGAATTGCCTCAGAAATCAGCAACAAATGCTGCAGGACCCGCGGTTGCGTTTGGGGAAAAAACAAATCGCTCTGCTGTGATCCATCACATTGAAATACATTAGCCAAGCGGTTTTCAAAGCGCAGGTGTTTTTAAAAACGCTCAGAACCACTATTGGTATGCACCAGCCTTTAGGGTTTGTTCAAACTAAGGGCGTTTTTGGCCTTTTTTAAAGCGCAGGCGATTTTCAAAATGATTCTCTATGAGAAGGCTCATATCAGTGCATTTAGACGGCTTTGCGCTTTGCAAAGTGGAGCCTGTACTATTTTTGGGGCGATTTTGCTGTATTGGAAGGTATAGGAGAGCTAAACGCTCACAAAATCGTTTAGTGCTGCGATTGCATTCACGATTTTAAGAATAAAGAGTTCACTTCCTGACTTGCATCGGGGAGTGAATGAAAAAAATCGCTCTGCAAAAGCGCTTTAAAAAACACGCAGCGCGCAGGTCAAGCAAAAAAAAAAATTGCGCGGAAAATCGCAAAACACTTGCATTTGTGATTTCGATTTCAGATGTAAACAAAGCTTCATTCAGGTTAGTTTATATATGATAATTGATTGACTATGACAATTTCAAGTACCCCATGAGCCTAGCAAAAGTACCCTATTTGGGTGCGCCTACCATGTGTTGAGAACCTAGGCTATAGAGCAGGGGTCTCAAACTCAATTTACCTGGGGAGGCAAAGTAAGGATGAGGCTGGGCCGCATAAGGAATTTCACAATCATGGCGCATCGCCGCCTCTGCCCGCCCCTCTCAATCTTCCTTCATAGAGAGGCGCGGGGAGAGGCGGCAATTGACGTCAGGAGGGGCAGAGCTGAAGCTGCAAGCTCTGCCCCTTCCAGGAAATGCCGGCAGATTGCCCCCCCGGGTGATTTGGGGGCTCTGCAGCCCTCGATTAGCGGCGGGGACACGGCGGATTACTTGGGAGCACTGAAGCGAACTATAAGGAAGCTTTTGCCGGCGAGGGCCACAAAATATTGTATCGAGGGCCGCAAATGGCCCGTGAGTTTGAGACCCCTGCTATAGAGCCTTTCTATTCCTCTAATGCAGGGCTTTTCAACCTTTTACATTAATTGTACCACTTTTATCGCCTGAAAAATGTCAAGTACCACCACTGTGCCTGCGCAGTATCTCTGACCTGATCAGGCTCGGCTGTTTCCGCTGGAGCCCAAGAAAGATGGGCAGTAACTCACCACAAAGTTCAGTTCCCTCTTGCTCGCGCCTTGCTGTGCTGCCCTGCAGAATAGTTCAGACTTCATATCAATAGTAACCTGGCCAAAGTGAAGAGATAGCCAGGGGAATGGTGCAGTGATGGCAAGTATACTTCAATTACAGGAAGTAAGCAGTGATGTCACTTCCTGTATTTGAAGTATACCCGCCGTCACTGTCCATCATTTAACTGGCTGTCTCCTCACTGCTGATCTGAGGTCTGAATTATGCCGCAGGGCAGCACAGCAAGGAGTGAGCAAGGGGTAGCCAAACTTTGTGGGGGCAGGACGGGACCAGGACAAGCAGCAGGCAGGCAATTAAGTGGCAGACAAGCTTGAAGTGTACCACCTGGCCAACAGCAAAGTACCACTGGTTGAAAAGCCCTGCTCTAACGGATCCCCCCCCCCCTCCCCATGTTCTATTTGAGAAAAGGTAAAGATGTAGTATCTGTCACTGATTGGGATGAAGTGCATTCCTCAACATGTTTTTATATTGCAAAACCTATAACTGTCCTGTTAAAAAATTGGTAGAAAAAATGAACATTCAGGATATAATGAAAGCAATGTATAATATTTTTTATTATTACTAATATTATCCTGGCCTCTCTTATGACTGGAAGTTTTAGCCGCAATGTTCTGGATGTGACGATGAGGGTTGGTTTTTCAAGCCAGTGACAGAATTATGGGATTTTCCGTGGAAAGACGTTTTTGTCTTCCTCTCTGCTCCGTCATTACCCTCCATAGTTTGTTGTGTTTTATATTTTGTGGTGTTTGGCTTCCGGGGATGTTTCTCTGATTTCTAACATCAGCTGGAAGGAGAGGAGGGGAGGGCTGTTCTCTGCCTTGTGGGAATGGTACCACTGCCAGAGATGAGACTGCTCTGATTTCATTCTGCAGCAGAGGGGAGGGGGGCATCGGAGGTGCGTCAGACAGAGGGGCGGTCCAACACATTGCCCACTCAGCACATTACATCACTGCGTTAATTAGTAGATGGAGCTGACCTTGTCTGAAACTCATTTACAGTGTTTACCAACATTGTGCGGGGTGAGGGGGCGGTCAGCTGATGTGTGTGGGCTTCAAGGGAGATATTACAGGGTTGTAATATCCAAGAATAATGCTAAAACTATAGTTAGTGCCCCCAAAATATATGTAACGCCCTATTTTTTTAAAATGGGTCCCTATATGTCCCCCAATTTTTTTTTCCTTTACCTGGTCTGTACATACTGGAGGTAGCAGAGATCAGCACACACTGCAGTTAGTTTACTATCCGTACAGGCGCAGAGTAACTGCTTATACTGTACATATTTGAGGTAGCAGAGATCAGCACACACTGCAGCTAGATTACTGTCAGTACAGGCACAGAGTAACAGCTTGTACTGCACATCAGGGGTGTAGCAACAGGGGGTGCAGAGGTTGCGACCGCATCGGGGCCTTTGGGCCAGAGGGGCCCCAAGGGGCCCTCCCTCAACTGCAGTATTTGCTCTCTATTGGTCCTATGCTCATAATAATTACTTATATAGATACTTTGACTAGTGGAAATCATTAACAAACTGTTCCCCATCCCCTTCTTGCACCTCTGACACTGCAGTTGCCAT
This sequence comes from Hyperolius riggenbachi, assembly GCF_040937935.1. Taxonomy (NCBI): domain Eukaryota; kingdom Metazoa; phylum Chordata; class Amphibia; order Anura; family Hyperoliidae; genus Hyperolius; species Hyperolius riggenbachi. The sequence goes on along the minus strand of NC_090657.1, from coordinate 218,655,636 downwards.
TGGCAGGTTTTGGTGCCCCGTATCAATCGTTATAGAGTGCTTGGGGGGCCCCCATTGTAAAACTTGCATCCGGGGCCCACAGCTCCTTAGCTACGCCACTGCTGCACATACTGTAGGTAGCAGAGTTTAGCACACACTGCAGCTAGTTTACTATCAGTACAGGCGCAGAGTAACAGCTTATACTGTAGATACTGGAGGCAGCAGGGATCAGTACACATTGCAGCTAGTTTACTATCAGCACTGGCACAGAGTAATAGCTTATACTGAACATACTGGGGGTAGCAGAGATCAGCACACACTGCAGTTTTACTATCAGTACAGGCACAGAGTAACAACTTATATACTGTTACACACTAGGAGATGAGGTACAGGTGCCCATTTCTTATGAAGTTGGATAAAATCAGTAATGCAAGGATATCAAACTATTGATTATGGCCCCATTTTGACACTTTTAAGCAACCTTAAAAACAGAAGTACTTTAACACTTATACAGTATGTAATTGTGGAACACCTTCTTTTCAATAGCAACCTTTTGATAATGCAAAGTACTGTATAATTAAGTACATTGTACAGCTATTGCACAAGCAGACCCTGTGCCATTCCTCCTGCTGATGTCACTCAGCTCTGCCTCGACTCCAGGCAAAGATGATGTTTGAAGAGTACTTAAAGGGCTTCCGAGGTGAAAATAAAAATCTGTTTTTACTCACCTGGGGCTTGTTCCAGCCCCGAGCAGCAGTCTCAGTCCCTCGCTGCAGCCCCGTCCTCTTCGGTGTCCCCGATGGCTGACTGCAATGATGGCGACCTGCCGGTGGGGTCAGCTCTTCTGCGCCTGCGCATCCACATCATCTGGTGTGTACTGCGCCTGTGCCATAGTTGTGCACAGTATGCGCCAGATGACGTGGATGCACAGGCGCAAAAGAGCTGACCCCGCAGGCAGGTCGCCATCATTGCGGTCGGCCAGCGGGGACAACGAGGAGGGCCGGGGCTGTGACGAGGGCCTGAGACTGCTGCTGGAGGCTGGGAGAAGCCCCAGGTGAGTAAAAAGTGGTATTTATTTTCACTTTAAGAATCCTATAAAAGGGGTTGTAACAATCAAAATTAAAAAAAAATTCCAAAAATACTTATGTCCCCTATATTTTTTTTAACCTGTTCTGTGTGCCTTTGCTGAACTTTGCCAAACCGTGCAGTGCCATAAAGATTGAGGGAAGTCCCTTTTTTATTTTAATTTTTTTGCTACTGTAGCAAGCTTATCTGAAAATGCCAAAAATAGAATCTTCCCATTTCAGATGAGATAAGGACACTGACAACAAGTTAATTGAATTGGATTGCCAGAAGTAAAGTCAGCACCCTAGAAATATAGAGTGAAATATTCTGGCGCGGGACTCTGTGAATTCCCCGCCCCCCTCCTGGATATATATATGGCCAATGAAATGCTAATAATTCAGATGCCAGGGGCATTGCTAGGATCCTAAGAGATCCGGGGCACTTTTGGGCACTCCAGCCGGAAAATAGGTGTGGCCACGCACCATAATGTGGGTGTGGTCATGGGTGGAGCCAAATTTACATGAACTTAAAGAGCAACCTTGACCAAGAATTGAACTTTATCCCAATCAGTAGCTGATGCCCCCTTTTACATGATAAATCTATTCCTTTTCACAAACAGACCATCAGGGGGCGCTGTATGGCTGATATTGTGGTGAAACCCCTCCCACAAAGAAATTCTGAGTACGTACTCCTGGCCGTTTCCTGTCTGTGAACTGCATTGTGGGAAATAGCTGTTTACAGCTGTTTCCAACTGCCAAAACAGCAAGCAGCAGCTACATTACCTGCCAGCAGTAAAAATGTCACCATGTGATAAATGTCAGAATGTAAATCAGGGATTTAAAAGATTTTACAATGGGCAAACACTGACTAAATCATTTATACATAATTATTGTAAAAATGAAGCACTTTTTTTTATTACATTATGTTCACTGAAGTTCCTCTTTAACCACCCTAGCGTTTTATTAAGATCGCCAGGGCAGCTGCGGGAGGGTTTTTTTTAATAAAAAAAAAACTATTTCATGCAGCCAACTGAAAGTTGGCTGCATGAAAGCCCACTAGAGGGTGCTCCTATCCCGTATTTCTGATCGCCTCCGGCGATCCGCAGTAACAAGGAAGGCCGCAATGAGCGGCCTTCCTTGTTTCGTTTTGCTCGTCGCCATGGCGACGAGCGGAGTGACGTCATGGACGTCAGCCGCCTCCGATCCAGCCCTCAGCGCTGGCTGGAACTGTTTGTTCCGGCTGCGCAGGGCTCGGGCGGCTGGGGGGACCCTCTTTCGCCGCTGCACGCGGCGGATCGCCGCGCTGCGGCGGCGATCAATTAGCACACGCGGCTGGCAACGTGCCGGCTGCGTGTGCTGCTTTCTACAGGGAACAAATCGGCCCAGCAGGGCCTGAGCGGCAGGCTCCGGCGGTAATGGACTAGCTGAGCTCGTCCATACCGCTAAGGTGGTTAACAGCGGTCTAAGTAGGCCTGACCAGCAAAATGTTGCATGAACCACTCTCTCCATTGATGCAACCTCACCCCCCCCCCCCCCCCCCCAAATGCAGCATAACGCATAATAAATAGTCAGGGTCACTTAAACATAATTAGGCAGAGTTTCCTGGCTAGTCTGGGTTTCTGCTGGAAGGGCTGGCCTGCCACTAGGTTATCTGGCAATTCGCCCATAGCATTCCCTGACCTTCTAGTGGACCCCCTCCCATGCTCCCACGGGCCTCCATTGATGCACCACAACTCCCAGCATGCCCCCACAGTAGAGCCACAGCTCCCTGCAACGCCCCCAGTGCCCGGCAGGGCACCACAGTACTTAGTATGCCTGCATAGAGGCACCACAGCACCCAGTATACCCTGATTGATGCACCACAACTCCCAGCATGCCCGCCTTTGAGGCACCACAGCTGACTCTGCCTGGGGACATTTGGGGCATCCCAGAGTAGATCCGTGGCACGTGCCACTTATTTTTGGGGCTAGAAACGCCTCTGTCAGATGCACTACCTGACTATTTTAATTATTCTATTTCCAAGCTACGTACAATGCGCATGCAAGACATAGTGAGTAGTCTCTGGGTGACCATCTCTCCTCCCTGAGCGACAGAGTGGTTGCCGGGGTCGATGGGTGTCTGTGTTGTGCGTCTGGTGAGTTTCAGCAGTGAAGTCACACATACTGGCATCTGTGGTTGCCTTTGGCAGACTTGGCATGGTGTTAAGTCTATTCCGTGTGCCCTGTGACTGTATTGAGGTCAGAAGCCTCATAAAAACTTTTCCTACAATTGTCCTGCAGTTACAGAGAGGGAGGGGCCAAAGCTGCCTCCTTACCCAACTGCCTACTGCCTGCCCAGGGGACTACACTTCCCATGATCCATAGCGATGACTACTAGCTGCTGCCCAGCTGACAGCAGTGAATCCTGCCGTCAGTTCTGACAATCAAGTAACAACAGAATAATTAGAATTAGACTCGCTCCCATGGTCATCCCAATACAGGAAGTGGCTCCATAGTAATTTTTTTTTTTTCCTTTCCACAGAGCAGACCTGAGCACAGAACAAAACATAATAACCTTTACAGAAAAACATTTATTTGTTGCAGCTGATACAAATCGTGCAATAAATCTGCACTGCTTCTACTTCCTGCTTTCATGGAAGCAGACATAGTGTTAACATCCTGTGCTTTCATATGAGCTCATCTGCCGTGGCAGCCAGCTGGCACAGCCGAGAGATCAAATTACAGTTGTGATTAGTCACAGATGAGGGGGAATTAGACAGGCTAAACTCTCTAAATACATACAGGGTGCGTTTCTCTCCATTTTCCTTCTGTCCTGTGCAAGAGGTCAGGTCCACTTTAATTGAAAGGCAAGTATAGGTTGTGTGTTGAGATAAATGCAATGTATTTAGACAGAGGATTAGTGTGTGTGCTTAAAGTGACCCCGAGGTGAAAGTAAGCTAAGGAGATAAACAAGCCGTACACTGGTCGATTGCCACCAGATCGACCAGCAGATAGATCCCTCTGTGATGGTATCTGATCAAAGAGGGATCTATTGGCTGCCTACACTGCAAACAGATTTTGAATCGATTTCACTATGAAACTGATTCACAATCTGTGAAGCTGCCGCTGGCGAGGGCGCTCTACTGTTTAAACTTCCCCGACAGGAAGTAAGTGAAGCCAGCCGGAGCCCAGCGCGGAGAAGGGACCGCGGGGACACGCGCCGGCAAAACAGGTAATGTATTGCTGCTAGCGTCGGTCGTCGGACATTCGAACGCCGCTATCGACGCACTCCCAACCCGCCGGCGATTGAGCAAAATATTCCGCGTGGACAGATTGATGAGATCGATAGATTTCAGATGGAAATCGGTCGATCGGTCAGTGTTTGCGCATCGATTTCACAGCAGAAATCGAGAAAGTGTATGGGCATCTTTAGTTAGTATAATGATAGTCTCAAGTGTCTTATTTTAATACAAAACCCTATAAAAAATTGTTTTGTTTTTATATTTCAATAGATTTTATTAGTTTTTTAACATGTATAAGAACAAAATCAGCAGTAAAGTTACCGTGTCATAGCATACATCGCTTTGTCCAAACAGAAAATAGTACAGGTAAAAAACATTGTATATTAGCATAAGCATAACAAGTAGTAATCATATAACGGGGCCCCCCAAGTAAAGTAACTCAGTGTTGATGGGCCAATGTAGTAAAAAGCCTGTTAACACCGCTAGGGAGGGTAGCCGCTGCCCATTCACTAGACCAGTGTTTCCTAACCGGTGTTCCGCGGCACACTGGTGTGACGCGGGATGTTGCCTGGTGTGCCGTGCGGGGATCCCCAACCTGTGGTCCGCGGGACTGTCCTCTTCCTTCCCTGCGGCCGCCGCCGCTTTTATTACCTTAGCAGCGGCCGCTCTCCCCTCTCCAGCGCGTGTATTTATTCAAGCAGCGTATCTCCCGGCTGCTCTGTGTGATGCGTAGGAAGCAGGGCTCGGTTACCATAGTAACAGCGATACATATCGCCGTTACAGGAAGCCGCTGCTCTGCTTCCTTCCGCATCACACAAAGCAGCCGGAGATACGCTGCTTGAATAAATACACGCGCCGGAGAGGGGAGAGCGGCCGCTGCTAAGGTAATAACAGCGGTGGGGACGGGCACCACCTACCCATACTGGCTATACCGGGGCACTATACTGGCTATCCTGGGGCACTATACTGGCTATCCTGGGGCACTATACTAGCTATCCTGGGGCACTATACTGGGGCGCTATCCTGGGGCACTATTCTGGCTATACTGGGGCACTATTCTGGCTATACTGGGGCACTATACTGGCTATACTGGGGCACTATACTGGCTATACTGGGGCACTATTCTGGGGCACTATACTAGCTATACTGGGGCACTATACTGGGGCACTATTCTGGCTATACTGGGGCACTATACTGGGGCACTATTCTGGCGCACTATTCTGGCTATACTGGGGCACTATTCTGGCTATACTGGGGCACTATTCTGGCTATACTGGGGCACTATTCTGGCTATACTGGGGCACTATACTGGCTATACTGGGGCACTATACTGGCTATACTGGGGCACTATACTGGCTATACTGGGGCACTATACTGGCTATACTGAGGCAACTAAACTCCCTATACTGGGGCAACTATGCTAGCTATGCAGCCGCACCCCAGCCAACCCCCCCTATAGCCTGCTGCGCACGGCACTGTCCACTAGGTCGCGCAAACACCCGCCCCCTCCCCCCCGCCGTTCCCCGGAGAAAAATTTGGTCAGAAAGTGTTCCCCGGGCCGAAAAAGGTTGGGAACCACTGCACTAGACCAAGTATGGCTTGGCAGAGCTATCGACCCATAAATTCAACAGGTGCTTATGAGATCCTGCTTCCTGTGACGCAGGATCTTTATCTCAAAAAAGGAAAGGTACAACTGTTATAGAATATCAACAAGGGGTGACCCTTCGGGGGTGCGATATCGGAAAAAGCTGTATTGTTTGCTTTTAAAGAGGAACTGTAGTGAAAATAACATGATTAATAAATTGCTTATTTTTATTTTTTGGTCGATTTTCTGTTCGATTTTCAAATCATTTTTCCACTTGATTCCCTTATCTTTTCTTATTGATTTCCATTCACTTCTATGAGAAAACGACCAGATACGATATATCGAGCCATCTGTCTAAAGGAGGCCACACACGATACAACAAAATGATCCGATTTTACGGCAATTCGATAAAAACGATCAGATCTCTTGAAAAAATCGAAAGCTTTTTTTTTTTCTTTTTTCGTTCGACTGAAAAATCTGATCGGATTTCCCGTTTTCTTCGATTTTTATCGATCCGGAGTGCCAGATATTTTTCTTCAATATTTCTAAAGATTGTATGGTGTGTTAGATTGTCAATTTATGAATACACAAACCCTAGCAATTTTGTCAGTTTCCAATCATTTTTATCATAATTGGGGAAAAATTGGTCATATTTTTGAAATATTACAGTCAGTAAAATTGATTGCAATTCTTAAATTGAACATATATTTAAATTGTATGGTGTGTGACCACCTTAACACAAAATTGTATGGTGTGTATCTAGCATTAGTCCTGTCAGGTGAGCTCTGAGGAGTGTTTAGTTACTGAGACTTTCGAATACAGTACAAAATATACATGGACTCCCAGAGCGCTCTGCGGGGGAGAATTCCACATAGCTAAACAGCCTAGGCTAAGCATCACTGGGAGGGTGGAGCTACATTCAATGTATGGATACAGGAAGTGTTTCTGATGCTGAAATCGGGAACATTACCATAAAAGTGGGCATCCTGATTCATTGACTGCATTCTACTATATGCCACTACAGGGCCTCTTTAAAAGCCCTGAAGATGAATCTAAAGCGATTGTTCATTTTGTCTTGATTTCTAATCAAGACGATCAACATTTCTTTCTTCCCCTTTGATAAAAAAAAATGCCACACTGGATTGGAAATGATCGCAGTGATTTGATCGCAAAGCTTACAGCCATGTATTGAGTAGATACGATCATTTCTTGGATTGAGCGTTTCGCCGATCGGTTGTGTGTGGCCGTTCTGTCACATGTAAAGTGAGGTGTTTGTCCCTGGGGATCTGTGGGCTCCACGTTTCAGGCAGCGGAGGAAGGGTTAATCCTCTGTCTTCACTCCCACTCGCATTGTTGTAACTCTCGTCCTTGCTGCCACCTTCCTGATTTGGATGTCTTATTACCTCCCACCGCCTCCATCACTCACCGTCCTGCGTCTGTGTATCCATAAGAACGCTACCTACCCACTGTACCACCCCCCATCCCCCCGACCGTACTCAGAGATGTATTTCGGCTGTATAATGTGTCTGCTCTTTGTTTCACCACGCTTCTCCTCTCATCCTAGCTTTCTCTCACCCACCTCCCTCCTCCCGTCTCCATGGATACCGCGCTGGAGGCTGCTGCGGCCTCTGTGATGGGTAGCTGTGGAGACAGGAGGAAGGATGCTCCTGTGCCAGGTCGGTCTTGCATGGCTGAGGTGATGCCAAAGGAAGCAGTTTACCTCGAAAGGGGTATCCAAGACCCTCTGTCTGCATCTGAATCACATTTTTTAATGTCATGACGAAACCCTGATACACATGTTACAATATGGTTGTGACATGACTGACACAAGTGTAGGTGTCCAGGCTGAGATGTTTGAGATAGAGGCAGTCCTACAACAACACAGCTCTTGTGCAGTCAGACATAAGACTTTATTTACATAAGATTAGAATGGGTCAGTGATTTCTGTACAGTGCTGTGGAATATGTCAGAGCTATATAAATGTACAATAATTGGAGTGTGTGACTGTGGTGAGGACATTAGAGTGTAAGCTCCTCTGGTACAGAGACTGATGGAAATGGTTCAGTGATCTCTGTACAGCGCTGTGGAATATGTCAGTGCTATATAAATGTATAATAATAATAGTGTGTGACTGTGGTGAGGACATTAGAGTGTAAGCTCCTCTTGTGCAAAGACTGATGGGAATAGATCAGTGATCTCTGTACAGCGCTTTGGAATATGTCAGAGCTATATAAGTGTATAATAATAATAGTGTGTGACTGTGGTTAGGACATTAGAGTGTAAGCTCCTCTGGCACAGAGATTGGTGGGAATGGATCAGTGATCTCTGTACAGCGCTGTGGAATATGTCAGTGCTATATAAATGTATAATAATAATAGTGTGTGGCTGTGGTGAGGACATTAGAGTGTAAGCTCCTCTTGTGCAGAGACTGATGGGAATAGATCAGTGATCTCTGTACAGCGCTTTGGAATATGTCAGAGCTATATAAGTGTATAATAATAATAATAATAATAGTGTGTGATTGTGGTGAGGACATTAGATTGTAAGCTCCTCTGGCACAGAGATTGGTGGGAATGGATCAGTGATCTCTGTACAGCGCTGTGGAATATGTCAGAGCTATATAAATGTATAATAATAATAGTATGTGACTGCAGTGAGGACATTAGAGTGTAAGCTCCTTTTGGTGCAGAGACTGATGGGAAGGGATCAGTGATCTCTGTACAGCGCTACGGAATATGTCAGAGCTAAATAAATGTATAATAATAATAGTGTGTGACTGTGGTGAGGGCATTAGAGTGTAAGCTCCTCTGGTGCAGAGACTGATGGGAAGGGATCAGTGATCTCTGTACAGCGAGCTAGTCAGAGCTGTGTCATTTGAAGACATGGCTATTTTATCCTCTTGCTTCTGCCAGTCTCCGGTTTGGGTGGAGCTGTTGGCCATAGTGTGGGCGGGGAATCCTGTAATTGTTGGGCAGGCTGTACGGTCTCTGTGGCATTTGGCCAGGGCCATTCTGTGTTTGGCACTCTGCACGTTGTACGCTCCTCATAATTGCTTACAGGAGCCAATCCTAAACTATTTTACACCCAGATCATAAATCATTCTCCATTTTTGTTGCTGTCTGAGAACAAAATACTCTGATGGGATGTGAATGACTCACAAATACATGGCTGTAGAACCAGCAGATTTTAAAGAGAAACTCCGACCAAGAATTGAACTTTATCCCAATCAGTAGCTGATACCCCCTTTTACATGAGAAATCTATTCCTTTTCACAAACAGACCATCAGGGGGCTCTGTATGGCCGATATTGCAGTGAAACCCCTCCCACAGGAAACTCTGAGTACGTACTCCTGGCAGTTTCCTGTCTGTGAACCTTGCTTGCTGAATTGTGGGAAATATCTGTTTACAGCTGTTTCCAACTGCCAAAAAACCATGCAGCAGCTACATCACCTGCCAACAGTAAAAATGTCACCATGTAATGTCAAAATGTAAATCAGGGATTTAAAAGATTTTTAACAATGGGCAAACACTGACTAAATCATTTATACATAAATATTGTAAAAATTAAGCACTTTTTTTTTATTACATTATTTTCACTGGAGTTCCTCTTTAATGCTGTCGGTGGAACAGTAGCCAGGAATCAAACTCTGGTCTCCCATGTCAAAGGCGGTGCACTTAACCAGAACACTATCGAGCCACTACCATGCTATATTCAGTTTAGATCTTACTTACCAATCAAGAAAATTATCTGATTGGATAACCATTATACACCATACTGGTTTCCATTGACCATTTCCAGCTCAAACACCCTCTCATTCTTGATCGGAGAACTCATGTTAAAGAGGAACTCTAGTGAAAATAATGTAATAAAAAAAAGTGCTTCATTTTTACAATAATGTCTAAATGATTTGGTCAGTGTTTGCTCATCATAAAATCTTTTCTCTCCCTGATTTACATTCTGACATTTATCACATATTGACATGTTTTCTATTGGCAGGTGATGTCAGTGGGAGGAGATGCTGCTTGCTTTTTTTGGCAGTTGGAAACAGCTGTTATTTCCCACAATGCAGCAAGGCTCCGACAGTGTGATGTCAGGACCATGGTCCTGACATCACACTGTGGGAGGGGTTTCACCACAATATCAGCCATACAGAGCCCCCTGATGATCCGTTTGAGAAAAGGAATAGATTTCTCATGGGAAAGGGGGTATCAGCTACTGATTGGGATGAAGTTCAATTCTTGGTTACGGTTTCTCTTTAATCATTGGGCTAGTTCACACTTGCAGGGCCCTTTTCCACTTGCGATCGCAAATGCTTCTTTTTCCACTTGCTGCGATTACGTTGTGAACGATCGGGAGGGAAACTAGATCGCACCAATAATTGTGCAGCCCAACGATTGCGATTTCCGAAAGATTGAAATGAGCTAGTGGAAAAGTGCTTCGCGATTTACATGTTTTTTTTAAGCGGATTGCGGCTAGTGGAAAATGGCCCTTAGGTCTCGTTCACAACATAAAGGGCAGAACGGCTGTGCGATTGGAAGTCGATCATACAATCACACGCCATCTGCACCGGTATGCGCTGCTGATCGCATTCACTACAGTGAATGGGTCAGTGCTGCTCTTGGCTGAACGCATGCAGCATTGCGATAGCGCATTACACACACCACGTTTGATCTGTATGGCAGAAGTGCTGGCTATGCACTTCTGCCGTTCTTGCGAGTCGCACACCATGCACACTGCCGAAATGTGCAGGGCTGTGGAGTCGGTACAAAAATCTTACGACTCTGACTCCTCAGTTTATGAAACTCCAACTTCCGGTGCCCAAAATAGCTCTGGCTCGGACTCCGACTCCTTAGTCTAATACTTAAAGGGACACTTAAGTCAAACAACAAAAATGAGTTTTACTCACCTGGGGCTTCCAATAGCCCCCTGCAGCTGTCCGGTGCCCTCGCCGTCTCCATCCGATCCTCCTGGCCCCGCCGGCAGCCACTTCCTGTTTCGGTGACAGGAGCTGACAGGCTGGGGACGCAAGTGATTCTTCGCGTTCCTGGCCACAATAGCGCCATCTATGCTGCTATAGCATATATCATATACCATATAGCAGCATAGAGGGTGCTAATGTGTCTGGGAACGCAAAGAATTACTCGCGTCCCCAGCCTGTCAGCTCCCGTCACCGAAACAGGAAGTGGCTGCCGGCGGGGCCAGGAGGATCGGAGGGAGACGGCGAGGGCACCAGACAGCTGCAGGGGGCTATTGGAAGCCCTAGCTGAGTAAAACCCATTTTTTTTGTTTGACTTAAGTGTCCCTTTAACAGGGCTGTGGATTTTGTACAAAAATCATCTGACTCTGACTCCCGACTCCGACTCCTCAGTTTATGAAATTGACGACTCCAACTCAGACTCCGGGTGCCCAAAATTCCCCCGACTCCAACTCCTCCACTCTGACTCCTACTCCGACTGCACAGCCTTGGAAATGCGCACGGCAGCGCATATGATGTGAACAAGTTCTTAGTCAGGGTACACACTGGACCGTTTTCGTGCATGTTATGTGCACTGAAAAACTGAGTTCAACTGAGAATTCATGTTAAGCAATGGGCTAGTTCCTACTTCATGCGTTTTTCACGTGCAGAAATAAAAAACCTGACATTTTGTCATTAGCTGCTGTGAAAAAACGCGCAGATTTTTCTGCATATAAACACGCATGGGTAGCAGAAAACTGAAAGACAAGTGCATCCCGTGCCTTTACAGCCAAACATAATTGCCTCTGTACTGTTGTTTCCCTGCCCATGCAAATGTTAAAGGATACCCAAAGTGACATGTGGCATGATGAGATAGACATGTGTATGTACAGTGCCTAGCACACAAATAACTATGCTGTGCTCCTTTTTTTCTTTCTCTGCCTGACAGTTAAATATCAGGTATGTAAGTGGGCTGACAGGAAGTGACTACAGTGTGACCCTCACTGGTAACAAATTCCCCTTTTTACCTTTTTCTTGCTCTCAGAAGAAGTCATTTTCTGCTAGGAAAGTGCTTTATAGTGGGAGTTTCTTATCAGTGAGGGTGACATTGTAGTCACTTCCTGTCTTGAGTCAGGACTGAGTCAGCCACTTACATACCTGATATTTAACTCTTTCAGGCAGAGAAAGAAAAAAAGGAACACAGCATAGTGATTAGTGTGCTAGGCACTGTACATACACATGTCTATCTCACCATGTCACACGTCAGTATCCTTTTAAGGGCCTGTCTCCACTCGTCAGTTTTTCTGTGTATTTTCTGCACTGGAAAACTGAGAACCAATGTTAATCAATGGGCTAGTGCACACCTTGCATTTTTCACATGCAGAAAAACATTTGACAGCAATGCAAAACTGTCATACACGCCATGCTGAAAAACTGACGAGTGGAGACAGGCCTAAAGCTACAAAAACAGACGAAATTGATTTACTGGCATATCCATGCCGTTATTGGTTAAAAGGGCGGGGCTGACAATGGGAGCCTCGCCTAGGACACCAGAATGGGCAGAAACGGGCCTGTGCTGGCGGCCAGTTTGGCACAGAGGCGATGGCTTGCTGACTAAGCTTCCAGATGGTGTATTTAGATCTGTGCGTAGAGCTGCTGATGGATCGAACTTGTGGTCCTCCTAAGCGTAGTAAAAGCAGAGTGCTTCTCCCGATCAGAGGACTGGGGGGGGGGGGGTGCTGCTGCTGGAAGAAGTCTGGGAGCAATTAGGCTGCTGGCAAACTGCTGAGTCGCTCAGTAGCTGCGCTGTGACGTCACCGATATATTTCATGATCGCTGAATCGCTCTGATCCCAGCTGAAGGTACGACGCAGAGGCCTCGCTAAGTCCCGGTATTATGAGACGAGGCAGCCTGCCTGGCCCTGTTACTCTTCTTATACGCCCAGCGGAGAGACGCTGATCTCCAGCTGAGATACAGAGCATCCAGCGGCCTCAGCGGCACATCCCGCGATCGCCAATGTCATCAGCAAGGGCTTCTGTAGAGCGCAAATGTCATCAGCAAGGGCTTCTGTAGAGCACAAATGCCAGCCTTCCTTAGCCCTTATAGTCCTTCATGTAACAACCGCAATAAAGCTTTATACTTTGCTATTTGCGTGCTTTGCTGTATCACACGGTTGGCGAGCAAACAGGTCGGGGCACAGTCATGTAGGGTGAAGGGCCAATTCTGTGTAGTTGACACTCTGGGTGGAATTTAAAAGACCACTGTCGTGAAAATCATAACATTTAACACAGAAACAGAACATTTATATTGTGCTTTTCTCCTGGCGGACTCAAAGCACCAGAGCTGCAGCCACTAGGACGCGCTCTATAGGCAGTAGCAGTGTTAGGGAGACTTGCCCAAGGTCTCCTACGGAATAGGTGCTGGCTTACTGAAAAGGCAGAGCCAAGATTCGAACCCTGATTTCCTGTGTTAGAGGCAGAGCCCTTAACCATTACACTATCCAGCCATGTGCATGGTAAATGTATATAAACATATACATATGAAGTATGTTTTTTCCAGAGTAAAATGAGCCATACATTACTTTTCTCCTATGTTGCTGTCACTTGCAGAAAGTAGTAGAAATCTGACAGAAGCGACAGATTTTGCACTAGCCAATCTCCTCGTGTTGGGTTCTCTGAGTTTTTTTTTTTAAAGCACTTACTGAATGGCAGTTGTTCTGTACAAATGCCAAAAAAGTGTACAGCGAGCAGGGAGGGTCGCTGCATCGTTGTATGGATCCTTTGTATGAAGAGCTTTCATAAAGAATAAATAATATTTTAAATACTGAGACTCCCCCATAAATAATATTTTAAATACTGAGACTCCCCCATGAAGTAATGGACTAGTCATAAACCTGTAGGCTTCTTCTAGGGCTGAACGATTTTCGGTTTTAAACTGAAAATCATGATCAGGCCCAAGACTATCTTCAGATCGTCAAAGCGGCGTTTTTTTCCGCCGCTGTTACATACTCTTCTCCCAGCCCTCTCCTCCGCCCCTCCTCCAGTAAAGTTTCAATACCACATGACCTCACCGCATTGCATAGCCGATGGGGGAGCCGCGGTGAAGAGACGTCGAGCGTTGCCTAGTAATGCTGGCCGTCAGGAAGTGATCAGACAGAGGCACTCAAACCTATTGCTTGACCCACTGAGTTGTGCTCCCATTTTTGCCTGAGGAAGCGGGGTCATGCCCGCGAAACGCGTTGCATTTGTGGAGTTGAATAAATTATTTGACAATTCTGTTTTATTGAGACTCAAGTGAGTTTTCTTTTTTTTGTAAGAGGGAGGTGAGTCCACTTTAACATCCCCCTCTACTTTTAAGCGGGTTTTAAAACGTTTTACTCTACTCTGGCGCGTTTTTGCTGATCTTCTAGTCCACCCTGGGTGGAGGGGTGCATCCCCATCTACTATCTACAGAGAGCGACTTCTTAACCTGAGTGAGGTCAGGTCCTAATGCTCCCCACCTGCATTTAAAGTGGTTGCCTATGGGTAACCCGTGTTTGTGAGTATTTATATATATATATATATATATATATATATATATATATATATATATATATATATATATATATATATATATATATATATATATATATATATATAGTATTAAACTCTTCATTTTACCTGACAATACCGCACCATATTGGGCTCTCGATTCTCTTCTTGTTTTTAAGCCAGGAAGTGATGTCACACTTCCTGGTACAGGCCCCGTGTTACTATGAGAGCACTCGTTCGCTCTTCACCACGGCTCCTCCTGCGGCTATGCAATGCGGTGAGGCCATATGGGACTTTACTAGAGGAGTGAGCTGGGAACAGAGTATGTAACAGCGGCGGCAAGGGGAAAATAGAGGGGGATCTGCCTATATGCACGAAAAGGGGTGGGAAGGGGGATTTGGATGGCTAACCTGTGGTACCTATACATCGGCTAACCTGTTCTGTGGCACCTATACACTGCCTAGTCTGTACTGTGGCACCTATACACTGGCTAACCTGTACTGTGGCACCTACACTGGCTAACCTGTGCTGTGTGCATCTATACACTGGCTAACCTGTGCTGTGGCACCTATACACTGGCTAACCTGTGCTGTGGCACCTAAACACTGGCTAACCTGTACTGTGGCACCTAAACACTGGCTAACCTGTACTGTGGCACCTAAACACTGGCTAACCTGTGCTGTGGCACCTAAACACTGGCTAACCTGTACTGTGGCACCTATACACTGGCTAACCTGTAGTGCGGCACTTATACACTGGCTAAACTGTACTGTGGCACCTATACACTGGCTAACCTGTACTGTGGCACCTATACACTGGCTAACCTTTACTGTGGCACCTATACACTGGCTAACCTGTACTGTGGCACTTATACACTGGTTAACCTTTACTGTGGCACCTATACACTGGCTAACCTGTACTGTGGCACCTATACTGGCTAAACTGTACTGTGGCACCTACACTGGCTAACCTGTACTGTGGCACCTATACTGGCTAAACTGTGCTGTGGCACCTACACTGGCTAACCTGTACTGTGGCACCTATACACTGAATAACCTGTACTATGGCACCTATACACTGGCTAACCTGTAGTGCGGTACCTACACTGGCTAACTTGTAGTGCGGCACCCATACTGGCTAACCTGTACCGCTTCACCTATGGCTGGCTTACCTGTACTGCAGCACCTATAGCTAGCTAACCTTTCCTAGGGCTCCTATAGTTGGCTAAACTATACTGGGGGCACCTATACGTGGCTACCTATACTGGGGGAACTCATACTCTCCATCGGTGTGTTGATCCATTGCTGTGCATTGAAAATTGTGCATCGCATCGAAATCGCAATTTCTGACAGAAATCGTGCAATCAATTTTTTCCTAAAATCGTTCGGGCCTAGTTCCATCAGATTTCTCCTAACTGCAGTAAGTGACAGCAAGATAGGAGACAAGTAATTTATACATTTTACTCTGGGGTAATGTATTTTTTAGTTATGTGTTTTCATGTATATTAAATGTTACTATTTTTCGTGATAGTGAGTGTGACCCTCACTGATAAGAAATTCCAACTATAACACACTTTCCTAGCAGAAAATGGCTTCTGAGAGCAAGAAAGAGGTAAGAAAGGGGAATTTCCTATCAGCGAGGGTCACACTGTAGTCACTTCCTGTCTGAGTCAGGACTGAGTCAGCCACTTACATACCTTTCAGGCAGAGAAAGGAAAAAAGGAACACAGCATAGTTATTTGTGTGCTAGGCACTGTACATACCCATGTCTATCTCATCATGTCACTTTGGGTATCCTTTAAGAGGAACTTTTAACCCAGGCTTGAACTTCATCACAATCAGTAGCTGATATCCCCTTTCCCACGAGAAATCTATTCCTTTTCTCACAGATCGTCGGGAATGTTTGTATGGCTGATATTGTGGTGGAATCCCTCCCAGGGTGTGATGTCGGAGCCATGGCCCTGACAGTTTCCTGACTGAACCTCGTTGCCTTGTGGGAAGTAACAGCTGTTTCCATCTGCCAAGCAAGCTGTATCTCTCTCGAGCATAGGACTCTCAGTAAAGGAATATTCCACAGAGCATGATGGGGACAGCTCGGTGTCACCGCTAACGGTGACGGGGTCATCTTGGTGTTACTGCTGGTAGCTACATCCCCATTTGCTGCAGTACTTAGAGCTCGCTCAGTGCACACAGCTGTGGGATCTCCTCCATACACAGCTGTGTGTCTTCTGCATGGACAGCACTCTGCAAGCGAAACCCCCCCAATGTTTCCTTCATCCCTGCTGGGTGGGTGGAGAGAAAAAGCCTCAACACTAATTCAATTACTTCCAATTATTACACTGCACTGTATTTATAGGATATCTCCACGCCTCACAGTTACACAGCAAAAACACGCATGCAGGAATCCCGCTGTTTCCATGGCTAAATAAGAGTGGCGCCAAGCCTTACCCATCCACCTCTATTGCTGTCATGTTGATCCACCACCCACAGCTGTGAACCCTCCTTATCTCTGCCCTTCCACTCCTCTGCTGGTGCCGGCCATACGCGCGCACTGTGTGAACCTGTTTTTCACACCTTGTTAGGATTAGGGTCCCTTCCAGAAGGTTGACCTCATCGCGGTGGAAGGGTCCAAAACAGAACACTGCATGCAAAATGTTTTTGGAAGCGAACATCCTCCATTAATGTTTATTTGGTGCATCCGTTTTGAATGCAGGTTGTGTACCCTGCCTATAATTGGGCTCTGCACACTTATTCTGTTAAGATAGCCATACACTGGTCGATTTGCCATCAGATCGACCAACACATAGATCCCTCTCTAATTGAATCAGCATGAAATCGATTCACCATCTGTGGAGCTGCCGCTGCTCCCCCCTGCATACATTTCCTGTTCCGGCCGGCGCGAGTCCCCCGGTCTCCGCTGTCCCTTCTCCGCGCTGGGCTCCAGCTTCACTGAACTTCCTGCCGGGGGAAGTTTAACCTCCTTGTCGGTTATCCCGAGCTGAGCTCGGGGTAACCCGCCGCGGAGGATTGCTCTGGCCCTGCTGGGCCGATTTACATAATTTTTTTTAAAATCACGCAGCAAGCACTTTGCTTGCTGCGTCTTACCTGCGATCACCGCCGAATCGCCGCTACCCACTGCGTTAGAGGGCCCCACCCCGCCGAGACCCCGTGCGCAGCCTGGCCAATCAGTGCCAGGCAGCACTGAGGGGTGGACCGGGACTCCCGCTGACGTCACGACGTCGGTGACGTCATCGCGATCGTCGCCATGGCGACGGTGGAAGCCCTAAAGGAAATCCCGTTCAGAACGGGATTTTCTTATGGGCGAGTGCGCCGGCGGTGATCGGAGGGGTGGGAGGGACGCCGCAGGGAGGGGGGGGGGGCATCATGTAGCTAGCGCTAGGCTAGCTACATGATAAAAAAAAAAATGCAAAAAAAACCCTTCCACGGGAATTAGACCGGCAAGGAGGTTAAACAGTAGAGGGCGCTCTACTGTTTAAACTTCCTGCCGGGACAGGAAGAAGTGAAGCCTGCTGGACTCGGAGCCCAGCGTGGAGAAGAAGCAGCGGGGACACGCGCCGGCCGGAGCAGGTAATGTATTGCGTCGGCTGTCGGGCATTCGGACGCTGCTATCGATGCACTCCCGACCCGCCAGCGATCAAGGAAAATCTTCCGCACGGACAGTTCGACGGAAATCGATAGTTCGGTCAGCATTTGCTTAACGATTTCACAGCCAATTCGATCACCGTGATCGAATCGGCTGTATATTGGCGGGAACATCGATAAGTGTATGGGCCCCTTAAGTCATTCAGATGCAGCCTGTGTTGGGAAGCGCTGCCACCTCTATGCTGCTGTCTAAGGAATGTAAGTTTACTTTTTGGGCAGCTGCTCCCATTTGCTATTTCATGTTTGCATTCTGTTTTTTATTCTGAGTTTGGAGATTTAGTGCCTAGTTTAGCAACTGTTTTGAATACAAGTGGGTTGATTCAAAAAGGTTACTTATTTTTCACCTTAAATGTAAAGAGTGCTAATGCAGGAGATAAACAAATAAGGAGAGATAATTCATGAGATCAATAGATAAGGGGTGCTAAATCATGAGTTAAGTCAGGTAAGGAGAGAGAAATTGTGAGTTAAAGTGAACCTCCGGACTAAAAATCTACTCAGCAGAACTGAAAAGGGTTGGTGTTTCTTTAACAATTTCACAGCATCAGAACTTTGTTTTTCTTACCAAAGCATCATTTTTAGCTGCATTTTTAGCTAAGCTCCACCCATCAAAGAAAACTGCCGGGCGGTTTTTCCCTGATGCTGTGCAAAGCATGATGGGATTTCCTATGTTGTTCACGTTGCCTAGCAACTGGGAAGGGTGATCAGCACACAGGATGGTTGGGAACTGTGTCTCATGCTCCCTGTCACCTCATTTCAACCAAAAAGATGGCTGCCCTCATGAAATCAAACATTTGCCTGTTCTTTTAAAACTGGGTGGCTAAGAGATTATATTACGTATCTATTTTAATTAACATAACTAATGTAACTTAATGACAGTATGTTTATTTAGGCTGAAGTTACTCTTTAAAAAATAAGGAGAGATAATGTAACAGACCAGCTTTGTGAATCAGGCCCAAGGTGTGTATTTGCCTCTAGAGGGCTCTGCACGCCTCTATTGGTAGTCATTTCAGATGCAGCCTGGTTTTAGGATGCGCCACCAATTCTTTCCTCTTGACATACAACCCGTGACCAACATTATGGTCGACCTTACCAAGAACCACTGCAGTTCTTGTGATGTCCATCAAAATCCTTATGGTGCTGATGGAAAGAACAATTTTGCCCAATTAGACATTTTTGTCTCGTCAAGTGTCTAATTGGGCAAAGAAATTTTTCAATGTATGGCCAGCTTACAGCAATCCTGTGAGGTTTTTGAAGACCACAGTTAGACACTTACATTGGGAGGGAGAAGCCTCTGGGTTCTAAAGAGGCTTCCTCCGGAACCCCTGAAGAGTGGCCTCCCTGTGCATGCACACTAGCACTGTCCTGCTTAGGTGCTGGCAGAAATATGCAAACTTGATCGGGTCTGTGACCCTGCGCGTTAGCTGGACCTGATTTGTCCTGGCTTCTTCTGAAGAAAGCTGAGCAGTGATGTCACTGGTCTCTGATTGGGTAGGCTGCGTTCTCATGTATATGAGGTGTCAGTGATGTCACTGGTCTCTAGTGATTGGATAGGCTGCGTTCTCATGTGTATGAGGTGTCAGTGATGTCACTGGTCTCTAGTGAATGGATAGGCTGCGTTCTCATGTATATGAGGTGTCAGTGATGTCACTAGTCTCTAGTGATAGGATAGGCTGCGTTCTCATGTGTATGAGGTGTCAGTGATGTCACTGGTCTCTAGTGATTGGATAGGCGCGTTCTCATGTGTATGAGGTGTCAGTGGTGTCACTGGTCTCTAGTGATTGGATAGGCGCGTTCTCATGTGTATGAGGTGTCAGTGGTGTCACTGGTCTCTAGTGATTGGATAGGCTGCGTTCTCATGTATACGAGGTGTCAGTGATGTCACTGGTCTCTAGTGATTGGATAGGCTGCGTTCTCATGTATATGAGGTGTCAGTAATGTCACTGGTCTCTAGTGATTGGATAAGCTGCGTTCTCATGTATATGAGGTGTCAGTGATGTCACTGGTCTCTAGTGACTGGATAGGCTGCGTTCTCATGTATATGAGCAGTCAGTGATGTCACTGGTCTCTAGTGATTGGATAGGCTGCATTCTCATGTGTATGAGGTATCAGTGATGTCACTGGTCTCTAGTGATAGGATAGGCTGCATTCTCATGTATAGGAGGTGTCAGTGATGTCACTGGTCTCTAGTGATTGGATAGGCTGCATTCTCATGTGTATGAGGTGTCAGTGATGTCACTGGTCTCTAGTGATTGGATAGGCTGCGCTCTCGTGTATATGAGGTGTCAGTGATGTCACTGGTCTCTAGTGATTGGATAGGCTGCGTTCTCTTGTATATGAGGTGTCAGTGATGTCACTGGTCTCTAGTGATTGGATAGGCTGCATTCTCATGTATGTGAGGTGTCAGTGATGTCACTGGTCTCTAGTGATTAGATAGGCTGCGTTCTCATGTATATGAGGTGTCAGTGATGTCACTGGTCTCTAGTGATTGGATAGGCTGCATTCTAATGTATATGAGATGTCAGTGATGTCACTGGTCTCTAGTGATTGGATAGGCTGCGTTCTCATGTATATGAGGTGTCAGTGATGTCACTAGTCTCTAGTGATAGGATAGGCTGCGTTCTCATGTATATGAGATGTCAGTGATGTCACTGGTCTCCAGTGATTGGATAGGCTGCGTTCTCATGTATATGAGGTGTCAGTGATGTCACTGGTCTCTAGTGAATGGATAGGCTGCGTTCTCATGTATATGAGGTGTCAGTGATGTCACTAGTCTCTAGTGATAGGATAGGCTGCGTTCTCATGTGTATGAGGTGTCAGTGATGTCACTGGTCTCTAGTGATTGGATAGGGGCGTTCTCATGTGTATGAGGTGTCAGTGGTGTCACTGGTCTCTAGTGATTGGATAGGCGCGTTCTCATGTGTATGAGGTGTCAGTGGTGTCACTGGTCTCTAGTGATTGGATAGGCTGCGTTCTCATGTATACGAGGTGTCAGTGATGTCACTGGTCTCTAGTGATTGGATAGGCTGCGTTCTCATGTATATGAGGTGTCAGTAATGTCACTGGTCTCTAGTGATTGGATAAGCTGCGTTCTCATGTATATGAGGTGTCAGTGATGTCACTGGTCTCTAGTGACTGGATAGGCTGCGTTCTCATGTATATGAGCAGTCAGTGATGTCACTGGTCTCTAGTGATTGGATAGGCTGCATTCTCATGTGTATGAGGTATCAGTGATGTCACTGGTCTCTAGTGATAGGATAGGCTGCATTCTCATGTATAGGAGGTGTCAGTGATGTCACTGGTCTCTAGTGATTGGATAGGCTGCATTCTCATGTGTATGAGGTGTCAGTGATGTCACTGGTCTCTAGTGATTGGATAGGCTGCGCTCTCGTGTATATGAGGTGTCAGTGATGTCACTGGTCTCTAGTGATTGGATAGGCTGTGTTCTCTTGTATATGAGGTGGCAGTGATGTCACTGGTCTCTAGTGATTGGATAGGCTGCATTCTCATGTATGTGAGGTGTCAGTGATGTCACTGGTCTCTAGTGATTAGATAGGCTGCGTTCTCATGTATATGAGGTGTCAGTGATGTCACTGGTCTCTAGTGATTGGATAGGCTGCATTCTAATGTATATGAGATGTCAGTGATGTCACTGGTCTCTAGTGATTGGATAGGCTGCGTTCTCATGTATATGAGGTGTCAGTGATGTCACTGGTCTCTAGTGATAGGATAGGCTGCGTTCTCATGTATATGAGATGTCAGTGATGTCACTGGTCTCCAGTGATTGGATAGGCTGCGTTCTCATGTACAGGATCTTCTAAAAAAATTAGCATATTGTGATAAAGTTCATTATTTTCTGTAATGTACTGATAAACATTAGACTTTCATATATTTTAGATTCATTACACACAACTGAAGTAGTTCAAGCCTCTTATTGCTTTAATAGTGATGATTTTGGCATACAGCTCATGAAAACCCCAAATTCCTATCTCAAAAAATTAGCATATTTCATCCGACCAATAAAAGAAAAGTGTTTTTAAAACAAAAAAAGTCAACCTTCAAATAATTATGTTCAGTTATGCACTCAACTTGGTCGGGAATCCTTTTGCAGAAATGACTGCTTCAATGCGGCGTGGAATGGAGGCAATCAGCCTGTGGCACTGCTCAGGTGTTATGGAGGCCCAGGATGCTTCGATAGTGGCCTTAAGCTCGTCCAGAGTGTTGGGTCTTGCGTCTCTCAACTTTCTCTTCACAATATCCCACAGATTCTCTATGGGGTTCAGATCAAGAGAGTTGGCAGGCCAATTGAGCACAGTAATACCATGGTCAGTAAACCATTTACCAGTGGTTTTGGCACTGTGAGCAGGTGCCAGGTCGTGCTGAAAAATTAAATCTTCCTCTCCATAAAGCTTTTCAGCAGATGGTAGCATGAAGTGCTCCAAAAATCTCCTGATAGCTAGCTGCATTGACCCTGCCCTTGATAAAACACAGTGGACCAACACCAGCAGCTGACATGGCTCCCCAGACCATCACTGAATGTGGGTACTTGACACTGGACTTCAGGCATTTTGGCACTTCCCTCTCCCCAGTCTTCCTCCAGACTCTGGCACCTTGATTTCTGAATGACATGTAAAAGTTGCTTTCATCCGAAAAAAGTACTTTGGACCACTAAGCAACAGTCCAGTGCTGCTTCTCTGTAGCCCAGGTCAGGCACCTCTGCTGCTGTTTCTGGTTCAAAAGTGGGTTCATGCTTCCATCTGCTGAAAAGCTTTATGGAGATGAAGATTTCTTTTTTCAGCACGACCTGGCACCTGCTCACAGTGCCAAAACCACTGGTAAATGGTTTACTGACCATGGTATTACTGTGCTCAATTGGCCTGCCAACTCTCCTGACCTGAACCCCATAGAGAATCTGTTGGATATTGTGAAGAGGTAGTTGAGAGACGCAAGGCCCAACACTCTGGATGAGCTTAAGGCCACTATCGAAGCATCCTGGGCCTCCATAACACCTGAGCAGTGCCACAGGCTGATTGCCTCCATGCCACGCCGCATTGAAGCAGTCATTTCTGCAAAAGGATTCCCGACCAAGTTTTGAGTGCATAACTGAACATAATTATTTGAAGGTTGACTTTTTTTTGTTTTAAAAACACTTTTCTTTTATTGGTCGGATGAAATATGCTAATGTTTTTGAGATAGGAATTTTGGGTTTTCATGAGCTGTATGCCAAAATCATCAATAAGAAAAACAATAAGAGGCTTGAACTACTTCAGTTGCTAATGTTTATCAGTACATTACAGAAAATAATGAACTTTATCACAATATGCTTATTTTTTGAGAAGATCCTGTATACGAGGTGTCAGTGATGTCACTGGTCTCTAGTGATTGGATAGGCTGCGTTCTCAGGTATGAGGTGTCAGTGATGTCACTGGTCTCTAGTGATTGGATAGGCTGTGTTCTCATGTATATGAGGTGTCAGTGATGTCACTGGTCTCTAGTGATTGGATAGGCTGCATTCTCATGTAGATGAGGTGGCAGTGATGTCACTGGTCTCTAGTGATTGGATAGGCTGTTTTCTCATGTATATGAGGTGTCAGTGATGTCACTGGTCTCTAGTGTTTGGATAGGCTGTGTTCTCATGTATATGAGGTGTCAGTGATGTCACTGGTCTCTACTGACTGGATAGGCTGCGTTCTCATGTATATGAGGTGTCAGTGATGTCACTGGTCTCTGGTGATTGGATAGGCTGCGTTCTCATGCATAGGAGGTGTCAGTGATGTCACTGGTCTCTAGTGATAGGATAGGCTGCGTTCTCATGTATATGGGGTGTCAGTGATGTCACTGGTCTCTAGTGATTGGATAGGCTGCGTTCTCATGTATATGAGGTGTCAGTGATGTCACTGGTCTCTACTGACTGGATAGGCTGCGTTCTCATGTATATGAGGTGTCAGTGATGTCACTGGTCTCTAGTGATTGGATAGGCTGCGTTCTCATGTATACGAGGTGTCAGTGATGTCACTGGTCTCTAGTGATTGGATAGGCTGTGTTCTCATGTATAAAAGGTGTCAGTGATGTCACTGGTCTCTAGTGATTGGATAGGCTGCGTTCTCATGTATATGAGGTGTCAGTGATGTCACTGGTCTCTAGTGATTGGATAGGCTGCGTTCTTATGTATAGGTGGTGTTAGTGATGTCACTGGTCTCTAGTGATTGGATAGGCTGCGTTCTCATGTATATGAGGTGTCAGTGATGTCACTGGTCTCTAGTGATTGGATAGGCTGCGTTCTCATGTATACGAGGTGTCAGTGATGTCACTGGTCTCTAGTGATTTGATAGGCTGTGTTCTCATGTATATGAGGTGTCAGTGATGTCACTGGTCTCTAGTGATTGGATAGGCTGCGTTCTCATGTATATGAGCAGTTAGTGATGTCACTGGTCTCTAGTGATTGGATAGGCTGCGTTCTCATGTATATAAGGTGTCAGTGATGTCACTGGTCTCTAGTGATTGGATAGGCTGCGTTCTCATGTATATGAGGTGTCAGTGATGTCACTGGTCTCTAGTGATTGGATAGGCTGTGTTCTCATGTATATGAGGTGTCAGTGATGTCACTGGTCTCTAGTGATTGGATAGGCTGCGTTCTCATGTATATGAGGTGTCAGTGATGTCACTGGTCTCTAGTGATTTGATAGGCTGTGTTCTCATGTATATGAGGTGTCAGTGATGTCACTGGTCTCTAGTGATTGGATAGGCTGCGTTCTCATGTATATGAGGTGTCAGTGATGTCACTGGTCTCTAGTGATTGGATAGGCTGTGTTCTCAGGTATATGAGGTGTCAGGGATGTCACTGGTCTCTAGTGATAGTATAGGCTGCGTTCTCATGCGTATAAGGTGTCAGTGATGTCACTGGTCTCCAGTGATTGGATAGGCTGCATCTCATGTATACAGTGGCTTGCAAAAGTATTTGCCCCCTTGAAATTTTCCACATTTAGTCACATTACTACTGCCACAAACATGAATCAATTTTATTGGAATTCCACATGAAAGACCAATGCAAAGTGATGTACACGAGAGAAGTGGAACAAAAATCATACATGATTCCAAACATTTTTTACAAATAAACATCTTCAAAGTGGGGTGTGCATAATTATTCAGCCCCCTGAGTCAATACTTTGTAGAACCACCTTTTGCTGCAATTGCAGCTGCCAGTCTTTTAGGGTATGTCTCTACCAGCTTTGCACATCTAGAGACTGAAATCCTTGCCCATTCTTCTTTGCAAAACAGCTCCAGCACTGGCAGATTAGATGGACAGCGTTTGTGAACAGCAATTTTCAGATCTTGCCACAGATTCTCGATTGGATTCACACTTGGATATGTTTTGTTTTAAACCATCCCATTGTTGCCCTGGCTTTATGTTTAGGGTCGTTGTCCTGCTGGAAGGTGAACCTCCGCCCCAGTCTCAAGTCTTTTGCAGACTCCAAGAGGTTTTCTTCCAAGATTGCCCTGTATTTGGCTCCGTCCATCTTCCCATCAACTCTGATCAGCTTCTCTGTCCCTGCTGAAGAGAAGCACCCTCAGAGCATGATGCTGCCACCACCATATTTGACAGTGGGGATGGTGTGTTCAGAGTGATTTGCAGTGTTAGTTTTCCGCCACACATAGTGTTTTGCATTTTGGCCAAAACGTTCCATTTTGGTCTCATCTGACCAGAGCGCCTTCTTCCACATGTTTGCTGTGTCCCCCACATGGCTTGTGGCAAACTGCAAACGGGACTTCTTATGCTTTTGTTAACAATGGCTTTCTTCTTGCCACTCTTCCATAAAGGCCAACTTTGTGCAGTGCACGACTAATAGTTTTCCTATGGACAGATTCCCCCACCTGAGTTTAGGTGGACGGCCTTGTCTTGGTAGGTTTACAGTTGTGCCATACTCCTATTTCTGAATGATCGCTTGAACAGCGCACCATGGGATGTTCAAGGCTTTGGAAATCTTTTTCTAGCCTAAGCCTGCTTTAAATTTCTCAATACCTTTTATCCCTGACCTGTCTGGTGTGTTCTTTGGACTTCATGGTGTTGTTGCTCCCAATATTCTCTTAGACAACCTCTGAGGCCGTCACAGAGCAGCTGTATTTGTACTGACATTAGATTACACACATGTGCACTCTATTTAGTCATTAGCACTCATCAGGCAATGTCTACGGGCAACTGACTGCACTCAGACCAAAGGGGGCTGAATAATTACGCACACCCCACTTTGCAGTTATTTAATTGTAAAAAATGTTTGGAATCTTGTATGATTTTCGTTCCACTTCTCACGTGTACACCAGTTTGTATTGGTCTTTCGTGTGAAATTCCAATAAAATTGATGTTTGTGGCAGTAATATGACAAAATGTGGAAAACTTCAAAGGGGCCGAATACTTTTTCAAGCCACTGTATAAGTAGTCAGTGATGTCACTGATCTCTAGTGATTGGATAGGCTGTGTTCTCATGTATATAAGGTGTCAGTGATGTCACTGGTCTCTAGTGATTGGATAGGCTGCGTTCTCAAGTGTATGAGGTGGCAGTGATGTCACTGGTCTCTAGTGAATGGATAGGCTGCATTCTCATGTATATGAGGTGTCAGTGATGTCACTGGTCTCTAGTGATTGGATACGCTGCGTTCTCATGTGTATGAGGTGCCAGTGATGTCACTGGTCTCTAGTGATTGGATAGGCTGCATTCTCATGTATATGAGGTGTCAGTGATGTCACTGGTCTCTAGTGATTGGATACGCTGCGTTCTCATGTATATCAGGAGTCAGTGATGTCACTGGTCTCTAGTGATTGGATAGGCTGCGTTCTCATGCGTATGAGGTATCAGTGATGTCATTGTACAGGCAGACGGGCCTATTCTGTTTGCGGCGCTTGTGTTTGGGTGGCTGATCTATTGCGCTCCGTATTCCAGCCGCCTCGGTTATTACAAAAAGACGTTCGGAAATAAACATTCTCGGCAGCAGAACGCGCAGCTTTGGGGCCGGATAATTAGTAGGGAGATGCCATGGAAATGTTTGGCTGCGATTCCCCCCAGTAATTAATTGAAGTTCATTTTCTGCATTTTGGCGGCGTCCTTTGTGCAGTTTCCAGGGACGGGGAACCCAGATTGAGGAAGGAATTGAACTCTTCTGCTTGTTATTTACTGTCTCCGGCAATCTCCAGATTATGGTAAACATATTATGACAGTGAAGACGGAGACAGTTTATTATTATGCTAAATACTCCGCGTAATGCAGGGCGACACTATGGAAGGAAGAGATGCGGTCTTTGCGGGTCACTCTTATTTCACCCCGAGGCTGCCTGAGAGTCATGTGACCCGAGGCTGCCGATCCATTAACCCTTTATTTAGAGCCAATTTATTTAGAGGCTTGCAAATGCTCCGGGCTCATTTATTTTTATCACATTTATTTCTTATTTGTTTCATTTCCCTGCTTCTTATTAGGACTGCTGTAATGTGTATTTATGGCCATTTGTCACTAGGGGGCAGTGTGAGATAACAGAGGACTATTGCTTTCAGTTTCTGTAATTTCTGCTAGTAGAGAGAGATCAAAGCATTCCAAGAATTTACAGCAGAACGATTTCTGCTGACTGAGATAAAAAAGCAGTGCATTTACAGTATCGCAGACGAGATAACTCTGTTGAAGCTGCTAATGGATGAACATTCTTAGCGTCAGGGCTGTGGAGTCTGTACAAAAAAATCTTCAGATTCGACTCCTCAGTTTATGAAACCACTGACCCTGACTTCGACTCCAGCTACCCAAAATTGCTCCGACTCAGACTCTTCAACTCCGACTCCTTCGTCTAATTTTTACACAAGCTATGGGTTTGGTTCAAAAATCATCCAACTCAGACTCCTCACTTTATTGAAACCACCGACTCCAGGTACCCAAAACTGCTCCGACTCCACAGCCCTTCTTAGCGTAGCATAGTGTAATAGAACCGTATTTTAACCTCCCTGGCGGTAAGCCCGTGCTGAGCACGGGCTATGCCGCGCAGGGGGATTTCTCATGCCCTGCTGGGCCAATTATGATGATTTTTTTTTTTGCAGCACGCAGCTAGCACTTTGCTAGCTGTGTGTGCCCTCTGATCGCCGCCGCTCTGCGCCGATTGCCCGCCACTCGCCGCGCCGCCCCCCCCAGACCCCGTGCGCTGCCTGGCCAATCAGTGCCAGGCAGCGCTGAGGGGTAGATCGGGTCTCCCAATGACGTCGGTGACGTCATGCCGCCCGTCGCCATAGCGACGGGGGAGGCCCTCCAGGAAATCCCGTTCTTTGAACGGCATTTCCTGATGATCGAAGAGGGCGGGGGGATGCCGCTGCACAGCGGCTATCATGTAGCGAGCCCTGGGCTCGCTACATGATTAAAAAAAAAAAACAACAAAAAAACTGCTCTGCTGCCCCCTGGCGGTTTTTAATAGACCGCCAGGGGGGTTAAGAATGTAATTTTTTGTTGCTTTAATAATAAAGAAAAAAAAAAACTGCTGGGCCAGTTCATAGATCCTTCTCTCCTCCCCAGAGACCTGATGGGCCAGAGCCCCTGGTTTATATATACTGGGCACAACACCAGCTGCATGGCGGTATGTTGACCGGTTTCCTCAAAAATAGGGCACAAACGTTAGAGGAACTTGAACTCCAAATTGAACTTCATCCCAATCCGTAGCTGATACCACCTGTCCCACGAGAAATCTTTACAGTTTCTCAAATAGATCAGGGACATCTGTATGGCTGATATTGTGGTGAAACCCCTCCCACAGTGTGATGTCATGACCATGTTCCTGACAGTTTGCCGTCTGTGAACCTAGTTGCTTTGTGGGAAATAACGTTGTTGTTTTTTTTTCCAATTGCCAAGCAAGCAGTATCTCCCTCTGTGCATAGAACCACCTGTAATAAATCTGAGCATGTAAATCAGGGAGAGGAAGGATTTTACAATGGGCAAACACTGACTAAATAATTTATAAATTAATATACTAAATCAGCCATTTTATTCATTATGATATTTTGATGACTGTTCCTATTTAAAGGACACCTGTATTGAGGCTGACCTATTTAATTCCTTTTAAACAATTCACATTACCTGGCAGCCCTGCTGATCCTCTGCCTCTAATACTTTTAACCATAGCCCCTGAACAAGCATGCAGCAGATCAGTTGTTTCTGACATAATTGTCAGATCTGACAAGATTAGCTGCATGCTTGTTTTTGGTGTGATTCAGACTCTACTGCAGCCAAATAGATCAGCAGGGCTGGCAGGCAATTGGTATTGTTAAAAAGGAAATAAATATGGCAGCTTCCATCCCTCTCACTTCAGTTTAACCACTTAATGACAAGCTGTCTTATAAAAATGTCCTGCTAGAGCCTCTTAACCTCCTTGGCGGTAACCCCGTGTGTGACACGGGGTAAGCCGCCGGAGGGTGCCGCTCAGGCCCTGCTGGGCCGATTTACTTCATTTTTTTTTTGCTGGACGCAGCTAGCACTTTGCTAGCTGCGCCAGCACCCCGACCGCCGCCGCCGCGCGCCCGATCGCCGCTATCCGGTGCGGCGCGCGCCCCCCCCCCCCCCAGACCCCGAGCGCTGCCTGGCCAATCAGTGCCAGGCAGCGCCGAGGGGTGGATCGGGTCTCCCAATGACGTCCCGACGTCGGTGATGTCATTCCGCCCCGTCGCCATGGCGACGGGGGAAGCCCTCCAGGAAATCCCGTTCTTTGAACGGGATTTCCTGATCGCCTATCGCCGGAGGCGATCGGCGGGGCTGGGGGGATGCCGCTGAGCAGCGGCTATCATGTAGCGAGCCCTCGGCTCGCTACATGATTTAAAAAAAAAATAATTAAAAAAAAACTGCTGCGCTGCCCCCTGGCGGTATTTTTCATACCGCCAAGGGGGTTAAAGGGAAGGTTCGCGCATTATATAAAAAAAAACTGCACTCACCTGGGGCTTCTTCCAGCTCCTGGCAGTCGATCGGTGCCCTCGCCGCAGCTCCTCTCCCTCCCGGCGTCCAGCGGTGAAGAAGCCGACCTTTCCAGGTCAGCTTCCGTGCGCTCCACGGCGGGGGGTCACGTGGTGCAGAGACGTCATCGGGTCTCTACTGCATAGGCGCAGATCTTTTGCGCCTGCGCAGTAGAGCCCAGATGACGTCACGTACACCACGTGACCCGCGTCGTGGAGCGCACATGAAGCCGACCCGGAAGCCGACTTGGCGAGGTCGGCTTCTTCACCGCTGGATACCGGGAGGGAGAGAATCTGCGACGAGGGCACCGATCGACTGCCAGGAACTGGAAGAAGCCCCAGGTGAGTGCAGCTTTTTTTATATCCTGCGCGAACCTTCCCTTTAATGGCTCCAGGACGTTTTTATAAGGCAGTCAGTGCTGCTGCTGTGCACGTGAGGGTGAAAATAGTGGGGGAAAAAAACACCATAGAAAAAATACACCTTTATCTCCAAATACTATATTGTCACCATAGTTTGTACTGGGGACATAATTAAAATCTTGTGATAACCAGAACAAATAGGCAGATACAATGTGTGGGCTTTATGTACAGTAGCAGTGTTTATATTAAAACTAAAGGGGATGAAATTGGAGAAATAGTGTATGTTTTCATTTTTTTCTGTTTTCCCTTTAAAATGCATAGAAAATAAAGTAATTACTGAAAACAAATATCAACCCCAAAAATCCTAATTGGTGGTGAAAAAAACGATATAGATCATTTCATTGTGATTAGTGGTGATTAAGCTATTGGCAAATGAAAGGGATGAGCACTGAAAGGTGAAAATCGCTCTTGTCCGTTAGGGTGAAACCCCCTTGGGGTGAAGTGGTTAAGGCTAAGCATGCCTTACTCACACCGATTTTCCTGTTCAACTTCCTAACAGATTGACCTCTCTGATTGAATCTGCTTGGAATCTGTTGCACAAAATGTCAGATCAGTTTTAATTTCAATACATTTTTAACAAAAATTGATCAAAATGATCGGTTGTATGAAATCAAACTTCTTGCTTGGGGGGCAGGGCAAGAGTGGCAGTAAATCGATGGTGTTGCACGGTCTAGCGGTTCGATTGGCACAGTGGCGTAGTGGTTAGCGCTGTCGCCTTGCAGTGCTGCTTCCCCAGTTCCTACTCCAGCCAAGGCACTATCTGCAAGGAGTTTGTATATTCTCCCCATGTCTGTGTGGGTTTCCTCCGGGCACTCTGGCCTCCTCTCACTTCCCAAAACATACAGATCCGTTAATTGTCTTCCTCCTAAATTGGCCCTAGACTACAATAGATATACTACACGATACATAGACATACGACTATAAGAGGAATTCGATTGTGAGCCCCTCTGAGGGACAGTTAAAATGACACTGAAGCGGAAAAAAAACCTCATGATATAATGAATTGGTTGTGTAGTACAGATAATTACTAGAACATTAGTAGCGAAGAAAATAGTGTCATATTTTTATTTTCCGGTATATGCAGTTTCCACAATACACTCAGCATTTTAAATGATTTCACAGAGCAGGCCAGTGATCCTTTGAATTTTTATCTGCAGAAAAACCATAAACAAAGAGGGAACAATGAGAGACAGTTGATAAGAGCTTCAACAGACAGTGCTGTCCACGACTAGTCACAGAGCTCAAAAAGCTCTTTTGCATAGATATACAACTGAAGTTTCTTAACTCTTCCTGCACTGGAAACTAACTATTAACCTGCTGAGCGTTCTGGAAGAGCTGAGCTCGTCCAGAGACACCGGAGGGTGCCGCTCAGGCCCTGCTGGGCCGATTTAGACGAAATAAAAAGGAGCACACGCAGCCGGCACTTTGCCAGCCGCGTGTGCTGCCTGATCGTCGCCGCCGCGGCGATGCGCCGCGTGCAGCGGCGAAAGAGGGTCCCCCCAGCCGCCTGAGCCCAGCGCAGCCGGACCAAACAGTTCCGGCCAGCGCTGAGGGCTGGATCGGAGGCGGCTGACATCAGGACGTCGGCTGACGTCCATGACGTCGCTCCGCTCATCGCCATGGCGACGAGGAAAGCAAAACAAGAAGGGCCGCTCATCGCGGCCTTTCTTGTTACTTCTGATCGCCGGATTAGGAGCGCCCTCCCTTTCAGTTGGCTGCATGAAATAGTTTTTTTTTTAATTAAAAAAAAACCGTCCGGTCGCCAGCCTGGCGATCTTAATAGAACGCCAGGCAGGTTAAGGTGGCCATACA
Source organism: Hyperolius riggenbachi (assembly GCF_040937935.1). NCBI lineage: Eukaryota > Metazoa > Chordata > Amphibia > Anura > Hyperoliidae > Hyperolius > Hyperolius riggenbachi. The sequence continues at coordinate 218,623,450 of NC_090657.1, read as the reverse complement.
CTTAAAGATTTGCAGCAGATTCGACCATCAGATAGTTTTCTGTCATATGCCTGTTAAGTCGAAATTTGACAGGAATCTATCTGTTGTGTGGCACACACTAGGAACAGCTTTCCAATAGATTTAGAATGAATTAATTGGAAATTGATCTAAATGCATTATTGGACCATTCGATCCAATGCAACTCTATGGGCCATCGATCTGCTGCCATCAGCAGATCGACCTAGATTTTCCATCCTGTCAGATCAAATCAATCGTTCGATCGAAATCGGCCACAGATCGATCGATTGATAGATTTGATAGAATCGATTTCCTATTGATTCCATAGATCGATAGCTGAAATCGACCAGTGTATGGGCCCCTTTAGACTCATCTCTGCTGCTAATGTTTTATTTCTTAGCTGTACTACACATAAAAATCATATCATAAGTTTATGTTCACTTCAGATTCCCTTAACTACTTTGGCCTCCTGGACGTACTAGCTACGCCCAGGAGGCCATGTGCGCGCCCGCGTGCTCCCGCGGCCGATCGCGCGCGTGCACACGCGCTCTTGGCCTGCGGTTCGTTAGCCAGGCAATCAGTGAATCGGGCTACGGTGCCCGATCACTGATTCCTCTCCCCCGCAGAAAGTGCGACAGCTTCTCTCGGAAGCTCCGCTTTTTCTGGCTGTTGCGTGCTCCATGCGTCTCTCTAAGCGTATGTAACGCTTAGAGTGACATCATGTAAACAAACTCATGGCCGCCATCTTGTGGCCAAAAAGTAAAACTACAACTAAAAGTAAAAAAAATAAAACCCAACACACATTTACATTATAAAACTAATGTTTACATCCCACCCTCCCAAAAAATACCCAAATAAAATGTTTATTTAAAAAAAAACAAAAACATTACAATAAAAAAAAAATTGTAAATATTTACCTAAGGGTCTAAACTTTTTAAATATCAATGTAAAGATGAAATATTTCTATATTTTAAACTTGTAAATAGTGAAAGATGCAAAATGGAAAAAATGCACCTTTATTTCCAAATAAAATATTATCACCATACATTGTGATAGGGACATCATTTTAACCTCCTCGGCGTTCTATTGAGATCGCCAGGGAGGCTGCGGGAGGGTTTTTTTTTAATTAAAAAAAAACTATTTCATGCAGCCAACTGAAAGTTGGCTGCATGAAAGCCCACTAGAGGGCGCTCCGGAGGCGTTCTTCCGATCGCCTCCGGCGCCCATAATAAACAAGGAAGGCCGCAATGAGCGGCCTTCCTTGTTTTGCTTAGATCGTCGCCATGGCGACGAGCGGAGTGACGTCATGGACGTCAGCCGACGTCCTGACGTCAGCCGCCTCCGATCCAGCCCTTAGCGCTGGCCGGAACTTTTTGTTCCGGCTGCGCAGGGCTCAGGCGGCTAGGGGGGCCCTCTTTCGCCGCTGCTCGCGGCGAATCGCCGCAGAGCGGCGGCGATCAGGCAGCACACGCGGCTGGCAAAGTGCCGGCTGCGTGTGCTGCACTTTATTTGATAAAAATCGGCCCAGCAGGGCCTGAGCGGCAGCCTCCGGCGGTGATGGACGAGCTGAGCTCGTCCATACCGCTCAGGAGGTTAATGGTGTAATAACCGGGACATATGGGCAAATACAATACGTGAGTTTTCATTATGGAGGCATGTATTATTTTAAAACTACAATGGCCGAAAACTAAGAAATAATGATTTTTTTCCGTTTTTTTCTTATTCTTCCTGTTAAAATGTGTTTACAGTAAAGTAGCTCTTAGCAAAATGTACCACCCACAGAAAGCCTAATTGGTGGCGGAAAAAACAAGATATAGATCAGTTCATTGCAGGGCTGTGGAGTCGGAGTCGTGGAGTCCGGCAATTTTGGGTGCCTGGAGTCGGGAAAAAATGCTCCGACTCCTAATGAATTTGTAACTGTAATTAAAATAGAAAATATGATAAAATGTTCTATTTCTCAGATAATAGTCATTAAAAATAATGTATATATACACAGTATATATACAGTAATAGCTGTGCTTAGTCCACAAAAATGAAATAAACCAATCAAAATTAGTTACTTGTGCTGCTTCAATAAAGCAGTCCCCGTATTTTTAAGGTCAGATATACACATCTGATTGTGACTGTATATATGATGTGTACACAGGAATCTCTTATATATGTTACGGCCAGAACCCGCAGTGTGGCCACTTCTAGTTCTGGCCGGCCACTTCGGGTTCTGGCCGGCCAATGCGCGAAGTGGCCGCAGCGCAGCGGCCAATGTTAGAAATGGAATGTTTCCTTTTATTATGAATGTAGTTTTCCGGCCGTCTCTGGCCAAAATGTAGCAAAACAGTTCGTTCATTAAATGAAATGAAGCTGGCGGCAATGTAGAAGGATGAAGCCGCCCGGCTTCTGCTCCGCCTCCTCTCCTCCGCCCCTGCCTCTCTCTCTTCTCCCCGATACTGGCAGCGGGGGACATGCGTGTCCCCCCCAGAGTCGATCGTCGCGGCAGGCAATCCTGTCGTTCGTCCCTGCAGAGCGGGTGCCGGCAGAAGCAATGTCTGCAGCCTCCCCGCTCTGCTTTCCTGGCGCCACGAACGACTCTTGGGGACACGCGTGTCCCCGCCGGCTGCCCGAAGAAGAGAGAGAGAGGCAGGGGCGGAGGAGAGGAGGCGGAGCCGCCAGCTTCATTTCATTCAATGAACGAACTGTTTTGCTACATTTTGGCCAGAGACGGCCGGAAAACTATATTAATATTAAAAGGAAACATTCCATTTCTAACATTGGCCGCTGCGCTGCGGCCACTTCGCGCATTGGCCGGCCAGAACCCGAAGTGGCCGGCCAGAACTAGAAGTGGCCACACTTCGGGTTCTGGCCATAACATATATACTAAATAACATCTATGCTGTAAGAATAAAGCCTGATGTGTAGCTGTGTCACTAATAGAGATGGTCAATGAGATGGAAATAATTCTGTACTGATGCTGATTTATGCAAATGTATGCACTCCCTTTGCTGATGAAATCAAATAATTTGATATGTTGTTAAAATTTGGTTTGGTGACTACAAATTAAAGGGTACCTGAGACGGATAAAAAGTAAAGTTTTATACATACCTGGGGCTTCCTCCAGCCCCCTTCAGGCCATTCAGTCCCTCGCTGTCCTCCACCACCCGGATCTTCTGCTATGAGTCCTGGTAATTCAGTCAGTCAGCGCTGTCCCGCCGCATGCCGCTCCCACAGCCAGGAACATTCTGCACCTGCGCAATAGTGCTGCACAGGTGTAGTATGCTCCTGGCGGCGGAGTGTGTGCATGCGCACTACACCCGACTGGCTCAAGTACCTGGACTCATAGCAGAAGATCCAGGTGGTGGAGGAGGACATACAGGGACTGATTATCCTGAAGGCGGCTGGAGGAAGCCCAGGTATGTATACAACTTTAATTTCATCTGTCTCAGGTTTACTTTGTTACACAGTAGTACTATACTCTACATATGCACTCCCCACAGAGCTGCAGGGAATCCACTGAGAATGCTGTGCACATTGGACACAGAGGTGTTGTCTGCCACCCATAAACCTTGTTCAGATTGTGCATGAAGAGTGTGTAATAGAGGAAGAATCTCCTCATTCCCCTGCAGAGTACCTGCACATCATTCTTACATGTACCCACAGTTACATTGCCTAGGGCCTGATAGATGTTCTTTGTTCCGGTCTAAACCTTTTACAAGTACTCTTACCAAGGACTAGTTTTAGTCTAAAGGGAATAAATATAGTAGTCTACATATCCTTCTCACTTCAGTTGTCTTGTAAAATTCCTAAGCGTTGGCAGTTAAGAGACGAATTTCATGTTACATACTGTTAATCAACAAAATTGTAATATGCAAATTAGAGGAGTCGGAGTCGGAGTCGGTGACATCCTAAACTGAGGAGTCGGAGTCTGAGTCGGTGGATTTTTGCACCGACTCCACAGCCCTGGTTCATTGTGATAAGTAGTGATAAAGTTATAGACTAATGAATGGGAGGTGAAAATTGCTCGGATGCATAAAGTGAAAACGACTGAAGGCTGAAGTGGTTAAGCAACGAGACAGTATAATCTGTACAGTGCTGTGGAAGATGGCGCTATATAAATCATAAAAATGATAGCTTTCTTGCAGAATTCTGTTGAAAATTGATGTGCTATGTGTGTGGTAGGAATCAATCCCTCCCTAATCAGAGAGAGAGAGAGAAAGATTGATTGCTTTGCCTGGTTGGGTGGCAATCGGTGTGTGTATGGCCACCCTCAGTTTGCACCCAATAAGCTCCTCCAGTTTATCCATGGCCGTGCAGATTTCTTTGCTTTTTGAATGGAATGGCAATGCATCAGCAGTTTGTTGTGTGCGTTGCCATTACGTTGATGGGCACGAGATCTTGGTGGCAATGGTTACACTTATACAGCTCTTTTAGCATAAACCATCCCTTATTCAGAAGGACCGCCAACTGAGAGGGAATTGACAAGGCAAGAAATATATACAGTGTGTATAAAATAATTCATAGCAAAATGTACCACCCAAAGAAAGACTAAGTGGTGTAGAAAAAAAAATAGAGATAATTTTATAAGCAGCGATAAAGTTATTGGCGAATGAATGGAAGGAGCGCTGAAATGTGACAATTGCTCTGGTCTATAAGGGGAAAAAAACCTTAGGCCATGTTCACATTATAAATTCACCAGCGCAATTGCAAGCACTGAGCGATTTATGGAGCGATTTTGAAAGCGCTTTCAGATCGATTTGCGCTGAGAATAGAGCTTTTGTGTAGCAATATTTTTTTCACTTTTTGACGTCAGTCAGGAAGTTTAAAAAACAAAATCAATCTAAGTGTGAACAAGCCCTTAGTGAGGAATAAGCACAAACCAAAGAAATGTATATAATCCTGACTCAGAGGAAAAGATACAGGCCCTATGGGGTTACAGTGTTCTGCCTAGAATTTTTTTTCCAGCCGGGTGGCATGAAAAAACAGCTGGGTGAGATGAGATAATGGAAGGAGGGCACTTTTCTGCACAACTCTGCTTACAACAGAGGAGGAGGTGAGCTGATGACAGCCGGGTGCTCATCAAATCTAGCCGGGTGGAGCACCCAGCTAAAAGAGCCTGGGGAGAACACTGGGTTATAGCGTGGGTGCAAATTTACACTTGGAAGTTTTGTGAGTTAACCACTTTGGGACTGGATAGCTATGGCCCCTTTAAGACCAGAGCCATCTCTGCCCTTTTATGACGTGATTGCTGTGATTGGCTCAGAGCAATATAGAGGGTCGCTCCTGCTCGATATACAGAAGCTCTGCTGTCAGCGTGACAGCAGGGCAGCGACACGGACAGCAGCAGGAATGGGAAGAGTGAGCGAATGACGCGGAGATGCCCTGGCTGGAATACACAAACTAAAATGTATGCCCTGGCAGGAATACACAAACAGGGCGTAGATTTCAATTACCACCATCCGGAAGAGGTTGAACACTGGTCCTACTAGACCTCATCTTTCCCTTTGCCTCCTGGGGAGACTCTGAATTCTGGTTCAGAGTTTAGATCAAGCAGTACTCAGCCGGCTAATTTTGAAGTCTGCAGAGGAGGGTTGCAGACTGTTATGAGAGTCTTTCTAGCGATGGTTGATTTTTTTTTTTTTTTTTTAAATCGGTTTAATTTTTAATTACCCGGGGAAGCCCAGCTGCATTGCCCAGAGTTTACAATGATGGAGAGAAAAATCCAGAGCAAAACCCTCTTCGTCCCCGGGCCATCTTAAAAATGTTTCACTCAAAACGCAGCACAGTGACATCCTGTCCCCCTTGCTTAATTTCACACAGAGCTGCAGCCACACAGCCCTGTTTCCCAGAATCCTCTGCTGTCCTGCAAGGCAGCCGGGCGCACACAGCAAGGAGCTGGCTGCCCCTCCGCAGCGCAGGCTCTGCCATCACGCTCCCGTGCACTGATTAAATGTGACAGGAGCGCTTCGCAAGGATCATTTCCAGTGATTGTGAAGGAACGCTGGTTAAGCTGCGTACAGTATCTCTGTATGAACTTCAATATCAGGCAAAGCCGAGAAAATCGTGATCTCTGTTCTTTCCCCAGCTTCTACTTGCATGCGTGTTTCTTTGTTTTATTTTTTGTGTGTTTCTTTTACTTTTGTTTGTTTGTTTTTTATTTTTTTACTTTAACTAGAACCTGTAACAAAAGAAAGTTCCCCTGGGGCTCGGGAGAGGGAAGCCTCAGGGTCCCAATGGCTCCCCTGAAGTGTCCGGCAATCCTCCCTCGACAAGCCTGATAAGCGCTGATTTATTTACCTTTCCTGGCTCCAGCGGGGGCGCTGTTGCGGCTCTCAGCACAGAGATAGGCGAAAATAGCCGATCTCTGTCGGGTCCGCTCCACTGCGCAGGAGACTTGCGCCTGCGCAGTAGAGCGGGCCGCCTATCTCCGAGCGGAGAGCCAATACTGCGCCTGCACTGGAGCCGGGAAGGTAAATATTTAAATCTGAATTTTAAATTTAAATAAGCTGTTCGGGGAGCTTTATCGCCGCCACCGCCGTGGGACCGAGGAGGATGAAGGAAGCCTCAATAGGATCCGGAGGCTTCCCCCACCCAAGGTGAGTACCCCCCAGGGGATGTTTTTTTTTTTTTTTTTTTCTTTCCAAAGTTTTCTTTAATATATTAGATTATACCTAATACTGGGGGCTCATCTGGCTATCTATACTTGGGAGGGGACCTACCTAATACTTGAGGGTACATCTGGTTATCTAACTTAAAGGGGCACTATGGCGAAAAATTTTAAAATTTAAAATATGTGCAAACATATACAAATAAGTATGTTTTTCCCAGAGTAAAATGAGCCATACATTACTTTTCTCCTATGTTGCTGTCACTTACAGTAGGCAGTAGAAAGCTGACAGAAGCAACAGATTTTTTTGGACTAGTCCATCTCTTCGTGGGGGATTCTCAGGGTTTTATTTATTTTCAAAAGCACTTAGTGAATGGCAGTTGCTGTGTCCAACTGCCAAAAAACTGTGTAGCGAGCAGGGAAGCTGGCCAGCATCATTGTTTAAATCCTTTTTAGGGAATATCTTTATAAAGAATAAAAGCCTTGCTGAGAATCCTCCATGGAGAGATGGACTAACCCAAAACCTGTAGCTTCTGTCAGATTTCTACTACCTACTGTAAGTGACAGCAACATAGGAGAAAAGTCATTTATGGCTCGTTTTACTCTGGAAGAAATGTACTTCTTATTTGTATGCATTTCAAATTTTAAGATTTTCGCGACAGTTCCTCTAACTTCTAGAGGACTGCCCCACGCCAATGGGCGTGGCTGCGGCGGCAGCCCCAGGACCGCCTAAAGCCAATTGGCGTCAAGTCCTGGGGCTGCAGTTTGCAGAAGATTGCGTGCGCAGGCTGCACGCGCATCTCCTGCTCGAGGGGCGGAGCTCCGCCCCACTTTCAGACTCCGATCGCCGCTCGGGAGACTGTAAAGACGCTGCGATCAGCAGCAGCGCTGTACTGGGGACAGCCGTGTTACATGGCTGTCCCCCTGGGGGACAAGAGAGCGATCATAGGCAGAAGCCTATGACAGCCGATCGCCGTGATTGGCCAGCTGGGGGAAGGGAGGGATTTTAAAAAATATATATTTATAAATAAATAGGAAAAAATAAGAAAATATAATAAATATTTTTTAAAAAAAATAACTTGGGGGAGATCAGACCCCATCAAAGAGCTCTGTTGGGGGGGGGGGGGGGGGGGGAAAGAATCACTCTTGTGCTGTGTTGTGTGGCCCTGCAGCTTGGCCTTAATGCTGCAGTGGGCATTTTGGTAAAAATGTGCCTGGTCTTTAGGGGGGTTTACCACTGTGGTCCTCAAGTGAGTAAAGGAGAAAAAGAAACTGGGGCATCCTGACGCCCCCCAGAGTCATCCTGTGCTCGTATTGTCCTTCCAAGACCCTCTGGCCAGCAGCAGTGACCCCCTCAATGCAGGCCGGCCACGTGACTCCTCCCTGTGCCTCCATGCACTGCAGTGTTCTGCGCATGCACAGTATGGGAAAATAGCTGCTGTGCATGCTCAGAATGCTCCTAGTAATGAGGGCGGGATCAGGGTGCGTGTGGCTCAGGGTACACGTACGCGCAGTAGCCTCTGACTGGTCATAACTGACCAAAACTGTGTAGCGAACAGGGAGGCTGGCCAGCATCATTTTTAAAATCCTTTTTAGGGAATATCTTTATAAAGAATAAAAGCCTTGCTGAGAATCCTCCATGGAGAGATGGACTAGTCCAAAACCTGTCACTTCTATCAGATTTCTAATACCTACTGTAAGTGACAGCAACATAGGAGAGAAGTAATTTATGGCACATTTTGCCATAATTCTCATTTGTCTGTTTGCACTTATTTTACATTTTAACTTTTTTTCACTATAGTGCTTCTTTAAGGAGGGGGCTGTCTAATACTAGAGGAACATAAGGCTAACTTATGGTGGGGGCTACTGGTGGCTTATATGGCTAACTCAACTAGGCAGGGGCTACCTAATACTGGGGGGCACATCTTGCGACTTACACTGGGTTAGGCATAGTTGGGGGGGGGGGGGGAGGGGGCAACACTTTAGACTCTCCACCTCTAATGCTGGAGGACCTTGTCCTGGATATGTGAGGCATTCTGTTTTTAAGTGGAAAATGATGGTCACTGGGCAAGACGTGTATTGGATCATGAATTACCACTGAGGTTCTGGCTCACCAGTGGGTGTGACATCAAAGTTTTTGGCTTTCCAGAGGGTGTGGCATTACTGAGGTTTTGGCTCTAATGGGTGTGGCATCACTAGGGTTCTGGTTCTCCAGTGGGTGCAACATCGCCAAGTTTCTGGATTCCCAGTGGGTGTGGCATCACTGAAGTTCTGTCTCACCAGTGGGTGTGACATCAGTTTGTGGCTCCTCAGTGGGTGTGGCATCAGTGAGGTTCTGGTTCTCCAGTGGGTATGGTATCCAGGGCTGTGGAGTCGAGGAGTCTGAGCAAGTTTGGGTACCTGGACCTGGTGTTTTTATAAACTTTGGAGTTGGAACATTTTTGTACTGACTCCACAGGCCTGGTGGCATCACTAAGGTTCTGGCTTTACAGTGGGTGTGACATCACTGAGGTTCTGTCTGTTCAGTGGGCGTGGCTTCACTGAGGTTTCGGGCAGGCTCCTGTGGGTGTGGCTTCACTGATGTTATGGGCTGGATTTCCTGTGTATTTGGCATCACTGAGCTTTCCGGCTCCCCTGTGCGCGTGGTATCACTGAGGGTTTGGCTCTCCATTGGGTATGGCATCACTGAGTTTCTGGCTCCCCACTGGGTGTGGCATCGTTGAGGTTCTTGCTCTCTGGTACGTGTGGCATCACTGAGGTTCTGGCTCCCCAGTGGGTGTGGCACCACTGAGGTTCTTTCTTTCTAGTGGGTGTAGCGTCATTGAGGTTCTGGCTCTCTGGTGGGTGTGGCATTGTTGAGGTTCTTGCTCTCTGGTGGGTGTGGCATCACTGAGGTTCTGGTTCTCCAGTGGGTGTGGCATCACTGAGGTTCTGGCTCACTAGTGGGCGTGGGATCACTGAGGTTCTGGCTCACTAGTGGGCATGGGATCACTGAGGTTCTGGCTCACTAGTGGGCATGGGATCACTGAAGTTTTAGCTCTTTATTGGGTGCGGCATAACTAAGGATTTGGCTCTCCAGTGGGTGTGGCACAACTCAGGTTCTGGCTCTCCAGTGGGTGTGGCATACTGAGGTTCTGGCTCTCCAGTGGGTGTGGCATCACTAAGGATCTGGCTCTCCAATGGGTGTGGCATCACTAAGGATCTGGCTCCCTAGTGGGTGTGGCATCACTAAGGATCTGGCTCCCTAGTGGGTGTGGCATCACTAAGGATCTGGCTCTCCAGTGGGTGTGGCATCACTAAGGATCTAGCTCTCCAGTGGGTGTGGCATCACTAAGGATCTGGCTCCCTAGTGGGTGTGGCATCACTAAGGATCTGGCTCTCCAGTGGGTGTGGCATCACTAAGGATCTGTCTCCCCAGTGGGTGTGACATCACTAAGGATCTGACTCTAGTGGGTGTGGCATCACTAAGGATCTGACTCTCTAGCGGGTGTGGCATCACTAAGGATCTGGCTCTCCAGTGGGTGTGGCATCACTAAGGATCTGGCTCTCCAGTGGGTGTGGCATCACTAAGGATCTGTCTCCCCAGTGGGTGTGGCATCACTAAGGATCTGGCTCTCCAGTGGGTGTGACACCACTAAGGATTTGGCTCTCCAGTGGGTGTGGCACCACTAAGGATCTGGCTCCCTAGTGGGTGTGACAGCACTAAGGAGCTGGCTCTCCGGTGCGTGTGGCATCACTGAGGTTCTGGCTCCCCAGTGGGTGTGACATCCCTGAAGTCCTGGCTCTCCATTAGGTTTGGGTGTGGCATGGTGTTATTCATGAGGCAGAGGTGTGTGCCGCCCTCTGGTTAGTTATCTATCATTCCTTCCAGCTGTGGAAAATGTGCAGATGTTGTTATGAACGCCACGCGGGACACGAGGAACCTAAACCCGCCGTCCACAGCCCGAGTCCTCTGCAGCGTTCCTCCAGTAATTCCAGGCGAATGTTTCTAAAAATAAATGAATGCATTTTGCCTTGTCCTGAGGGCTGGTACGCTGGCATGCACACCGTGCCAGGGATAGAGAGGCCTGCTCTCATTTCCTCTGTCTGCATTGTGAGAGGATTCGCTGCCCATATCCCGCGGGTAGGCAGCAGCTTTTTTTCTCTCGGTTTTTTTTTTCCCCGGCCGGATTAATCGTTAACAATCAGCCGGCTGAAGTGCAATCTGTGAGCGCCCGCAGTGCTCTCCGCCATCAGCGGGAGAACCGTCTCCTTCCCTGGAGCAGAGCGCTGATATTTCATAATCTGTAGTAATTACCAAACGCGGTGAGATTTCTGAATAGTCACACTAGGCTGGTGCTCGGGGTCACGGGGGGGATGGGGCCCCTCGCTTGGCTGTACATGGGGAAGTGATGGAAGGATTCACCATCTCTCTAAAGCATCCTTGTTTCATATTTGTGTGTCAAAGAGGAACTGAAATAATAATAACATAATAAAATGGATTATTTTGTTTTTTACAATATTTATTTATAGATTTAGTCAGCGTTTGCCTATTGTAAAATCTTTCCTCTCCCTGATTTGCGTGCTGAAATGTATCACTGGTGGTGACATCTTTAGTCCTTAGGCGCTATACCCGTCCTGACGCTCATTCAGCTGCTCTTTGTTGTACTTTGCCTGCGGAGGCGGGCGACAGACCTGCGAAACGCGTTGCAGATGTTATTGGAGTAAGGCTCGGTCCACACCAGGTATGGTTGCAGAACGCAATCCGTTGTCTGGGATCTGGTTTTCAAAAAGTGAAACGCAAACGGATCCGTGCTGCAGCATACGTTTCCAGTCCCTGGTCGTGGGGGGAGGGCGTCCGAGCTGGAGGGGGTAGCTTCCAGCAAGGTGGGCAGCAGGCACAGCGGTGTGGAGGAGGGTCGTTCCCCATCCCCGTTCCCCCTCCAGCTATTTGCAAATGAAGCGAGCGGGGGAGCAATTACCTTCCTAGCGTTCCAGCACTCGCCGCATGACTTCCTGCAATGCTGCCCTCTGTACTTCAGTGGGCAGCATTGCAGGAAGTGACGTGGCAAGTGGAGGAAGAAAGTAGGTAATTTCTTCCCTGCTCGCTGCTTCGCTGGAGTGTGAGCAGGGAGGGATGGACTCAGGTGTGGGAGGGGGGGTCCAACCGCCCCTCCCCCCTACCGCTGTGCCTGCTGCCCGCCTTCCTGGCTGCTATCCCCTCGAGGCAACCTGGGGGCAATTTATGGGGGGGGGGGGGGGTCCGCAAAGATGATGTTGAGGGGAGCAGCAGGCAGTATGCAATCCGGCTCTCCCTCCGTTTTTGTGTGCAAAGTAGTCTGTCTAGAGGGAAAAAAAGTGTAGTGTAAACACTATAACGACAAAAACACAGACAATGGGTGCCCAAATGGTTCAGTATGTCAAAAAATCGTGGCGTGGGTGGAAAATACTCACAAAGTGAGTTGCACAAGGTGCAACCGACCACTTCAGGCAGGTGGAGTGCACAAACCCGACTCCACTGGAGTAAACCAGAGGTCTTGGAGATGGTCGCTTTCTTGAAAAAAAGGTAACTTACGCTCTGAGTCACCCGTTTAGTGGTGTCAACCACTCGGCATCAGGTGTAAGGGAACTCCCCTCAGCCACAGAAAAGGGGTAAAGAGGCGCCCAATGTATATAAAATGCTCTAAAAACAATAAAATGAAAAAAAACGAGGTGGCTTACCTCAAAGACGACAAGTTCATAAAAGATGAATTTGTTTAATGGCATAAAAAGCACAGGCAATGCGTTGCGTGTGGGGGCGAGATCCCTATGAAATTGTCGTCTTTGAGGTAAGCCACCTCGTTTTTTTCATTTTATTGTTTTTAGAGCATTTTATATACATTGGGTGCCCTGTTTGCCCCTTTTCTGTCTAGAGGGAGATCTGTTTTTTGTATTGCTTTTCATTACCCCTCTATCCGCGGTCCATGAATTACCATCAAATCCGTACATTCCGTTCAGTTTTTCAACCTGTATCCCGCGAATCTGTGTGAAGATGGCCGCTATTTTTAACATTGGTATTTGTGGCTCCGGTTTTGGTTCGGGCCATGTATAAGTCTACATAGCAAAGTAATGGCTGCACTTGGGGACCAGGAGGGGTTAATGACTGAACTGCCTATAGTATTGCAGCCATTAACACCTCCTGTCCCTTAAAGAGGAACTCATGTGAAAATAATGTAATTAAAAAAGTGCTTCATTCTTACAATAATTGTGTATAAATGATTTAGTCAGTGTTTGCCTATTGTAAAATCTTTCCTCTCCCTGATTTACATTCTGACATTTATCACATGGTGACATTTTTACTGCTGGCAGGTGATGTAGCTGCTGCATGCTTTTTTGGCAGTTGGGAACAGCTGTAAACAGCTATTTCCCACAATGCAACAAGGTTCACAGACAGGAAACTGCCAGGAGTACCACAGTCCTCAGAGTTTCTTGTGGGAGGGGTTTCACCACAATATCAGTCATACAGCGCCCCCTGATGGTCTGTTTGTGAAAAGGAATAGATTTCTCATGTAAAAGGGGGTATCAGCTACTGATTGGGATAAAGTTCAATTCTTGGTCGGAGTTTCTCTTTAAGTGCAGCCAATACCTTCTCCAGCCCCCCTAGTGCTGCAAGTATTCACTCCCTTTTATGCAGCCTAGTAATCAAACCCCCCCCTCCCCCCCCCCCCCCCCCCCCCCCTCCTTTTCCTGGTTGATTGTTGTGACCAGGACTTTCAGATCTGTGTTTTCATGGCATTTCCTTTCCTCACAGTATAACTTGCCACAGGATAAATTGCTGCAAATGGGAATGTCACTATTAGTACACACATTACTCAGTGTGCTCAGTGTTGCCCGTGACTCGTGTATAAGTCCACCCCTATACTTTTACGTAGTGAGTCAGACCTAAATTTCTAGACTTATACTCGAGTATATACAGTTTGTCTATGTAAAGATAGAAGTGTTAAATCATTACATACATGCATCATAAATAGACTGCTCAGTCAATTAGTGGCATGGAGAGGAAACCTAAATAGATAATAAATCATTAAAGTTTGCATACAATTGCATGCGATCTTGAAGTTATTTCCATACATTGCTCATGGAAATTGGCTTCATTGATATTCACAGAAAAATCACAATGTGAACTTTCGCATACAAAAGCACAAAAGGAGTAGAGAAATCGCAAACGCAGAATAGTGTGTGAAAAAGATCGCATGCATTCAACGCGGTAGAAAGTGTAAACCCCCCCCTGAAGGCGGTCCTAATGTACGTCTTTTATTCTTGGTACACACATCCAAATCTGATTGACCAATAATGGGCAATTTTACCATTTCTGTGTTGTATAAGCGCTTAGCTACACAATCTGTCCATAGTATTCACAATCTGTTGGCCTTTATACTAAACAGAAGTGGTAAAATTAGACAATCAAAATTGGATGTGTGTACGCACCTGGGCAGCTACTGGCTGTGTTGTTGAACCTGTAGCCAAAAAAATATGGGGGAGGCATAAAACATTAGTGGGACAGCGGTTGGGGGCGGTGTCACAAGGCCGTTTCATGCTGAAATCGATGGGGAATGGGCCTGTGGTTTATGGTGAGCGACCAGATTCGATCAGAGGGAGATCTGTCTCTTGATCGATTGGCTGGTAAAATCGCTAGATATATGGCTACCTTAAATGTTGGGTCATGTTTGGGCTTTAGTGAGTGAAGAATCTGGTGCTCTGGGGACTGTTTATTTTGGCAGATTTGGATGTTAGGCCTGTTGGGACTCGCTCACCCTTGCTCTCTACAGACTGGACACAATGCCGGGCAGCCGAGCTGAACCATTCTCTCTGTGTTTACACCGCGAGGGGATCGTCATCACCTCTCCATCGTTGCGGGAACAATTCCTGGAAACGCTCGCTTTCCTTTCTCCACACAAACCCCCTGAGCTTTGCTGGCAGCCACTGCCCTGTGTGCCAAGTATGGGCTGTCTGGCTGCTTGTTAGGGACTACAAGTCCCAGCATGCCCTGCCTCTCCTTTCTCCACACAAACCCCTGAGCTTTGCTGGCAGCCACTGCCCTGTGTGCCAAGTATGGGCAGTCTGGCTGCTTGTTAGGGACTACAAGTCCCAGCATGCCCTGCCTCTCCTTTCTCCACACAAACCCCCTGAGCTGTGCTGGCAGCCACTGCCCTGTGTGCCAAGTATGGACAGTCTGGCTACTTGTTAGGGGACTACAAGTCCCAGCATGCCTCTCTGGCGTGCAGCTGTGCAAGCATCAGTCTCGGTGGGCAGAGGAAGTAGTGATCCTCAGTGGTTCAGATCACATGGGCCGTTTCCAAGGTTGTGTGTCCAGTTCCTCCCTCCCCACCTGCACAAGTTACATTGGATCAGGTTGTTTGGGTGTCCATTGTGGAAGCCGCTTCATAGACCCCAATGGAAATGCCGGCTGATGGGTTCCCAGCCGGTAACTTGCCGGGCTGGTGCTACCATAGCGGTAAAGAGGAGCAATTGCCCCAGGGCCCCAAAGCCTGTACGGGCCCCCATGTGTCTCCTCCCCCAACTTAACTGTGGCTTCCTGAGAGCACCTGTAGAGTCTTCGGCAGCATAGTGCCGGGCACTTGTCCCGGCGGGCGCACACCTCTGTCAGTCTGTGGCTCTGTGCACTTTCATCTTCATCCACCACTGGCTGCATCTTCTCTGTGACCTGCGGCATGATATGACATAATAACATGCGTTGGGTCATAGAGGAGAGGCGCCCCTGTGAGGATGAAGACAGGTAGTGCACAGAGTTGTGGATTGACAGAGGGGCACGCCCGCCAGAACAGGTGAGACGCTGCTCTAACAAAGACTCTGCAGGAACCCAGAGAACACCGTTAAAGGATACCTGAAGTGACATGTGACATGAGATAGGCACGTGTATGTACAGTGCCTAGCGCACACATAACTATGCTGTGTTCCTTTTTTTTCTTTTTCTGCCTGAAAGAGTTAAATATCAGGTATGTAAGTGGCTGACTCAGTCCTGACTCAGACAGGAAGTGACTTCAGTGTAACCCTCACTGATTAAAAAAATTCCAACCATAAAACACTTTCCTAGCAGAAAATGGCTTCTGAGAGCAGGAAAGATATAAAAAGGGTCAATAGTTCATAGATTTTAGCTCTGGCATACTTCAATGAATGTGTCATTGAGTATAAACAATAAAACCGTTAAAACGTAAAAAGTAGATTTAAACATAAAATAAAACTGGTGAATATGTTAAAAAGTCATTTTTAGGAGAAGGAATATAGATACAATTGTTTATTTCATTAGTTTATTTTTGCCTCTGGTGTCCCTTAAGTCGGGGGGGGGGGGGGTGGACAGAGGGGACAACAGCCAGATTATGGGCCCTGGGGGGAAATTTTGCGGTAACAAAGCTCCCTCGTGCTGCTTTCTGGTTTGGAGGTGTCTATCGGGGGGGGGAGGGGGGGGGCCTCCAGATTTATTTTGCCTCGCATGAAAACACATAAATAAAAAATGTAATGGTCCTATAAATTAATTTCCCCCTATGTGGCTGTCACTTAAGGGGCCCATACACTCAGCCGATTAACGATCGACCAGAAATTGTTTGCCGATTCGATCGATTTCAATCAATCGGCCAGGGTGGAAAATCAAAATCGATCTTGAAGAGATTGCTTATCAATTTTCATTGGTCCCAATGCAAATCTGATGGGAAAAAAATGCCATCAGATCGATTTTCAATAGATTTCAAACTGAAATCTATTGGAAATCTGTTCCTAGTAAAAAATGTTCCTAAACACATCAGATAGATCAGAAATCTATCTGATGATCTATCTGCTGCTAATCTAATGAGTGTATGGCCACTTTTACAGTAGTTAGCAGAAATGTGACAGAACTG
Source organism: Hyperolius riggenbachi (assembly GCF_040937935.1). NCBI lineage: Eukaryota > Metazoa > Chordata > Amphibia > Anura > Hyperoliidae > Hyperolius > Hyperolius riggenbachi. The sequence goes on along the minus strand of NC_090657.1, from coordinate 218,606,986 downwards.
ATAGATTTTTGGACTAACCCATCTCCTCATGGGGGATTCTCAGGGTTTTCTTGATTTTCAAAAGCACTTGTTAAACGACAGTTGCTCAGTCCAAATGCTAGAATAGCGTGCAAACAGGTACGGGGGGAAAGGGAGGGGGTGCCTGCATCTTTGTAGAGATCCTTTCCAGGGCGGGGTTTTGTAAAGATCAGACTTGCTGAAAGTGACAGCAACATAGGAGAAAAGTCATTTACTGCTCATTTTACTCTGGAAGAAATGTACTTTTTATTTATATGTTTTCATATATTTCAAATTTGACCATTTTTCCTGATAGTGGTCCTATAAACTGTCTAGCAGAATGGCTTCTCTGCTTGACAGGCAGAAAGATTACACTGCAATTGAATAGCAGCTGATTCATCATCAATCAGCTGCTCCCCTCTGAACTCGCGTGCCAGTGCTGATATTATTATTATTATTATTGATTTATAAAGCGCCAACATGTTCCATGGAGCTGTACAAAGTAAGAAAAACAAATGGGCGAAAGGGGAATAGCCTACGGAGCAGAGCAAGTGCTTGTCAGAGAAAGTGAGTTTTGAGGGAAAATGTTCAAAGTTTGGAGAGTGACGGATATGTTGTGAAAGGGCATTCCAGAGGAGGGGTGAAGCACGTGAGAAGTCTTGTGTATGTGTGTGTGTGAGGAGGTGATTTTAGAGGAGGACAAAAGAAGCTTATGTGCAGATCTGAAATTTCAGGTTGGGCTATTCAAAGTGAATGAAACTGTGTCCCAGAGCAGCATTCTGCAAAGTGAACTCGCCTCTTATCTGGCCAGGAAGTCCCTGCATTGCCCATCCCCATCCGATGAAAGGAATCCCTGGGAAACGTTGGCTTTCAGTGCTGCTGTGAAACTAGCCTTAAACATTTATTTACTAGATGATGGTCCTGCGTTGCCCGGATGTGTATTTGGCTGGTGTTGGCTCCGCCCACTTTTTTTAAAAAAATAAATAAAAATTAACACACAATTACTCAATGACAAGTTTGTTAGCTTTGCAGTCTTTGGCATCAGTAGTAAGCATTGAAATGAAACAAATCTGATTGGCTGTTTGTGGCTCCACCCCCTTTTCTGAATTTGAACCCCAGTCACCCAGTGACCGACTATACCAGGTTTGAGGCTTGTTTCATTAACAGTGCAAAAATGGCAGCAATTAAATATTCCCCTTGAAAATCAACAGGTGAATTTTTATTGGCTGTTGTAGGCTCCACCCACTTTTCTGAATATTAATCCCAGTCACCCAGTGGCCAACTGTGCAAAGTTTGAGCTCCCTGCCATTAACAGTGTAAGAATGGCTGTCGTTTACATTTTCCCAGGGAAATTTGTGTTCGTCTCCTACCACTTTTTGGTTATGGAAATAAAAAGTATCCTATATGTTATTCCAGGCAATGTACGATGTGTGTGCCAAATTTCATTCAAGTCTGTTCAGCCATTGTTGTGTGATTATTGTGTATTTTTAAGTTGATAGATAATCTTCAGACTTTGACTTCTCTATTTCTTTGCAGGGCGGAGAAGACCGAGGTCCTCAGTGACGATTTGTTACAGGTGAGTGGCTGGGACACGTTGGGGGTGACAGGAAATTTGGGCACCGGAGGCACCGTGGAAGTTTGGGTGCCCCATAGGGGCCCATGTTGACATCGGCAATTAAGGGATATCTGAGTACCCAGAGGCGTCCTTTAATGGATGATATTAATGCCTATGGGAGTGCCCAAACTTCTATGGCACCCAATATTTATTGTGACCTGCAGTGAAGGCCCTTATTTGGTGGGTTTGCGAGTGGGGAGCAGGGGTAAGGATTATGCATCGTTGGGGGGGGTTGTTAGGATTAGGGATCGGTTAAGATTAGGGCATTGGTTGGGGGATTGGTTAGGGTTGGGCATCTGTGGGGAGGATTAGTTACGGTTAGGCATCGGTGGGGGGATCAGTTAGGGTTAGGCATCGGTTGGGGTTCGATTAGGATTAGGGATATGTGCGGCGATCACTTAGGGTAAGGTATTGGTGGAGATAGGTCATAGGGTTAGACACTGGTCGGGGTTGGTTAGGATTAGGCATCGGTGGGGGTGGTTAGGATTAGGCATCGGTGGGGGTGGTTAGGATTAGGCATCGGTGGGGGTGGTTAGGATTAGGCATCGGTGGGGGTTGGTTAGGATTAGGCATTGGTTGGGGTGGTTAGGATTAGCCATCGGTTGGGGTGTTCTGGATTAGACATCGGTGGGGGTGGTTAGGATTAGGTATTGGTGGGGGTGGTTAGGATTAGGTATTGGTGGGGGTGGTTAGGATTAGGCATCGGTGGGGGTGGTTAGGATTAGGCATCGGTGGGAGTGGTTAGGATTAGGCATCGATGGGGGTGTTTAGGATTGGGCATCGGTGTGTTTTTTTTTAGGATTAGGCATTGGTTGGAGCGGTTAGGATTAGGCATCGGTTGGAGCGGTTAGGATTAGGCATCGGTGGTGGTGGTGATTAGGATTAGGCATTGGTGGTGGTGGTTAGGATTGGGCATCGGTTGGAGCAGTTAGGATTAGGCATCGGTGGTGGTGGTTAGGGTTTGGCTTTGGTTGGGGGTTGGTTAGGATTAGGCATCGGTGGGGATGGTTAGGATTAGACATCGGTGGGGGTGGTTAGGGTTTGGTTGGGGGTTGGTTAGGATTAGGCATCGGTGGGGATGGTTAGGATTAGGCATCGGTGGGGGTGGTTAGGGTTTGGTTGGGGGTTGGTTAGGATTAGGCATCGGTGGTGGTGGTTAGGGTTTGGTTGGGGGTTGGTTAGGATTAGGCATCGGTGGTGGTGGTTAGGGTTTGGCTTTGGTTGGGGGTTGGTTAGGATTAGGCATCGGAGGGGGTGGTGAGAGTTTGCCTTTGGTTGGGAGTTGGTTAGGATTAGGCATCCGTGGTGGTGGTTAGGGTTTGGCTTTGGTTGGTGGTTGGTTAGGATTAGCCATCGGTGGGGGTGGTTAGGGTTTGCCTTTGGTTGGGGTCTGGTTAGGTTTAGGCATCGGTGGGGGTGGTTAGGGTTTGGCTTTGGTTGGGTGTTGGTTAGGATTAGGCATCGGTGGGGTGATTAGGGTTTGTCTTTGGTTGGTTAGGATTAGGCATCGGTGGGGGTGGTTAGGGTTTGGCTTTGGTTGGGGGTTGGTTAGGATTAGGCATCGGTGGTGGTGGTTAGGGTTTGGTTTTGGTTGGGGGTTGGTTAGGATTAGGCGTCAGTGGGGGTGGTTAGGGTTTGGCTGGGGGTTGGGTGTTTGGAGGGCTTGTGTAAGAATAGGGTTAGGTTTAACAATTATTACTGCCCAATAGTTATATTTTACCAATATACTACTAGCAGCTATTTCCGGTACCGACATTTCCGCAGCGCCTAATTTGCATGTACGCTCAGGAAGAGGTTCTGAAATGAAGCCCTGGCGTCCCCCTTCTGTGGTGGATTTCATAATGAGAGGCTATAGTAAATCCTTGCCGAGAAAGTACCAAACAGCGTCAGAACTGGTGTTTAGAGTGAATGCGTCGCCTGCAGGTACTAAGCAGCGCACGGCCGGCTTGCATTAATTCCTCCATCTTGTCCTCCCCTCCCCCACAGGTGGAGAAGCGGCTGGAACTGGTGAAGCAAGTCACTCACAGCACCCATAAAAAGCTGACGGCGTGCTTACAAGGCCAGCAGGGGACCGACACCGACAAGAGATCGGTAAGTTGTCATTTTTTTTGTTTTGTTTTCGATTTTACATGCACCCTCTCTGCCACGCCTGTAGGTGTACAAATAGACAATGAGATGCAAATAATTTCGAGTTGATGTACGGTTATGCAAATTTTATATGCAAATTTATGCAGCTTGAACATGTCCCAATCAAATTTTACCTCAGCAGGATTTAACTGGTTCATTTTCAAGCTGCATCTATCTCCATACAAAATATACATAAGGCCTGGAAACGCTAGCGATTTCCCTAAACGCTCTGCCAATGTAAATGGATGGGACAGATTCCACTAGAGGGATTGCAAATTGCAGTCGCAGGACATGCAGCATTTTGGGAGCGTTTCAATTCTAATGAAATGTATAGGAGCAGGGAAATCGCTCCCAAAATCGCTTGCAAAACGCTATAACAAATAGCTAGCGATCGCGTTTTGCGCCTTCTAGTGGGTTCCAGGCCTGATGCTGCATCAACTCAAAATTATTTGCATCCCATTGACCATCCCTATGTACTGTAACTTTTGTGTGTCTGCAGCCACCCTTCCTTTAGGCAGTGTCCATACTTATTAGAATTTGTGTATTGTGTGGAATTGCGATTTACATTGTACATCTAATTTATTTCATTATTATCACGTTTGACACTTTTTTTTTGTGTGTGTGCATTATTAGATTTTTCTACATTTTTAAATAACGTTGAGTGGTTTATAGTTGCAGCATGCAATTCACATGTGATGCAAGTCATTGGAAAGGATCAGGAGGACTGCCAGGCACCTTGCATTCAAATATGGCAGCCTCCATATCCCTCTCACCTTGTGTTCCCTTTGTCAACTAGATACGTTCTCATGTAATTTAAAGGATACCCGAAGTGACATGTGACATGATGAGATAGACATATGTATGTACAGTGCCTAGCACACAAATAACTAGGCTGTGTTCCTTTTTTTCTTTCTCTGCCTGAAAGAGTTAAATATCAGGTATGCAAGTGGCTGACTCAGTCCTGACTCAGACAGGAAGTGACTATAGTGTGACCCTCACTGATAAGAAATTCCAACTATAAAACACTTTCCTAGCAGAAAATGGCTTCTGAGAGAAAGAAAGAGATAAAAAGGGTAATTTCTTATCAGTGAGGGTCACACTATAGTCACTTCCTGTCTGAGTCAGGACTGAGTCAGCCACTTGCATACCTGATATTTAACTCTTTTCAGGCAGAGAAAGAAAAAAAGTTACACAGCCTATTTGTGTGCTAGGCACTGTACATACACATGTCTATCTCATTATGTCACATCAGTTCGAGTATTCTTTAACTTAATTGGTATGCACTGAAAAAACATAAAATATGCATACAAAACCACAAAAAGGAAAAAGTAAAAGTTCAGAACACTAAAATTGTAAAATGCAGGAATGGATGTACTGAAAATCGCATGTGGAATTTGCATGGATAAGTGATTGCTGCCTTATGCTGCATACACACTTGAGATAAATCTTTGGAAAAGGCAAGATCACAGACCAATTTTACCCCGTTCCATGTAGTATGAGAACATACTCTACACCGGAGGTGCCCATTAGGTAGATCGCTAAGGTCTTATGGTAGATCCCGACCCCACTACATTTTATATTCAGTATATACCGGTACAAGTGTGCTTCTAAAATTGTACATAGGTAAATTATTTTGACTTGCTAATTTTTTAAAGTAGCTCACAAGCCGAAAAAGTGTGGGCACCTCTGTTCTACACAGTCTATTCTATTGAGCTGAACTCCCCATCAGATAAAAATCTTTGCAAGATGCTGCACACATGCAACAGATCAGTATCTGCAAAACATCAGTTCAAGCAAAATGCATTGTCTATGATATCTGCAGATCCTCATACACACCTTGTTTAACAGACATTCATCTGCAGATCAGATCCACCAGGATGGATTTTCAGATCTGCAGATAATTGTCTGATCTGCAGATGATTGTCTGTTAAACAAGGTGTGTATGAGATCTGCAGATATCAAACACTGTGAATGCAATTTGCAGGAACGGATCTTTCGCAGGAACAGATCTTTTGCAGATACTGATCTGTTGCATGTGTACAGCATCTTTGTGTGCAGCATCTTGCAAAGATTTTATCTGATGGGGAGTTCAGCTCCATAGAATAGACTGTGTAGAGTATGGCTCTCATACTACATGGAAGGGGGTAAAATTGGTCTGTGATCTTTCATTTTCCAAAGACTTTCATCTCAAGTGTGTGTGTAGCATTACTGTGCGGTCCTAGCTCCGCCCATGCCCCCATAATATTTCCACTAAAGGTGCCTATTAATAGTACAATCTTGATTGTCCAATCTCACCACTTGTATTCACATGTATTCACTTCTACTACATAGATTTGGTAAGATTGTACAATCAAGATTGTATCATTGATGGGCACCTTAAAATGTGAACCCGAGGTGAGAGTTTTATTGAGGCAACCATATTTATTTCCTGTTAAACAATACCAGTTGCCTGACAGCCCTACTGATTTCTTTGGCTGCAGTAGTGTCTGAATAACACGCCGGAAACAAGCATGCAGATACTTCAGTCACACTTCAAGCAGAGCACCTGATCTGCATGCTTGTTCAGGGTCTATGGCTAAAAGTATAATCTTAGGTACACACAATGCAATTTCCCATCAGTTCAATGGGTCAGATCGATAATTTCCGGCATATCCGATCTGCTCCCTATCAATAATGTGATCGATTTACAGACCATGACTGCACAAAATCGATCCCGTTATCAAACGATAGCAGCTCGGACATGTCGGGAGCTATCAATTCGACCTGTCGGTCTGAAGGGAAATTGCATTGCAAGTTCCTAGAATTAATGGCACTGGTCAGCCAGGCAACTTGCATTGTTTAAAGTGGACCTGAACTCTTGCACAGGACAGAAGGAAAACATAGACAAACGCACCCTGTATGTATTTAGAGAGATTAGCCTTTCTAATTCCCCCTCATCTTTGACTAATCACAATTTGAAATTTGATCTCTCAGCTGTGCCTACTTTGGAATTTTATTTGCCTCAGCAGAGCAGCTAATTGGTAAGCACAGGATGTTCACAATATGTCTGCTTCCATGAAAGCAGGAAGTAGACACACTGCAGATGTATTGCAGGATTTATATCAGCTGTAACAAAGACATGTTTTTGTTTAAAGGTTATTATGCTGATGCTTATCTTTGAGAGCAGAGAGGAATTTCTGGGTGCAGGTCTGCTTGAAAGCAAAATAAATATGGCAGCCTCCATAAAACTCTTACCTTGGGTTCCCTTTAACTGCTGTAGCATTTGTGTTTTATTTTCAGACTGCATACATTTACATACAATTTGCATAACTATTTGCATCAACTCATGTTTATTAGCAATTCCCTGACTATCCCAACATCTGAGATCACTTTAAAATGAGACAAAAGAAGGAATCTGATTGGGGGGGGTTTGGAGGCCTGTTCTATGTAGTATTTGATCTAGCTGGGTTTCTGGCATGTCGTTGTATGATCTGAGTAGATGTGTTCTCTCTCTGTCCGGCGCACGCACGGAGTGCAGTTATATAAACGGGTAGAACATTCCGGCACAGCCGAATCTGGAATAACATTACCATTCTGATGAGATGGGCTGTCATTGTGATTGGCAGTTGGAACGCGTCAGAATAATTGCAGGGAGAATGGCTGCACTGCATGATGGGAATTAACTGGGCTTAGTTAAAGTGAACATGGAATGAAAGTAAGCGGGTGAGATAAACAATTGTAGCCATAGAAATAACCCTAAAGAGGACATTACTGCCGGAATCCCAGGTTTTCAGGATTTATACCTTTTTTGCCTCTTGGCCACGTATATTGGGGCTCCCCTTCCAAGCACAGCAGCCCCTCCCATTCCATGTACCGCCCCCTGTTCCCTGTACCTCTATGTACAGCAGCCCCTCCCATTCCATGTACTGCCCCCTGTTCCCTGTACCTCTATGTACAGCAGCCCCTCCCATTCCATGTACTGCCCCCTGTTCCATGTACCTCTATCTACAGCAGCCCCTCTCTTTCATGCACAGCTCTCTTGGACATCAGCTTCCCTTTTTCATGTGTTGCTCACCATTTGCAGCATTCTCTTTCTTATGTAGCAACCCCTATTTCATGTCCAGAGTGCCCATTTGGGCTGCAGCTGCCCAAGGCTCGGGCCTTGGTGGCCTTTCCAAAAAAAATCCGGCCCTGGAAGCAAATATAGATACCTATGTAGAGGGGAGACTCTGGACCCCATAGAGCCCTTCTGGTGCTCTCTGCCTCCCCTCGCTCCACCGATGTCCTGTGTTGAAATGCCGCGCCATTAGCAGTCCCCGAATGCTTTCATAGCTGAGCTGCTCCGTATTGCGCATGCGTGAGTGCGCTCGAACATGTGCAGTGTGGAGCAGCCCACCTTCAGAAACACTCAGGGGCACGAGTGCTTCCAAAAACTTCCGAGGACTTCCAAAGGCGTATTACACCAGTTAAAGGGATACTGTAGGGGGGTCGGGGGAAAATTAGTTGAACTTACCCGGGGCTTCTAATGGTCCCCCGCAGACATCCTGTGTTGGCGCAGCCACTCACCGATGCTCCGGCCCCGCCTCCGGTTCACTTCTGGAATTTCAGACTTTAAAGTCAGAAAACCACTGCGCCTGCGTTGCCGTGCCCTCGATCCCGCTGATGGCACCAGGAGTGTACTGCGCAGGCCTAGTATGGTCTGTGCCTGCACCGTGTGCTCCTGGTGACATCAGGGGAAGCAAGGACACGGCAACGCAGGCACAGTGGTTTTCAGACTTTAAAGTCAGAAATTCCAGAAGTGAATCGGAGGCGGGGCCGGAGCATCGGTGAGTGGCTGCGTGGGTACAGGATGTCTGCGGGGGACCGTTAGAAGCCCCGGGTAAGTTCAGCTCATTTTCCCCCTACCCCCCTACAGTATCCCTTTAAGCAAATAACGTTAAAAAAAAAATCTGTAATGTAAAACAACACCACTGGGGGATACTTACCTCGGGAGGCGGAAGCCTCTGGATCCTAATGAGGCTTCCCGCATCCTCCGGTGTCCCGCCAATCCAGCTCTGCAGCCCCCTGAACCACGGCGAGGTACATATTTACCTACCGCGATCCTGCACAGGTGCACTAGTGGCTCTCTGTTCAGGGTAAGGCAGAAATAGCCGAACCTGATTGGATCCGCTCTACTGCGCAGGCGCAAGTCCTTTGATACAATCGGGTTCAGCTATTTCCACCTCACCCGAACGAAGAGCGCCTGCGCCCGAATGAGCGGAGGTAGATACAGTATATCATTGCTTGTCAATCTTGTCGGGGGAGGTTTCGGGTTGGAAGCCCAGCAGCTACAGGAAACAGGGAAGACTCATTGGGTTTTTCCCCGCATCCCAGAAAACATACAGATGTTAATTGGCTTCCCCCTAAATTGGCCCTAGACTATGATACATACACTACACTACTCTGCTCAGGGCGGGTTCAGCGGAGCGGCCGTTATTAGCTAGGAGCGCTGTGTAGTTAGCAGCACACCCTATGCTGCACTACCACGCGTAGTGTGCGCATAACTCGCACTCCTCTTATTAAGCTGAGCTTAATAAATCAACCCCAATATACTCTGTCCAGTGCTGCAGATGACGGCGCTGTATAAATACTGAATTACAATAAAGTATAGTACCAAATGGATTTTTTTTTTACGCATTCCCCTGCGTCTCCATTGAAATACACTATGTGCGTTTTACATGCTTTTTTAAAAATTATGCAGAATTTAGCGTTTGTACTTGGGGCCCATAGACTTGAATTAGTGGCAAATACGCATATGTTTTGTGTAACGCTAGCGTTCCTGCCTAGTGTGTTCCAAGCCGCTAACTTTTTTTTCAGGTGGCTTCAGTTTTACTTTAAAAACCCCAGGTGTTAAGACTGAACGTATCTCATTGGCATCTGCGTCTCGTGTATTCAGCTCCCATACAGAGAAATGATGACCCACCGAACAGGTTTTTTTGTTCTCTGCCATTAGTAGGTTTTTTTTGCTACAGCCCCACAGATGGTTTTTGACCTTTACTTTATAAGAGAGAGACACACATACACACAGCCATAAATCACACACATATACACACAGCCATAAAACACACACACACACACACACACACACACTGCGTATACACACACTGCGTATATACACACACACACACACACACACACACCCTGCGTACACACACACCCTGCGTACACACACACCCTGCGTACACACACACCCTGCGTACACACACACCCTGCGTACACACACACCCTGCGTACACACACACCCTGCGTACACACACACCCTGCGTACACACACACCCTGCGTACACACACACCCTGCGTACACACACACCCTGCGTACACACACACCCTGCGTACACACACCTACACACACACACACACACACCTACACACACACACACACCTACACACACACACACACCTACACACACACACACACCTACACACACACACACACCTACACACACACACACACCTACACACACACACCTACACACACACACCTACACACACACCTACACACACACCTACACACACACACCTACACACACACACATACACACACTGCGTACACACACACACACCTACACACACACACACACCTACACGCACACTGCGTACACACACACCTACACACACACCTACACACACACCTACACACACCCACACACACACACACACACACACACACACACACACACACACACACACACACACACACACACACACACAGCGTACACACACAAACACACACACTGCGTACACACGTACACACACACACACACACACACACACACTGCGTACACACACACACACACACCCCTACACACACACCCACACCTACACACACACCTACACACACACACCTACACACACACACACCTACACACACACCTACACACACCCACACACACATACACACACTGCGTACACACACACCTACACACACACACACACACACACACACACACACACACACACTGCGTACGCACACACACACACACACACACACACCTACACACACGCACATACACACACTGCGTACACACGTACACACACACACACACACCTACACACACACACACACACCTACACACACGCACATACACACACTACGTACACACACACACACACACACACCTACACACACCTACATACACACACACACACTGCGTACACACACACCTACACACACACACACACACACACACACCTACACACATTCACACACACACACACTGCGTACACACACACCTACACACACACACACACACACACACACACCCCTACACACATTCACACACACACACACTGCGTACACACACACCTACACACACACACACACACACACACACACACCCCTACACACATTCACACACACACACACACACACACACACACACACTGCGTACACACACACCTACACACACCTACACACACCTACACACACACACTGCGTACACACACACACACACCTACACACACACACACACACACACCTACACACATTCACATACACACACACTGCGTACACACGTACACACACACACCTACACACACACACACACTGCGTACACACACGTAGACACCTACACACACACACACACACACTGCGTACACACACGTACACACCTACACACACACACACTGCGTACACACACACACACACACACACCTACACACACACACCTACACACCTACACACACACACACACACACACACACACACACACCTACACACACCCACACACACCTACACACACCCACACACACCTACACACACCTGCACACACCTACACACACCTACACACACACACACCTACACACGTACACACACACACCTACACACACACACCTACACACACACCTACACACACACCTACACACACACCTACACACACACCTACACACACACCTACACACACACCTACACACACACCTACACACACACACTGCATACACACGTACACTGCCTACACACGTACACTGCCTACACACACACACACACGTACACACACACACCTACACACACACACCTACACACACACACCTACACACACACACCTACACACACACCTACACACACACCTACACACACACCTACACACACACACCTACACACACACACTGCATACACACGTACACTGCCTACACACACACACACACACACACACACACACACACACACACACGTACACACACACACACACGTACACACACACGTACACACACACACTGCGTACACACAAAACATGGCTTGCACACAGACACACACTGCGTGTATACAGTAACGCAAACACATACACTGCTTGTACACAGACGCACACTGCCTGTACACACAACACTGCCTGTATATATACACACTCTCACACACATATATGCTGCATGTATAAACACACACACACACATACACACACTCACACAGACATAAACCATGTACTGACACATACACACACTGTGTACACACAAAACATAGCATACACACACAGTGTGTGCATCCACATAATGCGTGTGATCATACATACACACGCATACATTGTGCATGCACAAAGGAGACATGCACACTTTGTATGTACGCACATAGAACAATATTGGAGAAATCATACAAAAACATGGCCTGACATATCATTGCTATGCTGATGACACCCAGCTATATTTGTCATTCAAACCTGATGTCACAGACCCTACTCCACAAATAAACGCATGCTTAGCTGAGCTTCAGGAGTGGATGAATAATAATTGGCTAAAACTTAATGCTGACAAAACTGAGGTTCTTGTTATCGAGGGCCAGGGCTCAACAGCAAAGCAGCTCCAGTCTCAACCAACACCGCTAAGGATAGGGAACTCAGACCTGAACAACTCAGACTGTGTGCGCAGCCTGGGAGTACTGATTGATGGGAAATTAAGCTTCAGGAATCAAATCTCAGCTGTTGTGAAACATTCCTTCTTTCACCTAAGGAATATTGCAAGGATTAAACACCTAATTCCTTCAGAGGATCTTCCAACCCTAGTTCATGCCTTCGTCACATCAAGGTTAGACTACTGCAACGTCCTCTACACAGGCCTGCATAAGAAAGACTTACGCCGCCTGCAATTAGTACAGAATGCCGCCGCAAGGCTGTTAACGAGCCAACCCCGCCATTGCCACATAACACCAACCCTGAGCTCACTCCACTGGCTACCGATAAAATGGAGAATTCTGTTTAAGATTGGCTTACTGACATTCAAATCCTTGCACAATCTGGGCCCTGGATACCTGAAGGACTTGTTGCAACTACATCACACCCCCCACAATCTTAGATCAAAAGGACGTAACACCTTGGTCACCCCCAGAGTCCACCTCAAAACCTTTGGAGACAGAGCCTTTTGTCATGCTGCCCCTACACTTTGGAACTCCCTGCCACACCCAATCAGGACAGCCCCATCCCTGGAAGCATTTAAGTCTAAACTGAAAACCTACCTTTTCAGTCTGGCATTCATGAACATCTGACTATCTCCTCTGTAACACAACCCAGCCTGAAACCCTGTATTAATCTGAGACACAGCTATGCGCTTTGAGTCCTATGGGAGAAAAGTGCTTTACAAATTTTATTGTATTGTATTGTATTAATATGTGTCCCCAGGGCAGGATAACTTGATGCTCAGAGTTTGGTATGAGGAGGTCAGTAAAGTCATCTTTGTATTTCCTGTAGAAAAAGCTGCCACTCATCACTCTGGCTCAGTGTCTGATGGAGGGATCCGCTGTCCTTGGAGACGATTCCTTGCTTGGGTGAGTATCTTCTATTTACTTTACAATTTACCTTCTGTGTGTTGAAAATGAGTCTCCCTCCTGCTCATTGTCACCCAATGGCCAGAGGGACTACAGACCGATGTGACCTGCCAGGGTTCTCTGTTCTTAGCTGCCAGTTGGCTGTAGACCTTCAACGCTAGGGATGCTGGGAAGTGTAGTCCTGTGTTTAACAGGTGGGTGGTGTGGGAGAAATCATCAGTCCTTCCCAATAGCTCTGCTGCTAGGAGAGTGCAGCACAGCTAGAATGGTTATATCATAAGAATATGATTGTAAGGTGCCTAGAAGTTTTATTTTTTTCCTGATTTTAAAGTGAAGCGCATCAGATTTGTGTTAGGAATGTGTGCAGGAGATTTTCCTAGGGGTCTGAAGTTCCTCATAAATGTATTTCTGTCCCCGATTGTCATGTTGCAGGAAGATGCTGAAGTTGTGCGGGGAAGCGGAGGACAAGATGGCACAGGAACTCATCCACTTTGAACAGGAAGTGGAGCGAGACGTGGTGGAACCTTTGTTTGTCCTTTCGGAGGTAAAAGGAGGGGGTTAAAGGGGAATTCTGGTGTAAGGAACTGACATGGTTTACTCGAATGCGGACGGGAGGGAGGAGTCTGACATGCAGGATCAGAGCAGGGAGAACACCCATGGCATCCTGCTGTGATGCGGAGAGGAGGGAGGAGCCTGACATGCAGGATCAGAGAAGGGGAACACCCATGGCATCCTGCTGTGATGCAGAGAGGAGGGAGGAGCCTGACATCCAGGATCAGAGCAGGGAAACACCCATGGCATTCTGCTGTGATGCAGAGGCAGGTGGAGCTTGACATGCAGGGAAAACACGCATGACATCCTGCCGCAATGCTGAGGGGGAGGAACCTTACATGCAGGATCAGAGCAGGGAAGTGCCCATGGAATCCTGCTGTAATGCAGAGAGGAGGGAGGAGCCTGACATGCAGGATCACAGCAGGGAAAACAGCCACGGCATCCTGCTGTGATGCAGAGGGGAGGAGCCTGACATGTTCAGACCGTAGAAAACACCTATGGTATCCTGCTGCATACCTCCCAACATTTTGAGATGAGAAAGAGGGACACTTAAGCCCCGCCCCTGCCACACCCCTGATCATGGGCCATCACACCCCTAGTCACACATACCATAAAGATTTCCTAAGAAAAATATGTGGTTTTATAATTCAAACCACACTGGTCCTTCCTATCCTGGTTCATTTTCCTTCATACCGGTATTAACATTTTAAAATTAGTAATATATTAATTTAAAGTATCTCCCCAGTATATGTAGCCAGGTGTATAGGTCTCCCCAGTATAGCCAGGTGTATAGGTGTCCCCAGTATATGTAGCCAGGTGTATAGGTCTCCCCAGTATATGTAGCCAGGTGTATATGTCTCCCCAGTATAGCCAGGTGTATAGTTGTCCCCAGTATATGTAGCCAGGTGTATAGGTGTCCCCAGTATATGTAGCCAGGTGTGTAGGTCTCCCCAGTATATGTAGCCAGGTGTGTAGGTCTCCCCAGTATATGCAGCCAGGTGTATAGCTGTCCCCAGTATATGTAGCCAGGTGTATAGGTGTCCCCAGTATATGTAGCCAGGTGTATAGGTGTCCCCAGTATATGTAGCCAGGTGTATAGGTGTCCCCAGTATAGCCAGGTGTATAGGTGTCCCCAGTATAGCCAGGTGTATAGGTGTCCCCAGTATATGTAGCCAGGTGTATAGGTCTCCCCAGTATATGCAGCCAGGTGTATAGGTCTCCCCAGTATAGCCAGGTGTATAGGTGTCCCCAGTATATGTAGCCAGGTGTATAGGTCTCCCCAGTATATGTAGCCAGGTGTATAGGTCTCCCCAGTATAGCCAGGTGTATAGGTGTCCCCAGTATATGTAGCCAGGTGTATAGGTGTCCCCAGTATATGTAGCCAGGTGTATAGTTCTCCCCAGTATATGTAGCCAGGTGTATATGTCTCCCCAGTATAGCCAGGTGTATAGTTGTCCCCAGTATATGTAGCCAGGTGTATAGGTGTCCCCAGTATATGTAGCCAGGTGTGTAGGTCTCCCCAGTATATGCAGCCAGGTGTATAGGTCTCCCCAGTATATGTAGCCAGGTGTATAGCTGTCCCCAGTATATGTAGCCAGGTGTATAGGTCTCCCCAGTATATGTAGCCAGGTGTATATGTCTCCCCAGTATAGCCAGGTGTATAGGTGTCCCCAGTATATGTAGCCAGGTGTGTAGGTCTCCCCAGTATATGCAGCCAGGTGTATAGGTCTCCCCAGTATATGTAGCCAGGTGTATATGTCTCCCCAGTATAGCCAGGTGTATAGTTGTCCCCAGTATATGTAGCCAGGTGTATAGGTGTCCCCAGTATATGCAACCAGGTGTATAGGTGTCCCCAGTACATGTAGCTAAGTGTATAGGTGCCCCCAGTATAGCCAGGTGTATAGGTGTCCCCAGTATATGCAGCCAGGTGTATAGCTGTCCCCAGTATATGTAGCCAGATGTATAGGTGCCCAGTATATGTAGCAAGGTGTATAGGTCTCCCCAGTATAGCCAGGTGTATAGGTCTCCCCAGTATATGTAGCAAGGTGTATAGGTGCCCCCAGGAAGGGCACCGAATCATTGAAAAGATCCGAACTTCCCATCTCTAATCACAGCTCCCTCTGCCTGCTGGAAGGACAGCGGTAACCGGTAAGTCCTCCCCGCCCGCTGTCAGCCGCTGCGGAGAAACACATTAATCCGGAAGGGAGAGCCAGGAAAGGGAGCCCCAAGGTGAGGAAAGGGGGGGAAACTTCTCCGCCACTTTGCCACCAGCTCCCTTTCACTGGCTGCCTCCCTTCCTGCACAAATAGGTAGTCCGCCCCTGCATCTGACCCTCCCCAGCCAGCCGGGACACTGGGGGATCATAGCTGATAGCGGGAGAGCCCTCCCAAATCGGGTCAGTCCCGACGAAAACAGGACGGTTGGGGACTATGCTGCTGTGATGCAGAGAGGAGGGAGAAGCCTGTCCTGCAGAATCACAGCATGGAAAACACCCATGGCACCCTGCTGTGATGCAGAGGGGGAGGAGCCTGACATGCAGGATCAGACCAGAGAAATCACCTATGGTAGCCTGCTGTGATGCAGAGAGGAGGAGGGAGCCTGAAATGCAGGATCAGAGCAGAGAAAACACCCATGACAGCCTGCTGTGATGCAGAGGAGGGAGGAGCCTGACGTGCAGGATCAGAGCATGGAGAACACCCATGGCACCCTGCTGTGATGCAGAGGTGGGAGGAGCTTGAGGCGGGGACTTGGACCATTGGACTGGTTCCTCCTGTATTGGCACAGTGTGTAGTTTAATTGATTTTACATTGAGTGAGACTGAAGGTGTTTTACATTTAGTGTTTTCTACATGGGCTGGACATGCAGTATAGCAAGGCCCAGCATGCAGAGGGGGCAGCATAAGTGATATTTACTATCCTGTTTCATGTGTGACCTTGTAAACCCATTGCCACCGGACTGCGCCTCACTAAGCTCAACCTGTGGGAGTTACATTGATTCTTTATTTGCCATGACAGGTCATCTTAATTTCTGTCCTCAGGTGGAGATCCCCAACATCCAAAAACAGAGGAAGCACTTAGCCAAATTAGTCCTGGATATGGATTCTTCTAGAGCAAGGTAAGGACAAACTCATTTAATGGGAGGCCCGTCCCCAGGAAGTGATATTAGTTGTATTTAAAGAGCACAGACTGGGTGGCCATGCATGTGAGAAACTGCCTAGCATTGTTTAAAGCAGGGTGTGTGAAAATACCTTCCCAAAGTTAATACGGATTTAAACTCGCTCCATAATGCACAGTTTAATGTATGGGTTTAGCACTCAAAGCAAAATATGTTCAGAGAAGAAATGGTATTGATTGACCCTTTGTAAAAAGCTGATATAACCAAGGAGAAAGTTTGCACTCCGCCCACATGTAGTCTGCACTACCTCGTAGCCCCACCCACAGAGCCTGCTGTTAACTCCTTAGGGTCATGTGACACTTTTTCAAATGGCTCTAAAAGGATTGCTTGTCTTACAGTAGCTTATATTGGGGCGCTCTGATTACTTGGCTGACAGATTGTATATTTAGATTTGTGCCTGCAGATGGACTATGCGGCCCCTTTTGTCAAGACCCCCTTCACCCCGAAACCCCTCTTTACCCTCCCATATGAGACTGACTCCAACTCCGACTCCAGGTACCAAAAATTGGTCCGACTCCACAGTCCTGGTTAGGATGCAATGGGGCCCAAGGCAATGTAGTAGTTTTGGGGGCCACTTGTGGTTCTTTTGGTAAGCTAAAATGGAGAGAGGTCAAAGAAAGAGGCAGGTGGGCCTCTTGAAGCCCAGTATGCCCCAAGCACCTGACTAGGTTGCCTGGTGGATGATCCTGCTCTGAGCCCAGGGTATTATTACCTGTATGGAAAAAAAAAGAGGGCAGGTGATGCAGATCCTCAAGTCCCAAGGGTCGACTTCTGTCCTCATGGTTCTAGCAGCCAGCTGGACTTCTTCCTCTATTGCCCACTTTCTGCCTGCTCCCTCTCTCTCTCCCTCCCTCTCTCTCTCCCTCTCTCCCTCCCCCTCTCTCTCCCTCTTCCTTTCCCTTTCTCCCTCTCCCTCTCTCTCTCTCTCTCTCTCTCTCTCTCCCTCTCTCTCTCTCCCTCTCTCTCTCTCTCTGCCCCTCTCTCCAAATCCAAAAAAGCTTTATTGGCAGGACCAAATACATTTAGCATTGCCAAAGCAAAACAAAACATTAACATGGGGAGGGGGGATTGTGGGAATAAGGGAAGGATATAGGGGGTTGGGGTATATAGTCCATAAGGTGTGTGGAGGATGTAAGGGACAGCATGGGGGACTGGGATATACAGTCCATAGGGGGGTATTGGGGGGATACAGTCCATGTGGTATCATGTTCCTCTCAGTTGGTGGCAGGCTGTGACATATCGGGCAGCTATTTGCACAGTTGTTTCCTCCTCCCCCAGTAGGATGTAGAGTTTCCTCTCTTCATCTGTGGAGGTAAAATCCTGGATGTGGGCGGAGAGTCTCTGGAAGTGGGTGGTCCTCACAGGTGCGTATTTGCTGCAGTGTAGCAGGAAATGGGCCTCATCCTCCAAGACCTCCTGGTCACATTGTCTGCACAGTCTCTCCTCCCGGGGCTTCCATGTCTGTCTGTGCTGCCCTGTCTCTACCTCCAGGCTGTGGGCACTCAGACGGGCACTCTCCCTCTCTCTCTCCCTCTCTCTCTCCCTCTCCTTCTCCCTCTCTCTCTCTCCCTCCCTCTCCCGGGGATATTGTTACTTATTCTCCTTTACCTTTCCAGGCTTCCTCACCTCTTATTTCTGGAGTCCATCTCCAGTCCCAGTCCCTTGCGTATCGTGTAACCTCAGTGGCGTATCTACCATTCGTGAGACCCCCCAGCGGGACTTTGATGGTGCACCCCCAGCGTTCACACCCTTCCCCTTTTTGCCCTTCATGGTCTTGGGGACCATCTCACAAAGGCCATAAAACACTCATGACAAGTGTAGCCACCAAACCCCGGATCTGAAGTATAAGAAATTCCAAAAGATCTGCACGCTCGGTCAGCTCCAGCAAGGCTGTTTATTACATCATGGGGTTCCAAATGTCCATTCAATAAACCAACGTGACGTTTCGGGGCCACAGCGAGTCCCTTTTATCAAGGCACTGTTACCATTCTGTACATGCCTTGATAAAGGGGACCCGCTGCGGCCCCGAAACGTTACGTTGGTATTGAATGGACAATTGGCACCTCATGGTGACTTGCTTGAGTGAGCAGACCTTTTGGAATTTCTTGAACTTTGGCTACGGTCCTGCACCTCACAATCCCGCATGGTGTGCGACTCCTTGTATGGATCTGAAGTATCGTCCCCTGTATCTGAGGACGGGAAGGTTAATAGTTGGAGGACCCTTCACAGCTCTGGGCCCCCCTGCGATTGCATGTGGCGCCCTCTCCAGTTACGCCCCTGTGTGCCGTCGTTTGTTGCGTGGCAACTGTGCAGTGAGTACAAGGACCACACCCAATGTCCTAGAAACAGCATCACTTTCTTTGAACTCCTTTCCATGCCATTCTTGGCGCATACCCAGCAGGATGTGACATTTATTGCTAGTGATTTGAACAGACTAGATCTTCCCACTTTGGTCAGTGGGACACCCAGAGGTGCTGGTTCATGGGCGGGGATAGGAAGTGAACAAGCGAGCTTCAGCGCTGGGTAAATGGCTGACTGCCGGAAAGAGTGGAAACCGCGGAAGCTAGGTCAGCCCCTCTCCCCCTCCCTCCTCTGGTCAGACCCATCGCTTTGCATCCATCACTCTGTGCGCGCGGATAGACAGCCGGGGCAGCGTGACTCAGGCTAGCCGTCTCTGGGGCTTTGTGGAAAATGAAGCCGCTCGATCTATTGATTCGCCGCCGCTAGAGTGAGTCAGCGGCTCACAAGCAAAAGAAAAGCTTCAAGTAATTAAGAAAGTGGGAGAGTAACTTATATCAGTGTAGAACAAAGGAAGAGGGGGTGCAGGGAGCGGTATAACGGTAATTGTGCTCATAGAAGTGAACATGGAGCATACAATGTGTACCACCCCCCCCCCCCCCCCTCCCCTGTGGGGTGAGGTCTTAGCACCGCAGTCCGGATAGACACTTGTTTTTAATGTCTTGAGGTTTCTGTTGGACTGCAGCAGCTTGAAATGTATTTTTTCCCTTGTGGGGAGTTGGGGACCTTTTTGGGGCATTCATGAAATAAAGGCGCCTAGAAAAAAGGGAAACAAAAGTTTGCTTTCCTAAAACAGAAAGAATTTGTGATAATTCAGGTTGGAGTGAGCTTGAGATGTCTCCCAGAGCAACACTGCTAAATATATGCAAATTAACCATTGTTGCCCTTAGAAGCTAAACACACCTCCAGAACCGCTGGAATGCAATGATGTGTCAGCTTGTTAATTTGTACAGAGCCATAATAATCCAACATGCATACAGACTGTTTCGGATTGTTTGATCCTCATCAGTGCATGGCATGGATTAATTTGGCTCTATGCAGTAGGGCTTGTAACACCGAGAGGTATAGACTAACCTGCAAACTCATGGTGACCCAGAACTCATTGGAGTGTGTAAGGGACTACAATGGTCCTAAAAGCCCCCTTACTAAGATGTTAAGAAAAACAAGTTTGCTTTCCTAAAACAGAAAGAATTTGCGATAATTCAGGTTGGAGTGAGCCTGAGATGTCTCTCAGTGCAACGGCAGGGCAGCACGGTGGCGTAGTGGTTAGCTCTCTCGCCTTGCAGCGCTGGGTCACTGGTTCGAATCCCATCCAGGGCACTATCTGCAGAGAGTTTGTATGTTCTCTCCGTGTCTGCGTGGGTTTCCGCCAGGCACTCCGGTTTCCTCCCACATTCCAAAAACATACGGATAAGTTAATTGGCTCCCCCTAAAAAAATTGGCCCTAGACTACAGTACTTACACTACATAATATAGACATATGGCAATGGTAGGGATTAGATTGTGAGCTCCTTTGAGGGACAGTTAGTGACAAGACAAAAAAAAAAAAAAAAAAAAAAAGTGTCAGAGGTGCAAGAAGGGGGTGGGGAACCGTTTGATAATGATTACTACTATTCAAAGCATCTTTATACGTGATTATTACCACCACAGGACCAATAAAAAGCTAATACTTTGGTTGCGGAAGGGTTCCATGGGGCCCCTCTGGCTCAAGGGCTACGATGCAGTCGCTACCTCTGCAACTCCTATTGCTACGCCACTGCTGGATTCCAATAGTAATCATCAGTGCCATTTACAATATTTACAGATATTTTACTATGGTTAAACCTAACCCTAGTCTCTCACAGAACCCTCCCTCCACCGATGCCTAAAGCTCCTGGTGGTGGTGTCTAACCCTAAGAACCCCCCCCCCATGGTGCCTAACCCTAAGACCCTACCCTGGTGGTGCCTAACCCTAAGACTTCGCCCCCCCCCCCCCCGGTGGTGCCTAACCCTAAGACCCTGCCCTGGTGGTGCCTAACCCTAAGACTCCCCCCCCCCCCCCCCCGCCCCCCCGGTGGTGCCTAACCTTGAAACCCTCCCCGGGTGGTGCCTGACCCATGGCTGACAAGTCACCCCCCAGTGGACCCTAAGACCCCCACCCCACTGGTGCCTAAACCTAAGACCAAACACCCCCCCCCCCCCCCCCCCCCCCGGTGGTGTTGAATTTTAAAGGGAACCTAAACTGTGAAGGATATGGATTTTTTTTCCTTTTAAAATAATACCAGTTGCCCGACTCCCCTGCCGATCCTGTGTCTCTAATACTATTAGCCACAGTCCCTCAACTAGAATGCCGATCAGGTCATTAGCTGCATGCTTGTCAGGTGTGGAATTCAGCCACTACTGCAGCCAAAGAGATCAGCAGGACTGCCAAACAAATGGTGTTGTTTAAAAGGAAATATCCATAGCCTTCTCAGTTTAGGTTACTTTTAAGACCCCCCCCCCCCCAGTGTTGCCTAACCCTAACCCCCCCCTCCCCCCCCTGGTGTTGCTTAACCCGATTACTGGCAGGCGTTTTAAATTTCGTCGCCCGATAGAATCCTCTGCACCCACTATGCAATGCCGCTTTTTGTATTTCTGCAAGCCCAAGAAACTTAAAGTGCTTGCCGGAACTTGGGTGCCTCCAGGCAACTAATTTTACCTTCTTTGGATGTTTACAGCAAATTGGGCGCATATATAAAAGCTGCGATTTGCGGCAAAATAGGTAAATCTCGCCGAATAGCGGCAGCCGGCGTGCGGCCAAATTTCCGTTTCTCCAGATAATCACAACTTTTATAATAAGAGGCTATGGCGGCACTGTTTTTTGCCGAAAGAGCTCCTGCACCCTTGTTTCCCACCTTGCCTCTCGGGGCCTCTGGATTTTGATAAATGAGTCATCCACGGGAGAAAGGTACAATTAGCTGGTATGATGCACCGCGGCCGGTGAGCTCAGAGGGCTGTGGGGAAGTGGACCTGCCAGGAGTCGGATCTTCTGGCAGATTTCATCACCTTGGTTCTACTTTAGGGGACACAGCAGGAAACCTCATGGGGGGAAAGTTCTCCAATCACAGCACCCTCTACAGCACAAAGCCTTGTGATTGGCTGAATAGTGTGGGCGTAGTTTACTACAACTTATCTGAAACCTAGCAGTTTGTGAGGGTGCCGTCCACCCAATCACTGTTAGCTGAATTTCACTATGAGGCCTTCTGCTGGGTCCCCCAAACTAGACTAGCGCCCCATCACTTGCAGATCTGATCACTTGGTGCATGCCTTATCTTTTTTTTTAACACTTTATTAAATAATTGTGTAACGGACACTGTAGTAAATTTTTATTGGTTGGGCATGGGGACAACAGATGCACAGCTGTTTGTGGTGTCTAATGGTCCAACGCTAGCAGTGGCAACAGTGGTTCCATCAAAAGACCAACGTGGTAAGATATGGTCAATGAGACAATATTAGTTTTGGCTTGCATGCAGATTGACCCAATTCCCAGCTGTGTATAATTAGTATACAGTCTAAATCAGTAGGAAGTAGAGCAGACTGGCCAAAATTTAAGCAGCATGCAATTTGCATTATAGTTGCATGCAAGCATCTTATTGACCGTTTCTGCAAGTGAAGCAAGCTTATTATAACAATGCAGTGTCAAATGGCTATAAATGATGGTTTGTCAGTGAACTAGTGTGTCAGGGAACGATTGCCCATTGCCTCAGAGGAGCTCACAATCTAATCCTACCATAGTCATAGTCTAAAGTCCTACCATATTATTATGTATTTCTATAGCGCTGGCATCTTCTGCAGCACATTACAAAGCACATAGTCATGTCACTGACTGTCCTCATAGGAGCTCACACTCTGATCCTGCCATAGTCATAGTCTAATGTCCTACCATATTATTATTATTATGTACTTGTATAGCTCTGACATCTTCTGCAGCACTTTACAGAGCACATAGTCATGTCACGGACTGTCCTCAGAGGAGCTTACAATCTATTCCTACTATTGTCCTTACCTATTTTCCTACTATAGTATTATGCATATTGGAGCTCACAATCTAATTATTATTATGATTTAGTATTATATAGTGCCGTCATCTTTCACAGGGCATATTGTCTGCCACTTAACTGTCCCTCAGAGGGGCTCACAATCTAATCCCTACCATGGTCATGCAGTGTATGTGTCATAGTCTCCTACCAGAAGTCATAGTCTAATGTCCTTCCATATTATTATTTCGTGTTTTGCCCCTTTTATATCTGGTGGACAAGCTCCTTTCAAATTGGGTCTTGTTCTCACGTATTTAGGAACTATCTGTTATTACGATGATCACTCAGCTGATTTGCTATTGATACGACTGTAGATTTCCCATGCATTGATACAGACTGGTTTGTTCTCTTTTGGCCAATAGGTGGCAGCAGTCTGCTAAGTCCTCCGGTATCTCTACCAATCTGCAGCCCTCCGGAGCGAAGGCTGACGCGCTCAGGGAAGAGATGGAAGAGGCAGCGAACCGCGTGGAGATCTGTAGGGTGGGTGGAGTCGCTGTTCAGGTAGAAGGCGGGGCACCTGTTTGAGTTTACTTAAAAGCTTGTGCCCGAAAAATAATTCCGCCCTCCTCTTCTTTTCCAGGATCAGCTATCGGCGGATATGTACAACTTTGTGGCCAAAGAAATAGACTATGCAAACTATTTTCAGACTGTAAGTAAACAAAACGCGTCAGTACTCTCTGAGGTTCCCGCAACATTCTTAGGGCTATACAACTTGTATGACTGAAGCCAATCCTGAGGTTGTTTCCTCCCTTCCTCTTTTTTTTTTTTTCTCCTGCTTGAAATAGTGCATGCATCGCCAGCCCTCCTCCCCACTGAGTTCTTTACTAAAACTGCACTGTCATATCTAGCTTGCTTTGCAAACGTGAGCACAGCATAGATCGAATTTCAGCAGCTTCTGCAGAAGGGTGAGGTGTATTTTCTTTCTCAGTCTCCTGTCATACTGAACTGCCCTCAGCCAATCAGTGAGGAGCAGGAATGTGGGATGGGAGAGAAAAAGCTTCCCTCTCCCCAGCAATGTTCCACAATAGAGCCAGGCTGACTCGAACGCAGTGAATCCAGCGCAGGAGACTTGGGCGCACAGGGAGTAACTTCGGCGCAGTCAGAGGACTGAGCTGAAGCTACTTTTAAAACACAATAATTCGGCCGCTAGCAATTGCTGAAAGCTGAAATATTTCATTCCCCACCATCCATGGCGGCCTGGAGGGGAAATAGTAATTAACATGGCTGGGAACTCTTGCAGCAGCAGGATCAGCCATATACCAGCTGTGTCCTGCGCCCAAGTCTCCTGCGCCAATTCCTCTCGTACGCGGCTGACTGAGATGAGACTTATTACAGCAGACACATTTATGATTATATTGGAATGCTTGCAAAACAGACTGCATGTAGACTACATAACACTCACGTTGAGGGGCCGCGCATGCGCAGTTGCGCCCGACTAGCAGCCAAGTTGTTCGACTAACAGAGCCGCCAGCGGAAGAACGGAGGAAGCCCAGAGGATGCTGAGGGACCTCATGGACTGCGGGGGATACTGGAGGAAGCCCAGATAAGTTTGTGGCATTTTTTTTTTTAAAAGCACTTCCACTCAATTGAATGGACAGCACTTGAACGATGACGGCTGCGTTTATTGCTTGTGCGAGCCGGCCATTACGGGATGTGCTGCTGTTGTCTTGTTGACAAATACTACAGGACACCTTCCGATCTCCTGTGAAGTCCACACCGTGACAGGTCACAAGGGGGACTGTCACCCTATTACACAGGCAGGTTCATGTTTTGGTTGCCCATTTTATACAGGGTTAGATTTTTTTTGCAGCAGCAATAAATGAGGTAGCATTGCACTGAACTATAGCCACTCCTAGTATGAGAACAATCAGAAGGAGGGCTCCGCACACAGACTTCGAGTAAGGAGCAGATTGCGTTTATTGTCCCATCACACGCATGCAAGCATCTGACCGTACTCTGACAAATGTTTCGGGGCCTATCCGGTCCCCTTTGTCAAGGCTAGGGCAGATAATCTGTGCTAGCCTTGACAAAGGGGACCAGATAGTCCCCGAAACGATCATCGGTGTGCGGTCAGATCCTTGCACCTGTGTGGTGGGACAATAAACTCAATCTGTTCCATACTCAGTCTGTGTGCGGAGCCCTCCTTCTGATTGGATTACTTTGTCAAGGGATCCAGCAACCATTCCATGTAGGTGTGGGATTCTTCTTACATGACTCCTAGTATGAGGACATTTGCTGTGTTATGTGATTGCACTCTGTTCGTCTGACTGTATTTTCTCCTTGTCTGTGTACCTTGCAGCTTATAGAAGTACAGGCGGAGTACCATAGGAAGTCTCTGGCGCTACTGCAAGCTGTGCTACCACAAATCAAAGCTCAGCAAGGTGAGTATAGTGACAGTCATGTGATGTGCGGTACCCAGATTGTGGGGCAGGGATTTGTCCACACCAGATGGTGATTAGTTAATGACATATCTTTAAATTGTTAGTAATCTAACAGTCATCCTTAATGAGGAACTGTCACAAAAATCTTAAAATTTAAACACACATATAAATAAGAAGTACATTTCTTCCAGAGCAAAATGAGCCATACATTACTTTTCTCCTATGTTGCTGTCACTTACAGCAAGTAGTAGAAATCTGACAGAACTGACAGGTTTTGGGTTAGTCCATCTCTTCATGGGGGATTCTCAGCATGGCCTTTATTCTTTATAAAGACATTTCCTGAAAAATATTTATACAGAGATGCTGGTCAGCCTCCCTGCTCGCTGCACACTTTATGGCAGTTGGACGGAGCAACTGGCATTCACTAAGTGCTTTTAAAAATGAAGAAAACCCTGCGATTTCCCACCCATGAGGAGATGGGCTAGTCCAAAATCTGTCGGTAATGTCAGATTTCTACTACTTACTGTAAATGACAGCGACATAGGAGAAAAGTAATGAATGGCTCATTTTACTCTGGAAGAAACATACTTCTTATTTCTATGTGTTTACATGTATTTAAAATTTTAAGATTTTCGTAACAGAGGTCCTTTAACCACTTAAGCCCAACAGGACGAACATTCTCGTTCAATTGGGCTGCGCACACTTCCGCGGGCCATGCGCGCGGATTATGGATCCCTTTCATTGATCGACGCCCCCCCCCCCCCCCGCAGAAAAGCCGACAGCGTCATCAGATACTGCGGTTTTTCTGAGTTTCAAAATGTTCCCCGTCTTCATTCCTCCTGGAAGCGTACGATCACGCTTCCAGGACTTTTTCACTGTAATAGTAAAACTACACACACATCCATTTTTTTAATAAATAAATACTGTATATACTTGCATATATTCCGACCCCCCCAACTTTTACCTGAAAAACCGGGAACAAAGGATTGACCCACATATAAGCCAGGGGTAGGAAATGCTGGATTAGTGCAGGCCGCGTGATCCCCCCAGTGTGTCCCAGTATAGCTAGTATAGTGCCCCAGTATAGCTAGTATAGTGCCCCAGTATAGCTAGTATAGTGCCCCAGTATAGCTAGTATAGTGCCCCAGTATAGCTAGTATAGTGCCCCAGTATAGCTAGTATAGTGCCCCAGTACAGCTAGTATAGTGCCCAGTATAGCTAGTATAGTGCCCCAGTATAGCTAGTATAGTGCCCCAGTATAGCTAGTATAGTGCCCCAGTATAGCTAGTATAGTGCCCCAGTATAGCTAGTATAGTGCCCCAGTATAGCTAGTATAGTGCCCCAGTATAGCTAGTATAGTGCCCCAGTATAGCTAGTATAGTGCCCCAGTATAGCTAGTATAGTGCCCCAGTATAGCTAGTATAGTGCCCCAGTATAGCTAGTATAGTGCCCCAGTATAGGTAGTATAGTGCCCAGTATAGCTAGTATAGTGCCCCAGTATAGCTAGTATAGTGCCCCAGTATAGCTAGTATAGTGCCCCAGTATAGCTAGTATAGTGCCCCAGTATAGCTAGTATAGTGCCCAGTATAGCTAGTATAGTGCCCAGTATAGCTAGTATAGTGCCCCAGTATAGCGCGTCCACCCGCGGCCTCCGCTGCTATTACCTGCTCAGCCAGCGTCCGCTTCCTCTAATCCGGTGGGTTCCCCTCTCCAACTCCATGCGTATACCGTTGTTTCACAGCAGAGCGCCCGGCGCTGCTGCTGTGACGAGGCAAGAAAGAGCGTGGCTTCCTGTAGTGGCGATGTGTATCGCCGTTACCAGGGGAACTGCTCTTTCCTGCCTCGTCACAGCAGCAGCGCCGGGCGCGCTGCTGTGAAACAACGGTATACGCATGGAGTTGGAGAGGGGAACCCGCCGGATTAGAGGAAGCGGCCGCTGGCTGAGCAGGTAATAGCAGCGGGGGGACCGGGAAGGGGAGAGGCGTGGGGGGGTTGCGGACCACCGACCACCACCCACCAAGACTCGCAAACAAGCTGACCCACCAACTTTTGGCCCCCTTTTTGGTGGTCAAAAATTCAGCTTGTATGCGAGTATATACGGTACATTTTTTTACATTTATAATTATCGGTTTACCTCCCACACTAAAAATTACCCACATCCAACTTTTATTACAAAAAAATAAAAAAATTACAAAAAAAAAATATAGTTACCTAAGGGTCTGAACTTTTTAAATATGCATGTCAAAGGAGTATATTAATATTATTTTCTTTAATTATGGGCTTGTAAATAGTGATGGACGCAAATTGAAAAACTGCACCTTTATTTCAAAATAAAATATCGGCGCCATACATGATAGGGACATAATTTAAATGGTTTAATAACCGGGACAAATGGGCAAATAAATACGTGGATTTTAATTACGGTAGCATGTATTCATTTCAAACTATAATGGCCAAAAGCTGAGAAATAATGATTTTTTTCCATTTCTTTCTTAATATTCCTGTTAAAATGGATTTAGAATAAAATAATTCTTATTCTTAGCAAAATGTATCACCCAAAGAAAGCTTAATTGGTAGCGGAAAAAACAAGATCTAGACCAATTCATTGTGATGAGTTTTGATAATGAGTATTGATAAAGTTATTGGAAAATGAATGGGAGGTGAAAGTTGCTCAGATGCAAAAAATAAACAACCCTTCGGGCTTAAGTGGTTAAAGCATTAAAGAGGCCCTGTAGTGACATATAGTAGAATGTAGTCAATTATTCAAGATACCCACTTTTAGTGTAATTTTCCTGGTTTAAGCATCTTGGTTTAAGCATCTTAGATATAGGAAGTGTATATCTATATATTGCTGTGAATTGGTATAAAATCCCCACCCTCCCAGTGATGTTTAGCTATGCAGAATTATCTTCCAAGAGCATTCTGGAAGACCGGCATTATTTTCACTGGCTTTGGAATTCTCAGAAAACACTCCATAGAGCTGAAGTCTCCTGTAATCCGTAAATTTCCATAATGTACATACAAATGCTAGAAGCCATTAGTAAGATTTCAAAGCAAGAACCAACAGGAAGCTTCTGTGTGCAGGCTTCACTGATTGTAAGTAGAAGAGTGCAAATTTTCCTCACTGATGAGCTTTTTAACTGAATTGGATACAACATACCCCATCAAAGATTCCCACAGTAATATAATTTGTGTAAATAACACAAATCCTTCCCCTCCCTCTTGTTGCCCCATGTTAAAGGCAAGTAGGGTATCTTCCTCTTTAAGCAGTAATGCACAAGTAAACATTACATTTGATTTATTTTACTACGTTCTATGTCCTTCCAGAGGCCTGGATAGAAAAGCCATCGTTCGGAAAGCCTTTAGAAGAACACTTGACGGTGAGCGGTCGGGAGATCGCGTTTCCGATTGAGGCATGCGTCACGATGCTGCTGGAGTGCGGAATGCAGGAGGAGGTAGGACGCAATGCGAGCTGAACTCTGTGCGACTTTCTCTTCATCCAATCACCCTAATGAGACCCGTGTGTGTGGATTGTGCGCAGTATGTCATCCGCTCCCCATATATCTGCCCGCGTCCTCCTCCAATCTGGGAGTCATTATGTGATAAACGATGCCTCCTCCCCCTCCTGCTCTCTAAGGGGGTCTCCTTCTAGAAGCAAGAAGGTCTGGCTCTCCTTTGGATATCTACCAGTGAAAAGTGCCCCCAGTTTTTAAAAAGACACTGAAGCCCAAAAACTAAAAATTATCATAAAAAGAATTGGTTGTGTAGTACGGATAATTACTAGAACATCAGTAGCAAAGAAAATATTCTCATTTTTTTTTTTTCAGTTATATAGTTCTAAATGATTTTACAGAGCAGGCCAGTGAACTATTGATCTGTCCTCTGGAGAGAAAAAGAAGATACAAAGACTGACAGTTGAGAGAACAAGCTTCAGAAGACTGAGCTCTCTGCCACTTTGAATGTCATTGAGATTAGTGAACATCTTACTGTAGATCAGGATCTCCTCTATATATGTGTCCTGGCAGCTAAAAAAGTAATCCATGAGAAATGGGGAACTAGAATGGCGGCAGATGTTAAAGGGGCCCATACACTGGTTGATTTCAGCCATCGATTGATCTATTCTATTGCATTGATTGATCAAAAATCGATTCTATCAACTCGATCGATTTGCGGCCGATTTCAATCGATTTCGATTAATTACTGAATGACAAGTAGACTTATAAAAACGTCCTGCTAGAGCCTCTCAACGGCTCCAGAATGTTTTTATAAGTCAAACCGCGCTGCTGCCGTTGTGCATATGCACGCTCTCATGCGCGCTCCCGCGGGTACATGTTTGTTCCCGCGCGCACGCACGTGAGTTTAGTGGGGGAAAAAAAACATAGAAAAAATACACCTCTATTTCCAAATAATAGATTGTCACCATACTTTGCATTATGGACATAATTAAAATCTTAGAAAATGTGTGGGTTTTGTGTACAATAGCAGTGTTTATAATAAAACTATGGCGGATGAATTTTTTTTCATTTTTTCATTGTTTTTCACTTTAAAATACATAGAAAATAAAGTAATTACTGGAAACAAATATCAACCCCAAAAAGCCTAATTGGTGGTGAAAAAAACAAGATACAGATAATTTCATTGTGATTAGTAGTGATTAAGCTATTGGCAAATGAAAGGGATGAGCTCTGAAAGGTGAAAATCGCTCTTGTCCGTTAGGGTAAAAACCCCTTTGGGTTGAAGTGGTTAATTTGATCTATCTGACAGGATGGAAAATCCTGGCAGCAGATCGATTTCCCATAGAGTTGCATAAGTGTATGGCCACCATGCTCTGAACTCTTAGGCCTCTTGCACACTGCAAGTTATTCCGATTCAGATTCCGCTTTTTAATCAGTTTTTACATCCGATTCAGATTTGCAGTGTGCAGGGAGCAAACTGCAAATCTGAATCTGAATCGGATGTAAAAACTGATTAAAAAGCGGAATCGGAATCACTTGCAGTGTGCAAGAGGCCTTATAGTGGCCATACACTTATAGATTTGCAGCAGATTCAACCACCAGATAGATTTCTGTCAGATGCCTGTCAAGTGAAATCTGATAGGAATCTATCTGCTGTGTGCCCCACACTAGGAACAGATTTCCAATAGATTTCAGAATGAGATCTATTGGAAATATATTGAAAATTGATCTAAATGCATTATTGGACCATTAGATTCAATGCAACTCTACGGTCCATGGATGTGCTACCAGCAGCAGATCAACCTAGATTTTCCATCCTGTCAGATAGATCAAATCGGCCACAAATCGATCAGCAATCGATGATCGATCTATTAAAGGCTAAAATCGACCAGTGTATGGGCCCCTTTAGATATAGAAACTAACTATACTGGTCCTGCTACTGCTAGATGGGAAAATAAAAAAAAATATCCGGGATACAATAAGTAACTGAAACAAGAGGTTTTGAGTCCGGATGGTACCATTTGTTGGCTGGCTTGGGGGAGTGGGCGGACTTTCGGCTGTGTGGCCTTTGTCAGGCTTCAGTCCTGTTTTCGGGGTTGGGGCCCGGCTGGGGCTGTGCAGCCCAGGGGCTTGCTTGCTCTTGTTCTTTTAAGTTAACCAATAACTGGTGGTGTTCAGGTTGGAGTGAGCCCTGAGGTGTCCCACAATGCATCACTGCTGAATATGCACATCATCATTTGTTGTCCCTGATAGATAAACACACCTCCAGGTCCGCTGGAATGCAGTGATATGTCAGCTTGTTAAATATACAGAGCCACAATAATCCAACACGCATGCAGACTGTTTCGGATTGGTTGATCCTCATCAGTGCATGGCATGGATTAATATGGCTTTGAAACACCCAGGCATGGGGTAGGCCTTGAAACACCCAGCGTTTATAGTGCAGGTGGCTGTCGCACTATGACAGGACTGTGGGTCAGGGCTATGTACAATTATTATATTTAGCAAGTTTTTGGATTTTCTATAAAACTGAGGAGGAGATGCTGGGATGGAGGTAGTAAGAGGGCCACATGCAGCCGGTAATCCCAGCCCGTCAGGCCTGATCTATACTGTCTGATGGACGGGGAATCTGACACCCGTCCCCCTCTCCCTGCTCATAAACTTCCCAACAAGTTAGATTAGGTCAGCAGGGAGAGCAGCGACATGGCTCCTTTGAAATTCAGCATCTGGGAACAGTTTGTTCTTCCTGTGGGGTGACTTCAAACGTTCCTCAGAATGTTTCCTCTTTACCTGCTGCTTTTATGTGCGGAGTAACGCTCTGTATGAATTCCCGGCCAATCCAAACGCCTTGATGAATACAGCGAGAGATGCAATCAAAAACATGTCCTGACAGGAGATTTCCGGGCACTGCGGTGGTTACTGGCATCTCTGCCCTTCCAGCACTGGGTCCATGTGTTCAGATTTATTATCCTGATTAGATTGTGAGCTCCTCTGAGGACAGTCAGTGACATGACTATGTACTCTGTAAAGTGCTGCAGAAGATGTCAGTGCTATATAAATACATAATAATAATATGGTAGGACATTAGACTATGCCTATGGTAGGGATTAGATTGTGAGCTCCTCTGAGGACAGTCACTGACATGACCATGTACTCTGTAAAGTGCTGCAGATGATGCCAGTGCTATGACCATGTACTCTGTAAAGTGCTGCAGATGATGCCAGTGCTATATAAATACATAATAATATGGTAGGACATTAGACTATGACTTTGGTAGGATTAGATTGTGAGCTCCTCTGAGGACAGTCAGTGACATGACTATGTACTCTGTAATGTGCTGCAGAAGATGTCAGTGCTATATAAATACATAATAATAATATGGGAGGACATTAGACTATGACTATGGTAGGATTAGATTGTGAACTCCTCTGAGGACAGTCGGTGACATGATTATGTACTTTTTACAGTGCTGCAGAAGATGTCAGTGCTATATAAATACATAATAATATGGGAGGACATTAGACTATGACTATGGTAGGATTAGATTGTGAACTCCTCTGAGGACAGTCGGTGACATGATTATGTACTCTTTACAGTGCGGCAGAAGATGTCAGTGCTATATAAATACATAATAATAATATGGTAGGACATTAGACTATGACTATGGTAGGATGAGACTGTGAGCTCCTCTGAGGACAGTCAGTGACATGACTATGTACTCTGTAAAGTGCTGCAGAAGATGTCAGTGCTATATAAAGACATAATAATAATATGATAGGACATTAGACTATGACTATGGTGGGATTAGAGTGTGAGCTCCTCTGAGGACAGTCAGTGACATGACTATGTACTCTGTAATGTGCTGCAGAAGATGTCAGTGCTATATAAATACATAATAATAATATGGGAGGACATTAGACTATGACTATGGTAGGATGAGACTGTGAGCTCCTCTGAGGACAGTCAGTGACATGACTATGTACTCTGTAATGTGCTGCAGAAGATGTCAGTGCTATATAAATACATAATAATAATATGGTAGGACATTACACAATGACTATGGTAGGATTAGACTGTGAACTCCTCTGAGGACAGTCGGTGACATGACTATGTACTCTTTACAGTGCTGCAGAAGATGTCAGCGCTATATAAATACATAATAATAATAATAATAATATGGCAGGACATTAGACTATGACCATGTATTCTGTAAAGTGCTGCAGAAGATGTCAATGCTATATACATACATAATTATAATATGGTAGAGGACATATGACTATGGTAGGGATTAGATTGTTGGCTGCTGATGCCTCCAGGGGACAACAAAAGAAGTAAAATCCTTAAACCAAACTCCTCTCGTCAAGGCAGGAAGTTCCGACATGTTTTTTGAACTAGTGAGTAAAGGCACAATCAGTCATTACACATTGCTTGTACACGGGTGCAAATTTTTTTCACAATTTGCCTAAATGACCATTAGTGCACAGTAGTCTTTTTGTATGCTCAGAAATGGTCACTAGTTACTTCCCCCGATCCGGAGACATCACTGCACTTGTAAAGGAATTCAGGGCGAATGCTCGTTTTTCATTTGTCCCACGTTTTTTCTGCTGTTTGTCGATTGGTGCTGCATCTTCTCCTGCCTCCTCTCAGGGTCTGTTCCGAGTGGCCCCCTCTGCCTCCAAACTAAAGAAGTTAAAAGCCGCCCTGGACTGCTGTGTGGTGGATGTGGCTGAGTACTCCGCAGACCCACACGCTATCGCAGGTCTGTATATTGGCGGCTGCTGCCGCACTCTAGCGCACACTAGCCTGCTTGCTCTCTCACATTCTGTTTCTCACACATTTTTTCTTTCCCTCACACTGGGGTTGATGCACAAAATAGCGGTAATACTGCCACACGCTGACTACATTTATTAATACCGTTACTTTATCAATGGTCGCAGTACTCCAGTACCACAGGTCGTAGTTACAGCGTAGCTTTATGGTACTAGCTGCCGATAGTAAGGGTAATATTGCTGTGCACTGTCTGTGCTGGGCAGTATTACCCTGATTTTGTGCATCAACCCCATTGGCTGGATCAAATCCACTCTTTCTCCTAAGATTTCTCCTAGGAGATAATTTTCCATCTTCTTTTGGATCGGGCCACACATTTTGTTTCTCTCTCACACATTGTTTTCCTCTCACACTTTCTTTCACACGTCTTGTCTCTCTTTCGCATGTTTTGTCTCTCTCTCGCATGTTCTGCTTTTTTCTAGCTCATTCAGTTTCTTTCTCGCACGTTAATTTTTTCTCTCGCACATTCTGTTTCTCTCTCGCACATTCTGTTTCTCTCTCGCACATTGGCCTCAATTCACTAAGATCATGCTGGAGATAAGGCAAGAGAAAACTTACCTCCACACAGTGAGAGAGTTATCTTATCTCTTCATTCCTTAATTTACCTCCTCTGTAGTTATTTTCACACGCAGTTAATTAACAGCCTGTCTTTAACTCTGGAGTTATTTTAAGGATTGGAGAGTTAACTTAAAGACAGAAGAGTTAACTTTAGGTTTGCCTGAGGTAAAATGTTTCCTGAATACTACATGCCTTATCACCATGGTAACAACTCTAGAAACGTTATTAAAGACAGGAGATAAGCTTAGTGAATTGAGGCCTTTGTTTACCTGTTGCACATTATTTTTCTCTCTCCCATGGTCTGTTTCTCTCTCTTATGCTCTGTTTCTCTCTCTCTCTCTCTCTCTCTCCCATGTGCAGTTTCCCTCTCCCACGTGCAGTTTCCCTCTCGCACGGGCCGTTTCCCTCTCGCACGGGCCGTTTCCCTCTCGCACGTGCCGTTTCCCTCTCGCACGTGCCGTTTCCCTCTCGCACGTGCCGTTTCCCTCTCGCACGTGCCGTTTCCCTCTCGCACGTGCCGTTTCCCTCTCGCACGTGCCGTTTCCCTCTCGCACGTGCCGTTTCCCTCTCGCACGCGCCGTTTCCCTCTCGCACGCGCCGTTTCCCTCTCGCACGCGCCGTTTCCCTCTCCCACGCGCCGTTTCCCTCTCCCACGCGCCGTTTTCCCTCTCCCACGCGCCGTTTCCCTCTCCCACGTGCCGTTTCCCTCTCCCACGTGCCGTTTCCCTCTCCCACGTGCCGTTTCCCTCTCCCACGTGCCGTTTCCCTCTCCCACGTGCCGTTTCCCTCTCCCACGTGCCGTTTCCCTCTCCCACCTTCTGTTTCCCTCTCCCACCTTCTGTTTCCCTCTCCCACCTTCTGTTTCCCTCTCCCACGTGCTGTTTCCCTCTCCCACGTGCCGTTTCCCTCTCCCACGTGCCGTTTCCCTCTCCCACGTGCCGTTTCCCTCTCCCACGTGCCGTTTCCCTCTCCCACCTTCTGTTTCCCTCTCCCACCTTCTGTTTCCCTCTCCCACCTTCTGTTTCCCTCTCCCACCTTCTGTTTCCCTCTCCCACCTTCCGTTTCCCCCCTCGCACCTTCCGCTTCCCCCCTCGCACCTTCCGTTTCCCCCTCGCACATTCTGTCTCTCTTTCCCCCTCTGTAACTCTTTTAGGTTTTTAACCATTTCTTGCTCTGTTCTTTCAGGCGCGTTAAAGTCTTATCTCCGTGAGCTTCCAGAGCCCCTCATGACGTTTGAGCTGTATGAGGAATGGATCCAAGCTTCAAAGTGAGTCCCTGGCAGTGGCGGAAGTGGCTGGAACACCACAGAGCGCTCTCCTCAGTCCATCAGAGTATATTCAGTTCATGATTTCTGGTCCTGGTGTCAGTGCCAGGACTAAATTGAAAGAAACTTTGGCATATATAAGCGCAGACTCCACTATTTGCCGGCTTTCCCTCTCAGCATTATACTGCCTTTTTTTTATTTCATTTGATCAAGATATCACCTGAGAATGGACAAGCCTGCATGTTCTCTGGTTCTAGAGCAGGGGTCGGGAACTTTTTGAGCAAGCCATAGACGCCACATTTTAAAATGTAATTCTGTGAGAGCCATACAATATGTTTCAAGCTGGCAAAGGGTGCATGCGCTCACGTCCCTGTTGCCATGGTGACGTGTATACAGTTGATCCTTCGGGCAGCGGAAGTGTCATGCACGTCTTTAGCTTCTCTTAGATTTCAGTAACATCAGCAATTTCCCAGAGAGCCAGAGAGGAGAAATACAGACAAACAGCTTGTACAATTAGCTAGCTGACTGGGATTTAATTCACTATGTAGGACAAGACAGACAGCCTATCGGGCCAATGAAAGTTGCAAGGATCTCATCCTACAAAGTCACTGGACCTGACAGGATCCAGGGTGAGCCAACTGGAGCAGCTGTTAGTTTTGGGGGGAGCTTGAGTAAGTTAGTTGTGCGCCTACTTTGAAAATTTTACTTGCACTGCCACAATAAGCTGTGCTGCTTGAGCAGTGTAGCTTAGTGCCTCAACCCCTACTGATTTGCCTGTGAGCCAGATGCAGCCATCAAAAGAGCCACATCTGGCTTCCTAGCCATAGGTTCCCTACCCCTGTTCTAGGGTGTTCCACTGCTGCTTCTTGTGGACTCGCCTCTCACCGCAGACTGCAGTGTGTTTGGCAGCCTCTTCTTGGGTCTGCTGATCTTTGAATCAGCTAAATAGAATTTTGCCTGCTTAAAACAGAAGGTATTTGCCATTATTCAGGATGGGAGTAAGCATGTGATGTCTCCCACGATGCATCACTGCTAATTATGCAAACCATCCCTTTGTTGTCCCTGTAAGCCGAAGCTCCAGAACAGCTGGAATGCAATGACGTGTTAGTTTGCTGATTGTACACAGCCACAATAATCCAACATACAGACTGTTTGGATTGGTTGGGCCTCATTAGTTCATGGCATGCATTAATGTTGCTCTATGGCATACATGTCAAACTCAGGCCCGAGGGCCAAATCTGGCACTCAGAGACATTAAATTTGGCTCTCAAGTGGTTTTCCCACTTTGCATTAGGTTTGGCCAACTCTAGGCCACCAGGGAAGCTGTATTGGAGGTAAGGCCCTAGATCACCAGGGAAGCCATATGGGAGAGGTAGGGGGGTAGCACTAAACACTAGGGAAGTGTATAGAGGAGCGTGGAGGCCTCTAGTCACCAGGGAACTGTATAGGGGAGCGTGGAGGCCTCTAGTCACCAGGGAACTGTATAGGGGAGCGTGGAGGCCTCTAGTCACCAGGGAACTGTATAGGGGAGGGAGGACCACTAGACACCAGGGAACTGTATAGGGGAGGCAGGACCACTAGACACCAGACAACTGTTTAGGGGTCGGAGGTGGGCCATTAGACACCTGGGAACTTTATA
Organism: Hyperolius riggenbachi; assembly: GCF_040937935.1. NCBI lineage: Eukaryota > Metazoa > Chordata > Amphibia > Anura > Hyperoliidae > Hyperolius > Hyperolius riggenbachi. Next base: position 218,569,278 of record NC_090657.1, on the reverse strand, counting down.
ATGAAGGAAGTTGGCCACTAGATATTGAGGTTGGCCCGTGACTTGGTCCCAGTGTACAATTTCGGCCCACTTTGTATTTAAAACCCCTGCTCTATGGAGTGGGACTTGAAACACCCAACGTTATAGATTGTCCAGCAGTTCTGGTGGTGTGTTTAGTTATTAGGGACACAAAGGGACGGTTTGCATATTCAGCAGTGATGCATTGTGGGAGACCTCACGCAAGAGGGCATTTTCGGTCCTTTGTAGCCCCTTACACACTCCTAGGAGTTCTGGTTCACCACGAGCATGCTGGGTAATCTGTAACGTTGGCTCAGCAGTGAACTCTCCACTGCTGACTCTTTCCACATGCTCCTGTTCAGTTTGCTTTTTTTTTCCGTTTCAGCATCCAGGACCAGGACAAAAGGCTGCAGGCTCTGTGGAACGCCTGTGAGAAGCTGCCAAAACCCAACTACAACAACTTCAAGTGAGTCCGCATCACTTTCCCGGCTTCTAGCAAAACAGCATTCTATCCAGGGAGGCTTTGCCATGTTGTTGCTGTAAAACTTTGGCAAATGCTCCTTTCCTTCCGTGCCAACCAAAGCTCTGCAAAGGGACCACAGCCCCATGCTGCGTCACCTCAGTGGCAACATGCTGGTCACCCTCTTCTGTCACCTCAGTGCCAACAGAATGGTCACCCTCTAATGTCACGTCAGTGCCAACAGGATGGTCACCCTCTGTCACATCAGTGCCAACAGAATGGTCACCCTCTAATGTCACGTCAGTGCCAACAGAATGGTCACCCTCTGTCACGTCAGTGCCAACAGAATGGTCACCCTCTGTCACGTCAGTGCCAACAGAATGGTCACCCTCTGTCACGTCAGTGCCAACAGAATGGTCACCCTCTGTCACCTCAGTGCCAACAGAATGGTCACCCTCTTCTGTCACCTCAGTGCCAACAGAATGGTCACCCTCTTCTGTCACCTCAGTGCCAACAGAATGGTCACCCTCTTCTGTCACCTCAGTGCCAACAGAATGGTCACCCTCTTCTGTCACCTCAGTGCCAACAGAATAGTCTCCCTCTTCTGTCACCTCAGTGCCAACAGAATGGTCACCCTCTTCTGTCACCTCAGTGCCAACAGAATGGTCACCCTCTGTCTCCTCCATTCATTTTGCACCAGTCCACAGATCATCTCCTCCTCAGGGACTTATAGCTTCCTGTCCACTCCCAGTCAGTCTGAACCACTCCCTCTATTGTCAAATGGGCATACGTGATTGGGAGAGTGATTGATTGTGCTGTCCACTGAAGCCACACCTCCCTGCTTGACTGGTAGCCTATTATGTGCAAGGTGGGAGGTGTGGCTGAGGCCTCTGTCACATGGGCATATGGGGAGAGAGTGATTGTGCTTTCTGCTGAAGCCACACCTCCCTGCTTGACTGGTAGCCTATTATGTGCAAGGAGGGAGGTGTGGCTGAGGCCTCTGTCACATGGGCATATGGGGAGAGAGTGATTGTGCTGTCTGCTGAAGCCACACCTCCCTGCTTGACTGGTAGCCAATTATGGGCAAGGAGGGAGGTGTGGCTGAGGGCCTCTGTCACATGGGCATATGGGGAGAGAGTGATTATGCTGTCTGCTGAAGCCACACCTCCCTGCTTGACCGGTAGCCTATTTTTCCCTTAGGAGGGTTGGTGTGGCCGAGGCCTCTGTAACATGTGCAGCTGGTCAGAGCAGGGACAAGGTCCTCCAGCACCCAAGGCTGAGACACCAAAGTGCGCCCCTCCATCCCTCCCACCCCAGCCGTCACACACTGATTGCTATTAGACTAAGAGGGCCACAGGGCCCACAACCTCCCCAACACCCTAATATCTAGTTATCTGGCTTGCAGTCACTGCTATGTATCCCCTTTTCTTATTTCTTTCTGCTTCATACACAATTAGGAATGACAGCTGAATGAATTGTGCGCCCCCTCCTACACTGCGCCCTGAGGCTGGAGCCTCTCCAGCCTATGCCTCGGCCCGCCCCTGCAGCTGGTGTAGCCACCCACCTGTCAGCTGCTCTGGTGTCCCTCCTGGATGACTGTAATTGCTCGGCGGAGGCAGTAAGTCCTGGCACACACACGCAATTTTGATTGGCCAATCATTCTTTAATTTTACCACTTCCATCTAGTATGAGAGCTTACCTACACAAGTCATTCATAGTATTCAAAGTCTTTGTCTCTCATACTCCATGGAGGTGGTAACATTGTTTAGTGATTGGCCAGTCAAAATTGATGTGTGTATGCACATTGCTGGATGGCAAAGCACATTGTGGATATCACCACTGGACGAAAAGACCACTGACTCCAGACAAGCGCAAGAGACCAGTAAGTGCCTTCCAGGAATAAGCATCCCCTTGCCTGGGATTATGCTGTAACCTCATGGTTTTTCAAGCCCCAGTGAGACATTCTAAGCACTCCTCTCCCCCCCATCTTCCTCCTCAAATTCCCACTGCTGAACTGGCCGTAATTTCATTTCAGGTATGTCATCAAGTTTCTGGCCAAGCTGACGGAGTTCCAAGATGCTAACAAGATGACTCCAAGCAATATGGCGATCGTGCTGGGACCGAACCTCCTCTGGCCACAAGCGGAGGGGTGAGTGAGCCACATTGCGGTGCTGTTTTTGGAAGGCTAAGCTGTACCCTGGCATGGTTTTATCAGAAAAGGTGTTTTCGATACCTATAGGCCAAAGGTGTCAAACTCCATCGCATAGGGGGCCAAAATCTAAAACCTATTGTAAGTGGCGGACCAAATTGTTTATTAAGATTCAACACTTTTTGAACAGTTACAAATTAAGTGGCATAACTATAGCAACTACGGGGGAGAAAGAGGGAGGGGCAGCTTCTCCCTCGTTCTGCAGAGTAGCACAATGGAGCAGTTTAAGCACTTCACCTCCAAGGGTTTTTCCCCTTAAAAAAACGAGCAATTTTCACCTGTCCGAGCTCCGTTCATTTACTTGCCTATAACTTTATTACTACTTATCACAATGAAACAATGTATATCTTTGGGGGGGGGGGGGGGGGGGTGCCACCAATTAGGCTTTTTGGGGGGGGGGGGTACTCTTTGCTAAAAATTTTTTATTCTAACTGCTTTTTAAGAGGAAAAATAAGAAAAGAATTGAAATAATTCATTGTTTCTCAGATTTTGGGCATCGTAGTTTTAAAATAATACATGCTACTGTAATTAAAGCCCTCACATTTTATTTTCCCATTTGTCCCAGTTATTGCACCGTTTAACATTTTTCCCTAGTACAATGTATGGTGCCAAGTTCAGTCCCTAAGGTAACTGTTTATGTATTATTATTTTTTTATTGTATTTTTTTTTTTTTACAACATTTTTTGGGGGTAACTATTGGGAAGTGTGGGAGGTAAGGGGTCAATTTTAAGTGAAAAAAATCAGTTAGTCTAAAAAAATGTATGTAGATGTAATTTTGCTATTTGTCCACAAGATGTTCTTGCGCATAACTTCCTTATGTATAGTATTACCATGCAAACAGGAAGCAATGCGTGGACGTGTAAGTATCTGTTTTTGTGAATGACGGCGCCGTATCATTGATGGCAGTATTCATTCACATGGGTGGGCTTAGATCAGTGAATGGGAATTGTGGTCCTATTCATTTGATCTCCTAACAATTAACAGAGGGGGGGGGGGGGGTAGAGGGAGTGCCCGGTGGCAACAGACAAAGTAGCTAGCTACGCCCCTGTAAGAAGATATGGGGAAATGCAGGGACGTAGTTACTTGTCCCGAGGAGGGGAAGTGGTTAATACTCACCTCTGCACCAGTGCTGCTTCGGCAGAGATAGACAAATATGAAATGTGGCCTTAGGCAAGATGTTAGCCTTCAGTTCCCCATAGTATTTTTTTTGTAAGCTGAAGTGGGTTGGGGGGAGGGGGGGGGGGGGGGCGTTAAGGCTCATACACACATCAGACTATAGTCTTTGGAAAATGAAAGATCACAGACCAATCTTACCCCCTTCCATGTAGTATGAGAGCCATACCTACACAGTCTATTCTATGGAGCTGAACTCCCCATCAGACAGAGATCTTACCCCCTTCCATGTAGTATGAGAGCCATACTCTACACAGTCTGTTCTATGGAGCTGAACTCCCCATCAGACAGAAATCTTTGCAAGATGCTGCACACACAGATGCTGTACAGACACAAAAGATCTGTAGCTGCAAAAGATCTGTTACTGCAAATTGCATTCATAGTCTATGAGATCTGCAGATCATCATACACACATGATTTAACTGACATTCATCTGCAGATCAGATCCACCAGGATGGATTTTCAGATCTGCGGATGATTGCTTGATCTGCAGATGAATGTCAGTTAAATCATGTGTGTATGATGATCTGCAGATCTCATAGACTATCATTGCAATTTGCAGGAATGGATTTTTGGCAGGAACAGATCTTTTGCAGATACTGATCTTTTGTGTCTGTACAGCATCTGTGTGTGCAGCATCTTGCAAAGATTTCTGTCTGATGTGGAGTTCAGCTCCATAGAATAGACTGTGTAGAGTATGGCTCTCATACTACATGAAGGGTGGTAAGATTGGTCTGTGATCTTTCAGTTTCCAAAGACTATAGTCTGATGTGTGTATGCACCTTTACTAGCCACAGGAGGGGATTTGCATCTGAACCCCCATGGTCATTTTGCTGAGGAGTCCCACAGGTTGTTGCATTTTACTGCTTACAGTGATGCACATTTGACGCTCTGGAGGGCCACATAAAATGGCGAGGAGGGCCACATTCGTGTTTGACACCTGTGCGATAGACCCTTAAAAAAATTGAATACTTACCTTAGCAGAGGGAAGTCTCTGGATCCTCCAGAGGTATCCCATGCTGCCCTCTGGTTCTCTGCTGCTGCCCGGGGCCTTCCCGCCCATCACAGCCACACCCATACTTTTAAGAGGAAGCATGGTCCTGACTGTGGCATCCGTCAAGAGCTTGTCTGATTCCTTTCGGGTCGGGCCGCAAGGGTGGACTGGAGGGAGGTGTGGGAAACCTCTACAACAAGATCCAGAGGCTTCCCTCTCCTTTGTATTAACTTTTGACCCAAGTGTTGCCTCAGGTACGCTTTAACTGTTTCCTCCGTAACCACCTCCAGCTCCCACGTCCTGCCTCCGTAACCACCTCCAGCTCCCACGTCCTGCCTCCGTAACCACCTCCAGCTCGCACGTCCTGCCTCCGTAACCACCTCCAGCTCGCACGTCCTGCCTCCGTAACCACCTCCAGCTCCCACGTCCTGCCTCCGTAACCACCTCCAGCTCCCACGTCCTGCCTCCGTAACCACCTCCAGCTCCCACGTCCTGCCTCCGTAACCACCTCCAGCTCCCACGTCCTGCCTCCGTAACCACCTCCAGCTCCCACGTCCTGCCTCCGTAACCACCTCCAGCTCGCACGTCCTGCCTCCGTAACCACCTCCAGCTCGCACGTCCTGCCTCCGTAACCACCACCACCTCGCATGTCCTGCCTCCGTAACCACCTCCACCTCGCACGTCCTGCCTCCGTAACCACCTCCACCTCCCACGTCCTGCCTCCGTAACCACCTCCACCTCCCACGTCCTGCCTCCGTAACCACCTCCAGCTCACATGCCCTGCCTCCGTAACCACCTCCACCTCGCACGTCCTGCCTCCGTAACCACCTCTAGCTCGCACGTCCTGCCTCCGTAACCACCTCCAGCTCGCACGTCCTGCCTCCGTAACCACCTCCAGCTCGCACGTCCTGCCTCCGTAACCACCTCCAGCTCGCACGTCCTGCCTCCGTAACCACCTCCAGCTCGCACGTCCTGCCTCCGTAACCACCTCCACCTCGCACATCCTGCTGCAGAGCTGTTTCCATAAACAGAAACAAAGATGAAACCAAAGCAGACGAAAGGGGTGGAGTGGGAGAGTAAATAATAATTACCAAATAAGGTAGCTGAGAAGAGAGATTGGAATTAGAATTCTTCCTGCTCATCCTTGTAGGTTTCAGGATCTCGCTCACTCTCCTGCACAAAAGTGAATAGTTACTAGGGATGGTTGATGAGATGCAAAAAAGTTTGAGTTGATGCAGCATTATGCAATTTTTCTATGCAAATTTATGCAGCTTGAAAATCGACCAATCGAATTTTACCTCCGCAAGATTTGGTTGGTTCATTTTCAAGCTGCATACATCTTCATGCAAAATTTGCGTCATGGTGCATTCATTTAAAATCATTTGCATCTTGGTGCTTATCCCTACTACTTACTCATAGGTAACCTTAAAGAGAACCCGAGGGGGATTTTCTAATGGCTCTGTGTCCTTTTGCTGCTGCCGCCAGTCCCCCCTGGACTCTGCTCTCCCTCCTGAAAAATACTGACAAATTAGATACAGTGGTTTGCAAAAGTATTCGGCCCCCTTGAAGTTTTCCACATTTTGTCAAATTACTGCCACAAACATGCATCAATTGTATTGGAATTCCACGTGAAATACCAACACAAAGTGGTGTGCATGTGAGAAGTGGAACGGAAATCATACATCATTCCCAAATTTTTTTTACAAATCAATAACTGCAAAGTGGGGTGTGCGTAATTATTCAGCCCCCTTTGGTCTGAGTGCAGTCAGTTGCCCATAGACATTGCCTGATGAGTGCTAATGACTAAATAGAGTGCACCTGTGTGTAATCTAATGTCAGTGCAAATACAGCTGCTCTGTGACAGCCTCAGAGGTTGTCTAAAAGAATATTGGGACCAACAACAACACCATGAAGTCCAAAGAACACACCAGACAGGTCAGGGATAAAGTTACTGAGAAATGTAAAGCAGGCTTAGGCTACAAAAAGATTTCCAAAGCCTTGAACATCCCACGGAGCACTGTTCAAGCGATCATTCAGAAATGGAAGGAGTATGGCACAACTGTAAACCTACCAAGACAAGGCAGGCCGCCTAAGCTCACAGGCAAAACAAGGAGAGCGCTGATCAGAAATGCAGTCAAGAGGTCCATGGTGACTCTGGACGAGCTGCAAAGATCTACAGCTCAGGTGGGAGACTCTGTCCATAGGACAACTATTAGTCGTGCACTGCACAAAGTTGGCCTTTATGGAAGAGTGGCAAGAAGAAAGGCATTGTTAACATAAAAGCATAAGAAGTCCCGTTTGCAGCCACAAGCCATGTGGGGGACACAGCAAACGTGTGGAAGAAGGTGCTCTGGTCAGATGAGACCAAAATGGAACTTTTTGGCCAAAATGCAAAACGCTATGTGTGGCAGAAAACTAACACTGCACATCACTCAGAACACACCATCCCCACTGTCAAATATGGTGGTGGCAGCATCATGCTCTGGGGGTGCTTCTCTTCAGCAGGGACAGGGAAGCTGGTCAGAGTTGATGGGAAGATGGATGGAGCCAAATACAGGGCAATCTTGGAAGAAAACCTCTTGGAGACTGCAAAAGACTTGACTGGGGCGGAGGTTCACCTTCCAGCAGGACAATGACCCTAAAGATAAAGCCAGGGCAACAATGGAATGGTCTAAAACAAAACATATCTATGTGTTAGAATGGCCCAGTGAAAGTCCAGATCTAAATCCAATCGAGAATCTGTGGCAAGATCTGAAAACTGCTGTTCACAAATGCTGTCCATCTAATCTGACTGAGCTGGAGCTGTTTTGCAAAGAAGAATGGGCAAAGATTTCAGTCTCTAGATGTGCAAAGCTGGTAGAGACATACCCTAAAAGACTGGCAGCTGTAATTGCAGCAAAAGGTGGTTCTACAAAATATTGACTCAGGGTGCTGAATAATTATGCACACCCCACTTTGCAGTTATTTATTTGTAAAAAATGTTTGTAATCATGTATGATTTTCGATCCACTTCTCACGTGTACATCACTTTGTATTGGTCTTTCACGTGGAATTCCAATAAAATTGATTCATGTTTGTGGCAGTAATGTGACAAAATGTGGAAAACTTCAAGGGGGCCGAATACTTTTGCAAACCACTGTACATGGCAGCTTCCATTGGGCTCACACCTCTGTTTCCGTTTAACATGTAGTTGCTATTGACAGATGTGCCAAAGAAGATAAAACGTAACATAAATCATCAAATACCTTGTGCTAAAGAAGCCAAAACGCCCTAAAAGAGACGTACCTAAATTGGATTATACGGCTCTGTAAAATTAAAATGCTGCAGTTGTGCTTCTGAACCAGCAGTTCTGGACGCATGCCTGGATTTTTCAGCCGTAATTTGCATATTCATTTGTTGTCCTAGATATTTGCAAAATTGTACTTGGCGCTGGGTTTTGCATGACGCGGGCTTTTTGCTTCCATAGAGCGTTTTTACAAAAATTCCTTTTTGGTTCTTTGTAAAGGAACGGAATGCTCTGTAACCAGGTACCCATCCACTCATCCATCGACACGAGTACCGGATACTCTTGTTTAGTCCAATCCTCTCTGGGTCAGACATGGGGGACCTACACAGTATTGGGAAGGCAAATTTACTGTTTTGACTGATTTTTATCAGTTAACACACCAAAAAAAAAGTATATACTCGAGTACAAGTCTAGAAATGTAGGTCCGATTCACTTTATAAAAGTATGGGGGCCGACTTATACATGAGTCACTGGCAACACTGAGCGCACTGAGTAATGTGTGTACTAAAAGTGATATTCCCATTTGCAGCAATTTACCCTGTGATAAGTGATACTATGAGGAAGGGAAATGCCAAGAAAACACAGGTCTGAAAGTCCTGGCCACAACAATTAACAAGGAAAGGGGAGGGGCGGAAATACTGGGCTGCAGGAAGGGGAGTGAATAATTGCAGCGCTTGGGGGCCTGGAGGAGGTATTGGCTGCACTTAAGGGACAGGAGGGGTTAAAGGGGCCCTGAGCAGTGACTTAAAGGGAACCTTAACTCAAAAAAAACCTGAGTTTTACTTACCTGGAGCATCTACCAGCCCCCTGCAGCCATCCTGTGCCCTCGCAGCCACTTATGGCTCCTCCGGTCCCCGCTAGATTCATTTTTACCGACTGGGAGTCGGCCGGCGGCCATGCGTACATTTTTACGCATTCCCGCTGGTGCGAGGGCACAGGGGGCTGGTACATGCCCCAGGTAAGTGAAAATCATGTTTTTGGGGTTTTTTTTGAGTTATGGTTCCCTTTAAATGAGAAGATTTCACTTACCTGGTGCTTCCTCCAGCCCACTGTAGGCCACGAGTTCCCCCGGAGTCGTCCTGCCTCCTCTCCGTGTCCCTCCGGCGGCTCCCGCTACCGGCGACACCCGGCCCGGCTCTTCCTGGATCCCGAGTGCAGTTATTAACACCTCCTGAGTCCCAAGTGCAGCCATTAACTGTTTATACTTTAGTCAATAAAAATTTCCAGCTTTAAAGAGACTCTGAAGTCTCGCAAAAATGAGGTTTTTCTTTTAAAAACCTCATTAACATTATAGTCTCACCTAAAACGCTGCATCCCTGCGGCTGGAAACCCCCTCGATCACCCCAAACTCACGGGGGTACAGGGCAGGCAAAATCCACGACTTTCCTGGTCGTGGATTTTGCTGCCGCCTCTATGTGCGTCAATCAGTGCGTATCTCCGCCTCTTCCCCGCCCCTCTCAGTGAAGGAAGACTGAGAGGGGCGGGGGAGAGGCGGCGATCCGGCGCTGATTGACGTGCATAGAGGCGGAGCCGCGCTGCCTCTATGCGGAAGTTGCCTGCCCGTACATTGGGATCATTGGGATGATCGAGGGGGTTTGCAGCCGCGGGAATGCGGCGTTGTAGGTGAGACTATAATGTTAATGAGGTTTTTAAAAGAAAAAACTCATTTTTGCGAAACTTCAGAGTCTCTTGAAAGAGACACTGAAGCGAGAAAAAAAAATGATGATATTATGATTTGTATGTGTAGTACAGCTAAGAAATAAAACATTAAGATCAGATACATCAGTCTAATTGTTTCCAGTACAGGAAGAGTTAAGAAACTCCAGTTGTTATCTCTATGCAAACAAGCCATTAACTCTCCCACTAAGTCATTGGCCTCAATTCACTAAGCTTAACTCCTGTCTTTAATAACTCTTCTGAGCTGTTTTACAGTTATCACCATGGTGATATAATTGTGATAACTGTAAAACCGCTCAGAAGAGTTATTAAAGACAGGAGTTAAGCTTAGGGAATTGAGGCCTTAGTCATGGAGAGGGCTGTAATCTGACTTTTATTATCTCAACTGTTCCTGGACTATTTACTTTTCCTCTGGCAGAGGAGAGGTCATTAGTTCACAGACTGCTCTGAAAGAATCATTTTGAATGCTGAGTGTTGTGTAATCTGCACATATTATAGAATGATACAATGTTAGAAAAAACACTATATACCTGAAAATAAAAGTATGAGAATATTTTCTTTGCTGCTAATCTTCTAGTAATTATTCATAGTACACAACCAATTCACTATATCATATTTTTTTTTCGCTTCAGTGTCTCTTTAAGTGTACCAGAGTTGATCAAAGATAGAAAGGGCTGGAGGAAGCCCCAGGTATGTATAAAACTTTTATCTTTGATCAGTTCTGGCTCACTTTAAGAGGGTTGAATATTGGAGTCGACTTGTATTTGCGTATATATGGGATGTGTATAGTTGTTGTTGTTCATGAATGTTGAATTTCTGAATCTCTTATTTATTGCAGCAATATAACAGAAATGATGACCACGGTGTCTCTACAGATTGTGGGGATCATCGAGCCCATCATCCAACACGCGGACTGGTTCTTCCCAGGTGGTGAGTAGGGATGGGCAGCTTGGGAGGAGCAAAGTGTCAAGAAGTATAAGCGGGGGCGGGACTAGAACTCTAGGGGCCGCATAGTGCAACATTCACAGGACATTGGTAGCTGGTGCTGTAAAATGGGTGTCTGGGCACTGAGCTGGCTGTGGTGATTGAAGATTCAGTAGTAACACTTTCAATCCATACTCTTACCCAGCACTAACGTTGCCTAGTAACCTCTGCCTTATGCCAACCTTAAAGGGCAACTGAAGGGAGAGGGAAATGGTGGCCGCCATATTTCTTTCATTTTAAACAAGACCAGTTGCCTGGCAGCCCTGCTGGTCTATTTGGCTGCAGTGGGGTCTGAATAACACCAAACAAACAAACACAGAATATTTATATCGTGCTTTTATCCTGGTGGACTCAAAGCGCCAGAGCTGCAGCCACTAGGACGCGATCTATAGGCAGTAGCAGTGTTAGGGAGTCTTGCCCAAGGTCTCCTACTGAATTTGGTGCTGGCTTACTGAACAGGCAGAGCCGAGATTCGAACCCAGGTCTCCTCAGTCAGAGGCAGAGCCCTTAACCATTACACTTTCCAGCCACACTACACCAGAAACAAGCATGCAGCTAATCTTGTCAGATCTGACAATAACGTCAGAGACACCTGATCTGCTGCATGCTTGTTCAGGGGCTATCGCTAAAAGTATTAAGGTGGCCATACACTGGTCGATTTGCCATCAGATTCGACCAACAGATAGATCCTTCTCTGATCGAATCTGATCAGAGAGGGATCGTATGGCTGCCTTTACTGCAAACAGATTGTGAATAGATTTCAGCATGAAACCGTTCATAATATCATAATCTGTGGTGGTGCTGCCGCTGCCCCCGCCCGCCCGCATACATTACCTGACCCGCCGGCGCGACTCCCCAGGTCTCCGCTGTCTTCTCCGCTCTGGCCTGGTCTCCGGGTCCAGCATGCTTCACTTCTTCCTGTCTGGGGGAAGTTTAAACAGTAGAGCGCCCTGTACTGTTTAAACTTCCTGCCGGGACAGGACGAAGTGAAGCATGCCGGACCCGGAGACCAGACCAGAGCGGAGAAGACAGCGGTGACCTGGGGAGTCGCGCCGGCGGAGCAGGTAATGTATTGCAGCTGTATTGTGTCGGTCGTTGGGCACTCGAACGCTGCTAGCGACGCGCTCCCTACCCGCGGGCGATCGACGGTATTTTCCCGCACGGAGCGATTTACGCGATCGATCTATTTCGGGACGAAGTAGATCGAAATTTAGCGTGTAGCGTGAGCGATGTGACAGCAGATTCGATCCCAGTGAGCGATCTGCTGTCGATCAGCGGGGAATCGGCCTAGTGTATGGCCAGCTTAAGAGGCAGAGGATCAGCTGGATAGCCAGGCAACTAGTATTACTTAGAAGGAAATAAATATGGCAGCCTCCAAATCCCTCTTGCTTCAGTTGTGCTTTAAGATATTACTGTATCTTACAGATTTAAAGTGTTCCCAAGGTGGCATGATTAGATAGACGTGTATGTACAGTGCCAAGCATACAAATGACTAGTCCTTTTTTTCTATTTCAGCCTGAAATGGTTAACATTTAGGTATGCAAGTGACTGTTTCTCTCCCGTTGGGAAACAGTCTGACCTTCGCCCAAAGCCCCATACACACGCTAGATTAAAGAGAAACTCCGACCAAGAATTGAAGTTTATCCCAATCAGTAGCTGATACCCCCTTTTATATGAGAAATCTATTCCTTTTCACAAACAGACCATCAGGGGGCGCTGTATGACCGATATTGTGGTGAAACCCCTCCCACAAGAAGCTCTGAGTACCGTGGTACTTCTGGCAGTTTCCGGTCTGTAAACCTTGTTGCATTGTGGGAAATAGCTGTTTACAGCTTTTTCCAACTGCCAAAAAAGCATGCAGCAGCTACATCACTTGCCAGCAGTAAAAATGTCACCATGTGATAAATGTCAGAATGTAAATCAGGGATTTAAAAGATTTTACAATGGACAAACATTGACTAAATCATTTATACATAATTATTGTAAAAATGAAGCACTTTTTTTTATTACCTTATTTTCACTGGAGTTCCTCTTTAAACTCACCCAAGGCAGACGATAATGACCACGTTTGCAGCAGCCCCTGACCCTGTGTTGGCCACACGGCCAGCAACGTGCCTTAACTACTAAGGGCCACCAGCATTGTTCTTTCCACTTACTCCAACTCCCGCGCTGCTTGGGAACAGAACAACTCCCGCGCTGCTCGGGGCGATTGGGAACAGAACATGTCGCTAGCCTGTAGGCTAACAACTCTTCTGTCACCCTCGGTTCAACAGTGTCATCTGAGGGATCCACGGCTGATCCCCGACGGGTTACATGACTTCCATGTGTGTGCGAGGCTTAACCTTCATTGATAAGGAATTACAGCCATAAAACTCTTTCCTGGCAGAGAACTTCTAATTGCAGTGGTTAATGTATTTTAGTTCTGGGACATTTCATGGACTGTGTATATCATAGAGCAGCGACTATAAAACAAAAAAAAAAAAAAAAGTTGAACATGCATGGATAAATGTGAACGTTTGCATTTGTGATCTCTAGTGGGAAGCGGGCCTAACGGTACAGTGTATCCTTTAGTGGAGTTTGGCATTGAAAGGTTATACAGCAGAACCGCTAGTGCCAATCTATAAATATCGCAAAATGGAGGCATTAAAGCAGTCTTCCGCTGCATTACGGCCTCGTTCACATTGTAAACACAGAATGGCTGTGCGTCTGGCGCGCACAATCGCACGCCATCTGTGCCGCAGTGCGCTACGCTGCTGATCCCATTCACTATAGTGGTTGCTTTGCCGAAAAATGCATGCAGCAGTCAGAGCCGGGACAAGGTCCTCCAGCACCCAAGGCTGAGACACCAAAGTGCGCCCCTCCATCCCTCCCACCCCAGTAGTCACACACTGATTGCTATTAGACTAAGAGGCGCCCCATGACCTCCAACCTTTAAGAGGCGCCCCAGGGCCCCCAACCGCTTAATCTCTAGTTATCTGGCTTGCAGTCACTGCCATGCATCCCCTTTTCTTATTTCTCTCTGCTTTAAACACAATAAGCGGAATGATAGCTGAGTGAGTTGTGCGCCCCCTCCTACACTGCGCCCTGAAGCTTGGGCCTCTCTTGCCTCTGCCTCAGCCCCGCCCTGCGCCCCCTCCTACACTGCGCCCTGAGGCTTGGGCCTCTCTTGCCTCTGCCTGGCCCCGCCCTGCGCCCCCTTCTACACTGCGCCCTGAAGCTGGAGCCTCTCTTGCCTCTGCCTGGCCCCGCCCTGCGCCCCCTTCTACACTGCGCCCTGAGGCTGGGGCCTCTCTTGCCTCTGCCTCAGCCCCGCCCGGCGCCCCCTCCTACACTGCGCCCTGAGGCTGGAGCCTCTCTTGCCTCTGCCTGGCCCTGGCAGCAGTGGCAATAGCTTTCGCACTGCTGTGCAGCACATATAATTTCAAGCGCATATAATTGACAAAAGTGCCGTCTCGTGTCACACCATGCAGGCTGCCTAAATGCACACGGAAGCTGTATCATGTGTACGAGGCCTAATTGACCTAACTGTATGCATTTAGCGGGACCATTATTTGCACTGGTTTTTTTGTGTTTTTTCTTTGCCAGCTATCCTCATATTGCTGCAAATTTAGAGAGAAAATGTTGCTGTCTGTCATACTTCTGTAGGATAGTACATCATTTATTGCTTTTTATCCATTCATTTGGAAGCTGTCCTGCAGACAAGACCTGTCCTCCACTGTGTAGTGCGGGGGTAGGGAACCTATGGCTCGGGAGACAGATGTGGGTCTTTTGATGGCTACATCTGGCTCACAGACAAATCAGTAGAGGTTTATTCACTAAGCTACACTGCTCAAGCAGCACAGCTTAGTGTGGCAGCGCAAGTAACATTTTCAAAGTAGGCACACTACTGCTGTAGTACTAACACTGCTGCACTACTAACTTACTCTCGCTACCTCAAAACAAACGGCTGCTCCAATTGTCCCACTCTGGACCCTGTCAGGTCCAGTTAATTTGTAGGATGAGATCCCTGCACTTTGATTAGCCCAATAGGCTGCCTGTCACTTGATAAACAGCCTATTGGGCCAAAGTGTGGGGGTCTTGTCCTACAAATTGAATCAACCCCAGAGTCAGCTAGCTAATTGTACAAGCTGTTAGGCGGTATTTCTCCTGTCTGGCTCTCGGGTAAATTGCAGATGTTGCTGAAACCCAAGAGAAGCTGAAGACGTGTCTGACACGTCCGCTGCCCGGCGGATCAACCGTATACACATCACCATGGCAACAGGGACGTGAGCCCTCTGCTGCGCATGCGCACTGCCCCAGTTTGAAGCATACTGTATGGCTCTCACGGAATTACATGTTAAAATATGTGGCGTTTATGGCTCTTAGCCAAAAAGGTTACTGACCCCTGGTGTAGTGAGTATTTTCCTAGCCACATGTAGAGTTTCGCACAGAAATTGCTGGCGGTATTTATCGGACCTGTTACTAGGTAAGATATTGAGTAGGCGAAATTTGGGGCTGAAAGTCGTTAACTTTAATTTTTTTCCTCTCCACAGAAATAGAATTTAACGTGACGGGGAACTACGGTAGTCCTGTGCACACCAACCACAACGCCAACTACAGCTCCATGCCCTCCCCCGACATGGACCACTCCGACCGCAGGCCGCACGACCAGGCGCGGCGACCGCTAAGCGTGGCCACCGATAACATGATGCTGGAGTTCTATAAGAAGGATGGGTA
The DNA here is from genome assembly GCF_040937935.1 of Hyperolius riggenbachi. Taxonomy (NCBI): domain Eukaryota; kingdom Metazoa; phylum Chordata; class Amphibia; order Anura; family Hyperoliidae; genus Hyperolius; species Hyperolius riggenbachi. Next base: position 218,553,782 of record NC_090657.1, on the reverse strand, counting down.
TATGCCTTTCTCATGTTACTTGTTCTGTAGGGGAGGGGTGCTGATCTTAGCCGTTCTTACCCAATGACTGCGGAGAGAGGGGTGTGGCTGCAGCCATCTTTATTACCTTTAATAGTACAAATATTGTCTTTTGATTGGCTGTTTTGCTATTCCTTTAAATCATTTTTTTCATGGCCTGATTACTGAGGTTTTAAATCAATCAAATGCCCTTCCTGCAGATTGGGATTGGCTGCATGCTTATTCCTCATGTGACTCCGCTGGTTGCATGCTTGTTCCGGGTGTGACTGCTGACTGCGTGCTTGTTCCAGGTGTGACTGCTGACTGCGTGCTTGTTCCAGCTGTGACTGCTGGCTGCATGCTTGTTCCAGGTGTGACTGCTGGCTGCATGCTTCTTCCAGGTGAAGCTCTGCTGGCTGCATGCTTGTTCCAGGTGTGACTCCACTGGCTGCATTCTAGTTCCAGGTGTGGCTCTGCTGGCTGTATGCTGGGACCAGGTGTGGCTCTGCTGGCTGTATGCTGGGTCCAGGTGTGTCTCTGCTGGCTGTATGCTGGTTCCAGGTGTGGCTCTGCTGGCAATATGCTGGTTCCAGGTGTGGCTCTGCTGGCTGTATGCTGGGACCAGGTGTGGCTCTGCTGGCTGTATGCTGGGTCCAGGTGTGTCTCTGCTGGCTGTATGCTGGTTCCAGGTGTGGCTCTGCTGGCAATATGCTGGTTCCAGGTGTGCCTCTGCTGGCAATATGCTGGTTCCAGGTGTGGCTCTGCTGGCTGTATGCTGGTTGCAGGTGTGGCTCTGCTGACTGCATGCTTGTTCGGGGTGCGGCTCCACTGGCCGCATGCTAGTTCCAGGTGCGACTCCGCTGGCTGCATGCTAGTTCCAGGTGTGGCTCTGCTGGCTGCCTGCTTGTTCCAGGCATGTCTCCTCTGGCTGTATGCTTGTTCTGGGTGTGGCTGCGCTTGCTGTATGCTTGTTACAGTTGGGATTCCACTGGCTGCATGCTTGTTCGGGGTGTGGCTCCACTGGCCGCATGCGTGTTCCAGATGTGGCTCTGCTGGCTGTATGCTTATTCCAGGTGTGACTCTGCTGGATGCGTGCTTGTTCCAGGTGTGACTGCTGGCTGCATGCTAGTTCCAGGTGTGGCTCTGGTGGCCGTATGCTTGTTCCAGGTGTGGCTCTGCTGGCTGCCTGCTTGTTCCAGGTGTGACTCTGCTGGCTGCGTGCTTGTTCCAGGTGTGACTCTGCTGGCTGCATGCTAGTTCCAGGTGTGGCTCTGGTGGCTGTATGCTTGTTCGGGGTGTGACTCTGCTGGTCACATGCTAGTTCCAGGTGTGACTCTGCTGGCTGCGTTCTTGTTCGGGGTATGGCTCCACTGGCCGCATGCTAGTTCCAGGTGTGGCTCTGGTGGCTGTATGCTTGTTCGGGGTGTGACTCTGCTGGCCGCATGCTAGTTCCAGGTGTGGCTCTGGTGGCTGTATGCTTGTTCGGCGTGTGGCACCACTGGCCGCATGCTAGTTCCAGGTGTGGCTAGGATTCGACTGAATCTAAAACATCAGATTAATGGCTTGCATAAAGGGAAATAAAGATGGCAGCCTCCATATCCCTCTCACTATGGGTTGGCTTTCAGAATCTCACACTCTGTACGAGCCAATAGGATTTCTAGTTCTGTCAGATTGTTGTGCGGGTTGGTTGCTCTTCCTAGCTGTTTATAGCGGTCATGGAGCACTTTATCACTGCCTATTACGTGCCTATGAGAACTCCACCCAGAAGGGATATTCCATCAATAGGTGGAGCACTTTATCACTGACATGCCTATGAGGTCTCCACCTGGAAGGGATATTCCATCAATAGGTGGAGTCGCTCTCTCTGTCTGTTTACCATTCGGCACTTTATTCCTCCCAGGTGGAGACCTCATAGGCACTATGATGACTCCACCCGGGAGGGATATTCCATGAATAGGTGGAGCACTTTATCACTGACATGCCTGTGAGGACTCCACCCATAAGGAATATTCCATCAATAGGTGGAGAGAGTCCCTCTCTCCAGGGCTGTCCACCATCCTGCCGCTCCTGGCATTGTTCCTGCCTGTCTTGTGGTCTCTTCCTGGAGTGTCAGCGGGTCATGTGACCAGACCCGTAGCAATCCAGTCATTCAGCGCGACAGTGCGATCCAATCAAACCATTAGATTTAGAAAAAACGGTCACTCAGGAAGTGCGGAGGCCAGGAAAACTGATTGCCTTCAATGTATCAAACTGAAAAGATTATCCAATCGGAAACGTCTGAAAATGCAACTGGACATCGTCTTTCTCATCGGTGATTATTTCTGTCTGTAGTATATGGAATTCTATTTTTGTAGATCTGATGTGATTGAATTTACGGCAAGATTTTAATTTTCTTGGAGTCCAAAGCAAATCCTTCTAAAATTGCTCCATGGGCACCTATCGAAGAAGCAGATTCACCTCTGGGCGGAGCAACATGAGACAGTCAATGAGACGCTGTCTATTTTAGTTTGCAAGCAAATTGTATGCGTCAAAGCCACTTACAATTCGCATGAAGTTTCCTCAACCTTCTCTAGGGTAGTCCATTAAGGATTTTGATTTGTGATTGAGTTATTACTGTAGCATAGGCTTCTCTCGCTCTGACAGAATGATTGTGCCCATTTATTACTCGAAATTTTTAAGGCCGATCGACCTTCCAGTTGGATAATTTTTTTCGAATCAAAAGAGAATTAGTGCCGCAACATAACCACTTCTTCGATCTCTCCGTTACTTTCCGTCCAAAATCTATTTGAAGGGATAGATCGTGCATGGTGGAAAATCTTGGTTGCAACGGATCGATCGGGTGCGCGGTGTTAATGGCGTTAGATTTCCTGACCGGTCCCCCCCCCCCTCCCCCCCAAGTGTATACGGGATTGGCCCAGTTTCAAGGTGTATGAAATTTACAAGGAAGGTGGAGAGTGGAGACTAGCCTCTCTAATGTTTGGCTGAGCCCCTGGCTAGAAAATTGTAAACCTTTTTGGCAATACAGAGATTGGGAGTGGTTTTTATAAATTAAAGGGAACCCGAGGTGAGAGGTATATGGAGGCTGCCATATTTATTTCCTTGTAAACAATGCCAGTTCCCTGGCAGCCCTGTTGATCTTCTGGCATAAGAGTCAAAACCCTGGAACAAGCATTTGCCTAATCCAGTAAAACCTTGGTCAGCTGACTCCGAGTACCTGATCTGCTACATGCTTGTTCACGGTCTATGGCTAAAAGTATTAGAGACACAGCAGCAGGACAGCCAGGCAACTGGTATTGTTTAAAAGGAAATAAATATGGCAGCCCCCATATACCTCTTACCATCGGGTTCCCTTTAAATATTGGTTTTAGACTGCCATCCAATCAGATCTTTCGGAAAACAAGAGAGGTTTGAGAGTGGTCAGTGAAGGTGCAATTTAAATTGGCGATCTGGGTGAAGGTTGGCTGCCGGTAGCTTGATTCTTGGGGACAGTCCTATTCATTGCGTTTTTATGTCTTTTACTTTCTGTCCATCTCCAGTAAAACCACTGATGTATCTATCATGTTTATCTGATGTATTGTGCATGACTGACGCCAATGAGTTCTTTCTAATGCTATCCTGATTTTTTAGCAATTCTTAAAGTGTACTGAAAGGGGAACCTAATGAAAAAATGGAGGATTTTTCAGAGGCTTCCTGTGGTTTCCTGGAGACCACTATTGCAGCGCACGGAACCACGAGTGAGTTATCATGTACAAGTACGGCCACGCCTGCGTAGTAAGCCAAAGGGGTTGGTCCACGAGTGGCACAGTACAGCCACGTCTGCGCAGTAAGCAAGAGCGGTTGGTCCACGAGTGGCACAGTACAGCCACGTCTGCGCAGTAAGCAAGAGCGGTTGGTCCACAAGTGGCTTTGTGCTGCTGCCCAGACATTGCCATACTTGAGACGCAAATGTACATGATCTTAGCAGCATTGTAATTCAGAGACACTGCTGCCCAGCAAATCTTTGCATAGAGTCCCATCCTAGAGTCCCATCCTTCAATATAAAGTAATGTCCTACTTTGCAGAGGTTGCGACCGCATCGGGGCCCCGAAGGGCCCTCCCTCAACTACAGTATTACCTCTCTATTGGTCCTTTGCTCATAATAATCACTTCTATAGATACTTTGAACAGTGGTAATCATTAACAAGCTATTACCCATCCCCTTCTTGCACCTCTGACACTGTAGTTGCCATTGGCAGGTTTTGGTGCGTCGTATCAATTGTTATGTATAGAGGGCTTGGGGGGCCCCATTGTAAAATTTGCATCGAGGCCTACAGCTCCTTAGCTATGCCACTGCTCTCAGCATGAGGGATTACAGCACTGAGAAGAGAATTTTTGTGCTGCAGGCAGCAATTGGAGCTCTGTCAGACAAGGAGGGGGGGCCCACCAGAGACCTGGAGGGGGGGGCCCACCGAGGGAAAAAAACTGTACTACTGTAGCCCAGTCCAACCCTGATTGGTAACCAGTGCTGTAAACACCAGCCTTGCTGCAGGGGCACAGAGTTGAACTGCAGAACTATTAACCTCTCTGGTGGTAATCCCAAGTCAGGCTCGGGGTGGGAAAAAAAAGCCAGGATCGGTAACTCCAAGCCTGACTTGAAGTAGCCACCGGGAGATCTCCCTCGGGACCTAGACGCTGGCAGCCATTCTTCTTCCGGTGCTCAGAGGCTCTGGATCCCTCGGGTGAGATCGCCGTTTGTCATCATGATGACAGACTGCGATCTTGCTATCGGGTTACATCACTACCCAGTGGACGGAGGGAAAATTGCAGCGCTGGATCTCAGGGTGGTGCGTAAGTGCAGGGCTACTGCAGATCTCGCTGTGGTATGATTTTTCCCCCCCTAGTTTTAGGGTATAAAAGCGTGCAAAAAAGAAAAAATATATGCTTTTAGACCCTAAAATCCAAAAATAATCATACCGCCAGGGAGGGTAATTGATAGTCCTTTGCTGGTGCTTGATAAGAGGTCATCCTTTCTGTGTGACTGTGAGTGCACTTATGATAACAGGGAAGGAGCATGGAGCGAGTAGTAAGGCTCCTTGCTCACCTATCCATGCCTAAGAACGTTTATACCACCAGTTCAAATATTGTTTAATATCTGAATTATTGTCAATGTGTTATTTTCCTAATATGCAGCCGCAATCCTCAGCACGCTACTTTTCTCTGATAAGAAAGCACTACGTGCATGACTGTCATGGAGACTAGTCAGGTCTAGTTTGGCTGGGGAAAGTAAGGTCTGGTGGGAGGTGCTTGGCCCTCCTGTGGGAGTCAGTCTGCAGTGTGGTGTAAACTGACCTCAAAAACTTGCTTTGGTTTTTTTAGAGCACTCTTGCAGCCGGAGAGTACTAAACATGAACATTTCTGCATAGTTGCCTTGTAAAATTAGCATTTAACTTTTAGCACTGCTTAGATCGCAAAAATAGACACTATAAGAGATAAGAAGAAACTTCAAATGGCCACCCCACCACCTACAGAGGCTTGTATGGGGAGTCAGTGTGGAAAATGAATGGCGTTCTTTATTTTTTCTTAAAGTATAACTTTACCTGTGGTCATAACCTGCAGTTATCAGTTTACCCAACCAAAGGCAATGAAAACCTAAGGTGCACCTCCTATCTAAAATGTCCAGATACAGAGCCTAGTCACTGTAGCCCAGTGCTCATCCAATCACCACTTGCAATAGTTTGTATCAGTGGGTTCATTTCCTTTCTGCTTAGAGAACCTAGGAGGTAGACTGGGAGGCGGGGCTTCTAATGTCAGTGGGAATTTGTAATCTAAGAAACCCATCCCTCGCTTATAGAGCCATGCCCCAGGCCAGTAGAAGCCCCTCCTCTGTCTACTTTTTGGATACTTTGAGTGAGATGACACCACTGTAATTTACAGCGCTTGTGTGGCTCTCTGGACATCCTAATTAGTTGGTTCGATTTAGTGTTTTGCTGCACGTCGGGGGCAAACCAATAACTCCACTTTCCTATGCAGGCTTGGTTATCCTTTAAGAAAGCTTTAATTTGAGGGGGTAGACTTATCATTTTGGGGTGCCTGATGCTGCCTCTTCTCCGCCCAGCCAAAAATGGGCATCTTTCTTTCTTTCCCGTGTTACTCCACCCTAATGTGACTTGTGTTTCTGTCCATGCAGCCTTAGGAAAATTCAAAGGTAAGCTGCACCTCCTAGCCTTGCCCCCCTTCCTGCCAGTAGTACGTCTTGTCCGGTCGTCCTCCCAGGTGCTGAACTCTGTGTATTCCGTGTGTGTGTGTGTGGTCATTGTCCTCATCTCACCTCTTTTATTGTGTGTTTTTGTCCTTTCTTCTTCTGAGATAGACATCTGCCCATTGGCTGAAGCGAGGAGGGCCAGCACAGGCCGCCATCTTGTTGGCTAAGCAGTTATGGGTTTTTATAGCAGTTGTAGATCTCTACAAGGAATATAGATCACTCCCTTCAGTTCCTGCCTCTGGGGGGGGAGCTTACATTCTCTAGCTCTCCATAGTTGTGCACCAGTTGGTTTACTGGGAAGTTATTAGATGAATACAGCTCAAATTGGAAGTTGGACGAAACGTAGAGAGAATGGAACACAGCAAGCCAGCGTCCTAAAGGGCGATGAGCATCCTTGACTTTTTTATACAATGAACCTCCCCATAAGGGAGGACTCAACACAGTATGCCATTGGAGGGCCAGGGGTTAGGGTGGAGCACCAATGCTTACCTTCATCCTTGGGAGGTCATCACTGGCTGCACTTCAACAAATCCACCTTTAATGCTTGCTGGGAGGTGCATGCTGGGGGCTGTAGTCCATACATCTCCCTGGCGATAGACGGATTCACATGTACATACTACGGCTCCTAGCATGCATTGCGGCAAGCATCTCTCGGCATGCATTGCGGCCGGAAGCACGCTTGTAGGTGGATTCTTTGAGATGCAACCAGCTGCGTCTGGTGATGGTGACCTTTTACTGGGGGGAAGGGGGGGGGCTACACATGCAGCCTCGTAGGTATTCAATGGCGCTGCACCTGAACCCTCACCCACCAATGGCATACTGTTATGGGGAGGTTCATTGTAGAAAAAAAAAGGATGCCCAGTGCACTTGATCACCAGCCTATCCAGTGGCTGAGATGGGGGGGGGGGAGAATATGCAGTAAGCTTGAAGTCCTTATGAAGGAGATCAGTACCTATGATCTGATGCACCAAATATTTTGCGTTTTTAAAGCAAAAACTAAAATATTGGTGTTTTTTTTAATATATATTTATTGAAAATATAAAATAAATAGCTGTTGACTGCATTCTGAAAAGAGAATCTAAGCATGAACTTTAAAGAGACACTGAAGCGAAAAAAAAATGATATAATGAATTGGTTGTGTACTATGAATAATTACTAGAAGATTAGCAGCAAAGAAAATATTCTCATATTTTTATTTTCAGGTATATAGTGTTTTTTCTAACATTGCATCATTCTATAATATGTGCAGATAACACAACACTCAGCATTCAAAATGATTCTTTCAGAGCAGTCTGTGAACTAATGACCTCTCCTCTGCCAGAGGAAAAGTAAATAGTCCAATAACACTTGAGATAATAAGTCAGATAACAGCCCTCTCCACGACTTTGAAAGTCGCAGAGCTTAATTGCTTTTTTGCATAGAGATAACAACTAGAGTCTCTTAACTCTTCCTGTACTGGAAACAATTAGACTGATGTATCTGATCTTAATGTTTTATTTCTTAGCTGTACTACACATACAAATCATAATATCATAATTTTTTTTTTTTTTTTGCTTCAGTGTCTCTTTAAAGAAAAGCTCTAGGCAAATGACTAAAAGCATTTATTAGTGTCTATATTTTAATTTTGCCTTGTTTTGAAATCAAACTGCCAGGCGTTAACCACGCCTACTTAGCCATGCCCACTTAACCACGCCCACTTAGCTACGCCCACTTAGCTAGGATCTGCATTGTAGAGATGGTCAGTGAGATGCTAGTGATTGCACCTCACATGTAAATTTAATATACATTGTATGCAAGTCGGAACTGGGCAAGGCTCTGGACACCATAGAGGCTTCCGGATCCTCGGTCCATCCTGTTGTTCCTGTGCCGCGCCGGGTTGAAGTGATTTGATCTGCTAAGTCTTTTTTACTTGGCGGGCTGCCTCCGGAGCCATTCATGTCCCCAAATCATGAAAGATGAGCGCATCCATACTGCGCATGCATGAGCCCAGACTGGCGCACATCTTTGAACCTACTTGGGGGCACAAGTAGTTCTGTAGGCTTGGATCAGGTTAACTTGGCACTGCGATCGGTAGGGGTCTAAAAGACGTCTGTGTTAATTTTCAGTAATTGGTCATCGGGCCCCCAAGGGGTGATTTGGGCCCCGATTCAGGTATTAACCTACTGGCTTCTATATAGAAATTAATTGTTACAACTAACCACTATCGGTTGTTTAGGTGCCAGTTTCCAGGTTGTAGACCCTTACCAGTAGGAGATTCAAGGTTAGGCACTTACAGGGGGTTAGGCAATTCTTTTTTGGGCACTTGCTGGGGGAGGAGAGGATTAAGTATGGGGGGTAGGGTCAGGCACATACAGGAGTGGTTAGAGTTGGGCATTAGATGGGAGGAGACAGTTAGGCATTAGGGGGAGGAGAGGATTGGGGAGTAGGTGGGGGTTAATCACCTGCACGGGAGGTTAGAGTTAGGCATTAGGTGAGGGGTTAGGCACCTACAGGGGAGGTTAGAGTTAGGTATTGGGTGGGAGGAAAGGGTTAGGCACCTACAGGGCAGGTTAGAATTAGGCAATAGGTGGGAGGAGAGGGTTAGGCATTAGGTGGGGGGTTAGTGTTAGGCACCTACAGGGGAGGTTAGAGTTAGGCAATAGGTGGGAGGAAAGGGTTAGGCATTAGTTGGGGGTTAGGCACCTACAGGGGAGGTTAGAGTTAGGCAGTAGATAGGAGGAGAGGGTTAGGCATTAGGTGGGGGGTTAGGCACCTACAGGGGAGGTTAGAGTTAGGCAATAGGTGGGAGGAGAGGGTTAGGCATTAGGTGGGGGGTTAGTGTTAGGCACCTACAGGGGAGGTTAGAGTTAGGCAGTAGATAGGAGAAGAGGGTTAGGCATTAGTTGGGGGGGTTAGGCACCTATAGGGGAGGTTAGAGTTAGTAGATGGGAAGAGAGGGTTAGGCATTAGGTGGTGGTGGGGTTAGGCACCTACAGGGGAGTATAGTGTTGGGCATTAAATGGGAGGAGAGGGCAAGGAACTAGGTGGAGGGTTAGACCGGAGGGTAGGAGTGTTAGGCATGTTCAGCGGAGGGTGAGAATTGGTGCCTTGTACTGCATAGTAATATATCGGTACTTTAAATCACCAAGATTTATCTACTAGTGGCACCTCCCGGCGCCCAACTCCTGTCACGGCACCGCAATATGTACTCCTGTAGGCTGCCTGAGGAGTTCCGAAGAGCTATACAACCTAACAAGTCGAACAACTTACACCAAGGATGGCACAGGAATGACTGGGCAGACCGGAAGGGCCTTCCCTCTACTTACATATGTATCAAACATGTTTCAACAATTCAGGTTCAATTTAACCAAAAGTGCTGCAGGTCCCGTCCTTGCAGCGCCAGGCTTCAACATAAAATGTCACTTCCTTGCTGGTTGTTGGCACGCCTAGGCAGCCGCTCTATAGACCTCAGCGGGCTGCCATATCTGCCGCTCATACTCCGAGCATAAATCTGACTTCCCATAATTCTCACACAGGAAGTGAGGCTGAGACTGGCCGGCCTCTGGCCTTTCGCCTTTCTGAGTGTTCTTCCTCTGACAGTACTGGAGTCTGAAGAGGGAGTTGTCGGAGGTCCTCTAATGAATGGTGGCCACTCGTTATCCAGAGAGCTGTCTGCATGTGGAAAGCTATTGAGCTGGGCCAGTAGATGGTGGGGTCATCTACCGTCCCGTGCAGCATGGCAGGGGTATGTGTGTCACAAGACTAGCTAAAAAGAATTCCTTACTGGTAGGCAAAAATCTGTCCTTCACTTAAGCATTTGCTTGGAGTTCAGTTTTATACAACCTTGTTTGTAGTCAGGTGACTCATAATGTCATTGTATAATGGACGGCCGGCACACGATGTCCATTAGCAGCTCTCAGACCGCAGGGGGCTCCACTGGGAATGTAAATGGACTCATTAAGAAAAGCTACTTCCCCATTTCAGCCTTTTCTGGCCTTCAGTGGTTGCATCTTCCCGTCTGTGAGTGGCCAATATAAAGTGGTGGGGATTAAAGCGGCTGTTTTATGACACAATAAATCCTAAGGCCACTCTCTCTGCACTGTATAACTTCAAACAGCAGCTTAAATGCATTTTTAGAAACAGCTGCGGCCTTTAAATTACCATGGAAACGTCTGTTTATGGTGAGTGTAATGATGTAATTCTGGTGTAAGTAGCATGTGAGGGCCTACCTAGTAAGACCTGGCCATAGACATAGTGCCCTCTACTGGTGAGAGCCAAATAGCCACAAGGCAATGGATAACCCTTGGATTCTAGAGCTCTGATGCCACATTGCAAAATAATTTCACGTCTCCTGTGAAATAATTAGTCGACTTCAAGAGAGCAAAAAACATATACACGCCCGTGAATCTGATAGGACATTTGAAGAAAAAAAATGATTCCCCCCCCCCAAATTGATAGCACCCAACAAGATACTGTGGCAAAGAGGGCAGCTAATGTTGATCTCCTAAATAACAATAGTCACTTGACTAATCTCCTATTGGCTACCAAACTTTTTTTTTTAAGTCACTTAGATGGATCAAGTAGGTGGATTAGGTGTGTCTGAACACCTGATCCATGAACTTGTTCCTAGAGAGTGATTTACAAACCTTTATACTCACAAGGAGATAAATGATGGCAGATCAACAATTCCCTCATGAGACAGATCCTCGGTAAATGCTCGTATACAAGTGCAACTTTCCCGCCCAATTATTGTCTAAGCTTGGCGATAGGTTGAGCATGTGTATACGTGGCAAACGTCTAGGCAAGCGACCGATAAGAGGCGGTTTTCCCAATCCAGACGGCTGATCAACTGACCAACTAACGTGCAGGTTGGTCCCGTGTGTACAAGTTGCTTGAACGACTTGTTGTTGTTTGAATGCGGATATGGCGCGTGCGCAGTATTTTAAAGAGTTGGTTGTTTAGTTGGTCAGCGTGTGTGTACATACTGGCTGCTCAAACAACAAGTCGTGAGGTTCGCCATGTTGTGGTCGTGCCTTCAAGAGAATCTGTACTGTAAAATTCTTACAAGAAAAAGCATACCATTTTATTCATTATGTTCTCCTGGGCCCCTCTGTGTTGTTTCTGCCACTCCCTGCTGCAATCCTGGCTTGTAATTGCCAGTTTTATGCAGTGTTTACAAACAAAAGACGTAGCAAGTGATAGGCTGAGAGTAGCTCAGTGTGTGAGTCATACAGAGTGTGCAGGGGGCCTGGAGAGGGTGTGTATAGCTTCTATCCAATCACAAGCAGCACAGCCCATTCCAGCCTGACTCAGCCCGACAGAGGAGAGAAGATTAATTATATAATAGAGATAATACAGCCACTGTGCAATTAGGAAAGGCTGCAGTTAGACAGAGCACATTAGAACATAAATAGGAACTTATAGGATAGAATAAAGAAGGATGAAAATGTTGTTACAGTGTCTCTTTAAGTTGCATGTACATTATGTATGTACCTTAAGGCTGTATCTGATTGGGAAGAAATGCCCTATGCACTGACCATGAGAGGACACCGTAATTTGACCTTGCGACTGTGTGAAATGGTCAATTCTGGTGGGGAGATTTTGAGTGGGAGTCTTTCATGCAAGACAATTCTGATTGCCGGTGGTCAGTTGAACCACACAAAGTCTTTCTGTGTATTTTGGAGTATTTATAAATCAGTTGTCTTGTACAATATAATGAAATGCCATCACTTAGAACATCGGCACAATGTATGGTATGGCCCAAAAATGGTCAGTCTACTGATAATGCAGGGTTTGTTGGATTATGAGAGGCCTTTACTGTACTTGGATTGCCTATATAAAATTTGGTTGAATACAACAAGAGAAATAAAACTTGGGTGGGATCATATGGAACCTCTAGGTGAGAAGGAACTGAGTGGAGCACTGTGGATAGGAGATCTTCTCATTGGAGTACCCAGTGGATCCTGAGAGGTAGTTGGTGACTTAGTTCACAAGATCCCGTCTAGAACTTTTGTACAGATTGCCCTTTTTAATATATTTTGAGTTAAACCATCTGGGCCATATTTTAAATGATTTGTTAATAATAATTAGTCATCAGTTCAGTATCCACTGGCCTTCTCTAGCAACGTTAATGATGTCGGAGCTCAAAAACGGAACGTTTGGATACACAGAAAGAGGCCCAGAGGGATTATAAGAGTACCTTTCGCCAAATCCTAACTAAATGTATTTCCAGAAAAATGTCTCATTTGTAGAACACGTACCTGATTTCAGAACTCATTCTTCTAATGATGTATTTCATATCCTGTTTCATTGTTAAAATCTGTTGTTTATCAGGTGGGATTGTGTATTTGTGTTGTTCTTTATTTTTTTCTTTTCCTTTAATTTTATTTGAACCTCTTTCTGTATGTTTCTGGTTTTGTTTTTTTTCATTCCTCCACAATGGGGGACCTTGTTATCACACTGTTACTGGCTCAGTCTTTTTTCTCTTTCTCTGACCTCCCTTGTAGAGATGGTAAGATGTCTTTGTATTCCCCCCATAGCATGGGTGTACGGGTGATGGACACTACTTGGGTTGCCCGCCGCGGTTCTTCCTTAGTCCGCAAAGGCCCCTCCACCCCGCCCGCCGTGCAGCCCCCTGCTCCTCCGCTCGAAACCGCAGTCACACCTCAATCACCAAATCCCGACTTCTCTGTAGAAAGTCCCTCCCCTACTCCTCCCAGTAGCGGCTCACAGCCGGGTCCTGAGAGGACAAGGTAAGCGTTCAACCACCATCACCTCCACCTTGCATCGTGCCACCCTGTCTTTCCGAACACCCTAACCTCGACCCTTGCTCCCAAGACCGCTTTTAGGTTTTGCCACCTGTTTCCCAACACTTTTTCTTTTCTTGGACAATACAGTTCAAGGAGACACAAACTGTTCATTCCTCTTTTTAGATTGTATTGTCCACCTCAACCCTAAACGTTTTGTGTTTTTGCATTTTGTAGTTTCCAGTTTAGAAACAAAACTGACTTCCGATGCAAGTTTCCCGGCTCGTGTAGCGAAGGTCGAAGAGATGCTAAAAATGCCGTGCAGATTGTATCTAGCTTGGAATTGAGCCAATCAAAACCACCAGGAAGTGCCCATGATCGGCCTATTTCCGAGCTCCATGCAGGCACGGAATTATTAGTAGGGATGATCACAGATATGCAAATTCTTCTAAGTTCATGTAAATTTACATTTTAAATTGATTGATCCATTTTCAAACTGCATACATTTGCATAAAATTTGCATATTTCTGGAAAAATTAGCATCCCATTGATCATCCCTAATTATTAGCATCTCAATTCCCCATCTTGAATCTGGTGTACACAGAACTTTGTGGACCGGCTGCAGAATGTTCTTGCTCTGTTCTATATTTTAGTAAGACTTTGGGTAGCGTGCAGGAGGATTAGAACGCTACATTTGTAGTATTGTCTTCACCTCACTAAATGATCAAACCCATAGTCTTTAAAGAGCGTCTGAAGCCAGATTAAAAATGGCTTTTAAGCTTCTATTCAGCAGGGGCATGTTTGCCCCTGCTAAAACGCCGCTATCCCGCGGCACAACGAGGGGTCTTTACCCCCCAAATCCCCCCCTGCTACCTCCATGCAGCGCTTCCGTGTGAGGCAGGGCTATGAGCTGCAGCCCTGCCTCACACGCGTCTATCAGCGGCGGATCTCCGCCTCTCAGTCTTCCTTCACTGAGAGGGGCGGGGGAGAGGCGGAGATCCGCCGCTGACAGGCGCATGTGAGGCAGGGCTGCAGCTCATAGCCCTGCCTCACACAGAAGTGCACAGGGGCAGCAAAATCCACAACCAAGTTGGTCGTGGATTTTGCAGGGGGGATTTGGGGGGTAAAGACCCCTCGTTATGACGCGGAATAGCGGCGTTTTAGCTAATATAAGCTTAAAAACCATTTTTGATCTGGCTTCAGACTCTCTTTAAAGAATACCCGACGTGACATGTGACATGATGAGACGTGTATGTATAGTGCCTAACACACAAATAACTATGATGTGTCCTTTTTTTTTTTCTTTCTCTGTCTGAAAGAGTTACATTTCAGGTATGTAAGTGGCTGACTCAGTCCTGACCCTTTCTACAGTGTGACCCTCACTGATAAGATATTCCTCTTTTTATCTCTTTTCTGCACTCAGAAGCCATTTTCTGCTAGGAAAGTGTTTTATAGTTGGAATTTCTTATCAGTGAGAGTCACAATGTAGTCACTTCCTGTCTGAGTCAGGACTGAGTCAGCCACTTACATACCTGATATTTAACTCTTTCAGACAGAGAAAGGAAAAAAAGGAACAGAGCATAGTTATTGGTGTGCTAGGCACTGTACATACACATGTCTATCTCATCATGTCACGTGTCACTTCGGGTATCCTTCAAGGGGAGTGCAACAGCTGAAAAGAGGGATGACGCCCGCTATACAATTTTCAACAAAGAAAAGAGTTGACACATCCAAAGTTAATCTGTATAGGTTCTATGTAAAAAAAAAATGGCCAACGTTTCAGAGCCACGTGGGACCCCTTTATCAAGGCTATGTTTGCTCGGAGGCAAAGATCTGTCTGCTGCTGTGCAAAAAGTTCCTATAGAGGAAGTGGGAGTCTGGCTCCTCTAGACACTCGCAGGGAAGCGATGTGTATTTGTCTGGTATCAGCAGCAGGAATGCTGCTGCTGCTCCCAGATGAATAGACCCAGAACTGACAAGGCAAATTCTAACAGCAATCAGGGTGATCAATATGATCATTGACTTAACAGTGTATAAAGGCAAAGTGCTGGACAGAACACCGGTTTCATAGAACAAATCAACTTGTCACTACAGTACAGCTTGTTTCCTTTCTTCTCTGGATATTAGCCGGTGGGTGGACCAATCAGATGTGACCATGTGACACCTAAAATAGGAACACTAGATACAACACCATATATCCTTGCATTAGGGCCCTTTTCCACTAGGAGCGTTTGCGATGCTGAATCGCAAAATCGCAAATCGCTAGGGTTTGCTAAATAACATATGAATCGCGGTAGGTATTTTCCACTACCGCAATTACATTTTTACAAAAGTGCAATCGCGCTTTCAGATCGATTTCTGCCGCAATTTTGCTATGCAATGCATTGCATAGCAAAATCGCAATTGCGAAAAAAATTAGGGACTTGCTGAATTGCAATCGCTAGCGTTTAGCGCAAGCACTAGCGAGGGCCCTTGCAGTATAAAGCGAAAATGAAAACTTGTAGAATAGGGATGGGATAAATTACCAGCTGTACAGATTTTTTTTTTAATTTATTTTGAGCCAGAAATGGGATTGAATTTCTTGATCAGGACTGTCGTAAAATTGTGATCCTTTTTTTTTTTTTTTTCTTTTTTCCTTCAGAAAATTGAATAGTGTAGGATAGATTTCTTGACTTGCAGACAATTTTTTTTCGTATTTTTTTATTAATTCATAATTGAGGAAAAATTTTACGCACAAAATAAAAAGTTACTATCGGAAAAATATATCCCAATTCTTATGTATTCAAAAAAACAAAAAGTGTATGTTATGTGGGTGGTTAGCAACCCGAAAGACTACATTCTGCTTACAGTAACATAATCAGACACTAGGGGGGTCTGTATGCTCAACAAAACCAAGCTAACCAGTGGATTTTTGTAGGAGAAAAGTTCAGTTCTAAAAATAACACTCAGTTTACACAAATCAGCATGATTGCGTTGAGAATTTGCCTTGTTCAATTTCTGAGTTTAGGTGAGCCTTAAAGTAAACTCAAAGTGAAAATGATATAGAGGCTTGCCATATTTATTTCATTTTAAACAATACCAGTTGCCTGGCTATCCTGCTGATCCATTTGGCTGCAGTGGTGTCTGAATCACATTAGAAACAAACATACAGCTAATCTTGTCAGATCTGACAAGGTCAGAAACACCTGATCTGCTGCATGCTTGTTCAGGGGCTATGGCTGAAACTATTAAGAGGCAGAGGATCAGCAGAAAAGCCAGGCAACTGGTGTTGCTTAAAAGGAAACAATTATGGCAACCTCCATATAACTCTTACCTTGGGTTCAGCTTGTATACAATCCCATGGCTTATCTTTAGACTGTCTTATACTATTGACAGCGCACATTCACCGAAGCAAGAAGCAAGAGGGATATAGATGCAGTCATATTTATTTCCTTTTAAACAATTCCAGTTGCCTGGCAGTCCTGCTGATGTTTTTGGCATCAGTAGTGTCTGAATCACACGCCTGAAACAAGCATAGGGTCGACATGCCTCTCTATCTCCACACCGCCGCTCTCTGGGCCCCCAGCCCCCCCCCCCCCCCCCGTGCTATAGCCCCCTGAGATTAGCGACAATATTTGTCGCTATCTCAGAGGTAAGCACAGGCAGAGGGATTCCCTGTTCAAAACAGGATTTCCAGAGCTACCATTAGGCAGCTCTCTCCCTGGCCGCGCCCCCTGCTGCTCCATGCATGCTTCAAGAGACACACAGTCTCTCCATTTCAGCGTCGTTACGAAGGTGAAAGTGGGCCAGTGCGGCCCACAGGAGTGGTGGGGAGGACCCACAGGAGCGGTGGGGAGCGGCGTTTTTTTACGGCTACCTGATTCACTCAGCCCCCTGGATCAGGTAGACTGTTTTTTTTGTTTTGTTTTTTGGAGCCCACCTCAGGCTCTCTTTAAAATTAAATAAATATGACATCCTCCACATCTCTCACTTCGGTTGTCCTTTAAACCTTTAGAGATGGTGTAGGTCCTACTTTCGCATTTACTGTAGTTTTGCTATATATTTAAAGGGAACCTAAACCGTCGGAAATAAAGCGTTTAAATTACCTGGGGCTTCTACCGGCCTCCCGCAGCCGTCCTGTGCCCACGCCGCTTCTCAACGATCCTCCGTCGGCGAGAGCATCCTGTGCAGGCGCAGTACGAGGAGTTCTCTTGGGGCCCGTTTCCACTAGGAGCGGTGTGATGCGGCTACATAGCCGCATCGTACCGCCGGTGTGCTGAAACACATGCACGGCAATGGAATAGTTTCCACTGTGTGCATGTTGTGTGGAGCGGTGCGGAGTGATCCGAGAATCTGCAGCATGCTGCAGATCCTCGCACTGCCGCATCCGCCCGCAGTCGCGTCCCATCTCTTCCATTGACCTTCCGCATCGGGACATGCAGAAGTGACGCGGGTGCTGGCGAAAGTGATGTGTAGCTGCATGGCATCACTTTCGCCAATGGAACAGGGCCCTGACGGAGCCTGCACAGGACGCTCTTGCCGACGGGGACGAGGATGAGCACAGCCAGTGCACCCGAAACTAAGCGGTGGTGGGGGAATAGAGGATAGTTGAGGACGGCTGCGGGGGGCTGGTAGAAGCCCTAAGAAAGTGAAACTCTTTATTTCCAATGGTTTGGTTCCCTTTAATGTCGCCCGTATATCGCCATGGCCAATAGGGATTTTTTCTTTTATGTTTACCAAATAAATGCAAGTCTTTCAGTACCTTAATTAGCACAACTTGCATAGGAACAAAAAAAGTGTTTCCTAAATGTCTCCCATGTTTACTTCGTGTATATACACCCTTTTTCATTTGTTATGTTTTGTTTTTATCAAACCTTACAATATGGCTGCTGGAAGCCTGTGTCGGCCATTTTGTTGTAGCCCCCTATATTTGCCCCTATACAGGACCTAAAAGCGGCCTGCTTGCACCACAAAGCAACACCATTCTGCTTTGGCATGTACGTGACTATTGGCCCATGCCTCGCTCCGCTCATGGCTGCCATCTGGTCAGTCTCTACACCTTGGCTTCTTTCATTTTCAGCTTATAACAAGCTCCTCTGCTGTATATGTGTCTGTGTGACATTCGCATCACTGATAGCCAAACTTTATTGCCAAAAATATAAGCGATGTATCTGCTCCGTGGAAGTGAACCTGATGAGCAAAGACAAAGCAATAGATAGTAGGTACCCTCTCCTCCCTCCCCCAATACAAGTTTGCATAACTTGCAAAAACATAGGTGGACAGTCCCATTGTTAAGGTGCAAATGGCCAATAGCAGTTCCAATTATTTTTTTTAAAGCAAACATGAAGCAAAAATGAACTGTATGTGTAGTACAGCTAAGAAATAGAATATCAGTAGCAAAGAAATGAGTCTCATATTGTTTTCCAGTACATGAAGAGTTAAAACACTTAAGTTATTTATGCAAAAGAGCTTCTCTGAGCTATTTGACCCACTGGGTGGAATACAGTACTGTTTTCTAAAGCACTTAAACAGCCAAAAAACAGTGAGACAGATCGAAATAAGGTTTTAGGCTGGTTTCACAGTGGGATGTTACAGGCGCACGTTAGAGCAGCCTGGAACGCACTACAACGCACAGCAATGAAAAATCAATGGGCTGTTCACAGTGCCCACGTTGCGTTACATTGTAACGCAGCACGTCTACATAACGTACTGCATGCAGTACTTTACATGTGGCTAAGCCGCGTTAGACTGTTTGCACATGCTAAGTAGGGTTTTTTTTTTTTCATTTTATGGGCGGAGAGGAGGCGAGGAGAGGCCGCTACGTAGCCAGGCACATGGCTACTTATTATTCACTGCACTTGCAGTGTTTACATCCTGGAGCGGCCGCGGATTGGCTGGCGGGACCACGTGATGCGGAGAGCTCCGCTCACATGGTCTCCGCAGCGCCTCCGACAGAGCAGGCGCACCAAGAGCTGCTTGTAACGCGGCTCTTGGTAGCGTCCTGCTCCAACACCACCAGGCGTTGCGTTAGGGGCACGTTATGTGCCCTATAACGTCCCCTAAACGCAACATCCTGGTGTGAAAGAGGCCTTACTGCAGGAGAGTTTAAAAGGCCATATTTCTGTTGTTTTAAAGCTTAAAAGACATAGTGTTTTGTTTTTTTAAATGGCAACCTGTGATAGTATGATGCAATGTTATAAAAAAAAAAAAGACTTTTCTTTGCTACTAATGTTCCATTCATTATCTGTACTGAATATACATTTCATTATATCCTAAGTTTGTTTTGTTCTTTTTTTGTATCAGTTGGCTCTATGTAATACAATTTCACCACTTTAAGCAATAAAAAAAAAGAAAATTAAAAATGAGTAAAGGAATTCAAAAAGTTATCTCATTTAACTAAAGCAAGTTATTTTCATGGTGTCTGTTTCTTGCACTGAAAACCTTTTAGGCCCATAAAGGGAGACCACACATGGAAATAGTTCTGTGCATTGGGGCCTTCGTGTCCCTTATTAAATAGACATTTCGACATTTGGTATCCCTCAAAAAATATTCTGTGACTCTTGTTAGCTAAATAAGCATATTTAACTTGCTTAAAGTGATCCGAAGGTGAGAGTTATATAAAGGCTGCCATATTTATTTCCTTTTAAACAATACCAGTTGCCTGGCAGTCCTGCTGATACTCTAATAATTTTAGCCATAGACCCTGAACAAGCATGCAGCAGATCAGGTGTTTCTGACATTAGCTGCATGCTTCTGGTGTTATTCAGACACTACTGCAGACCAATAGATCAGCAGGTCTGCCAGGCAACTGGTATTGTTTAAAAGGAAACAAATATGGCAGCCACAATATCACTCTCCCCTCGGGTTCACTTTAAGGTTGGGTAGTAATCCACAAATCTCAAATTTCCTTTAAATAGTTATTTAGGAGCCAAAAATGTGTCCACTTACATGTGTTGTCATAGAAACGTGCATGTATTGTGTGTTGTCATTGCCGGTTGTGTTTGTGCCTGTTGTCTGTGTCATATTGGCAGCTGCTATAATATCCGCACTTGGTTGCTGTGTGTTATGCAGCTCAATGGCTTTTCTCGCACATTCCTCCCTCTTATTTTAATTTCCAACCCATGCTTTCCACACATCATATCATATATTATTACACTTGTTGGGTTCTTCCTTGGTACAAATATTTTTGCTCTTGTTTTCTGTTTTTCTATTTTTTATTTTATTATTTTTGTTGTTGTTGTTGTTCCTGTGTCTTTCTCTTTCCCCACCCCCCTTTCCTTCCTCCGTATCCGGACACCAACAGCGGAGACGAGATTTCGCCCCAGTGGTCGGATTCCTGTTACAACTATCCTTCCCCTGAAGATGACAGACCCCTTTCGTACCCATGCTCACAGCACTCCACCCTCCATCCTCACCCTCCTAAAGCTCCACCATCTGCCCGCCTTGATGCCACCTCTTCCTTTCGATGGGCTGGTTACAGCCAGACTCTGCCTCCTTCCCCGCCAAAGCTTGACATAAACTCCAATCCCAAACCTTGCTTCTTGCACCTCACTAAGCAAAGCTCCCTCTCTGAAACTCACGCTTCTGAGCCTAACGTATCACCCCTCTACATCAAAACCCCACTCGTCCTAACCAAACCTGACCCATCTGGTAACCCTAACCTACCCGCAATGTCTGCCTCGCCCCCGTGGCTCAGCTGTTCCTGTGCTCGAGAAAAAGGAACCAAGCTGACTAGGTAATTTACCAAAAAAGTTCTACTGTGTAAATAATAAACTGCCTCGACCATGGAAAGAAACCTAGACATCAGGAGCTTAGGCAATGCTTATGTTGGCTGGTAATAAGCCAGAAAGCCGAGATGAAGTCTTTGGAATTTCAGCAGCTTTGCGGTAAAGCGTCTGCAAATTCCCTCAAGGGTTTCGGAAGCTTAAAATATCCATAAGGGGTTTAAATTTTGAGCGAGTTTCTCTGCACACTGAGTCATCTGCACGAGTCAGTCTCACTGCAAAGTGTGTTGCCTTCAATTCTTGTGCATTCCATTTTGTATTTTAACATCGTGAACAAGATGGGAACTAAATAAGATGATTTGGCAAACCGTGGCACAGCTATAAGAGTTTTTACAAATAAATTAACATTTGTAAAGCGCTTTTCTCCCATAGAACTCAAAATGCACAGATATGTGTCAGATCAATACAGGGTTGCAGGCTGTACTGTGTTACAGACGAGATAGTCAGGTGTTCGTAAATACCATGCTAAACAGGTTGCCTTTCAGTTTGGACTCAAATGCTTCCATGTATGGAGAATTGGAGATGTCCTGATTGGGAGTTCCAACGTGTAGGGACAGCATGACAGAAGGCTCTGTCTCCAAAGGTTTTGAGGTGGACTCCGGGGGTGACCAAGTTATAAGATCCCTTTGATCTAAGATTGTAACAAGTCCTTCAGGTATCCAGGGCCCACATTACAACCTTGTTCTTATGAATAAGGTTGCAATATCAGGTGGATTCTGTAGGATTTCCTTTCAGAAATGTTAACAGAAAATTAGAAATTACACTTACCTGATAACCTTCTTCATTATAAATACTTGCTCTACTTACATAACATATGTATTGCACTGTACACATTATGATTCCTGTGAATTTTATAAAGAAAAAGTAGAGAATCCTATTCTAGACAGTTTCCATATTTACTGTGGCTATTTTGAAGCCAGTCATGATGTAATATCCGCCCTCAGTCTCCTCTGCCTGATTTGCCCACCCGCCCTTTACTATAGAAAGTGCATTGTTTCAGCCTGAGAAATTTTGGCCAATCAGAGAGGAACAGAGGTGTGGGAGGGGAAAACAGGAGGCAAAGAGGCTTCAGCCAATCAGGCTGCATTAGTTAAGTCTGAGGGGAAGTAGGGAAGCAAAAAAAAGGACAACCCAGCATGCCCTGCAGCTTCTCTTTTGTGTACCAAATTTTCTGTGTACCAAATAAGTCATGTAAACTGGGGAATGATCATTTATCAACAAGAAAAGGAATAGAGATTTTAACTTTTGGATTGCCTGATTAGCATCCTTATTACTTGTTTACCAGATAAAAATAAATAATTGATTTTATGCCCCACAGTTGCTATTTAAAGATATGAACTAGTCATATGTGTCAATTATCTAGTCGTCCAATTCCCTGCTTGTTAATATTCACATATATGGTTTCTAGTTTATTGGCCTCTATGCTAAAACAAAGTTTATACCAGAAGCTTCAAAGCATCTCATAGGAACCAAAGTTTACAACTACTTTATGTTGCAAGGGTTCTTCGATTACAGGTATTTAATCCTTTATGCCGGGCATACACGGCACGTTTCTGGATGCAATTATGCGCCGGATCAAGCCGCTGGCTCGATGTCGGCGCATCCCCGCTCGTCCGCTTGGATCGATTCCCGCTCGTCCCTCGGCGGGGATCGAGTGGGGAATCTATCTGGCAGGTCATCGGACCTGTCGGATATTATCAATCAAACCCATCAGCAGCTCGATTGATTCGGAAAGAAAGTGCCGTGTATGCCCAGCATAAGAAGGCTTGCTTTTTTTTTTTCATTTCCTAGCTTCTAATTATTACTGCTGTAATGTGCATTTGTAGCCACTTGGTACTAGGGGACAGTTTGAGACAATAATAGAGGACGTCTGTTTTGTTTCTATATTTTCTGAGAGCAGAGAGAGAGATCAAAGCATTCCAAGAGTTTACAGCTCAACACATTCTGCCGACTGAGGTCAAAAGCAGCTCACTTATCTCAAACGAGATAACTCTATTGAAGTTGCTAATTGGTTAATATGTTCCGATATACAAAGGCAGATTAAATGCTTTAGGTTTTAATTTAGAATTTTAGGTTAAGAATTTTCCCACTATTGAAGTTCAAATTTTCAGGTGGAAAAATTAATATTCTCATCTTATAAAAGATTAGGGATTTAATTTTAAAGCAAATGACAGGTAATGTTCTGAAATGGAGATATATTCTGAGAAAAAAAATTGTCAAGGTTAAGCAGGTTTCAAAGATCCAAACTCCAAAATGCCAAATCCTAAAAAAAATAAATATGGATGAAGTTTTTTTTTATTTTTGTATATTTTTATATATAGAGAGAGGGTTAGGAATACAATTTTAATGAGGAGGCTGAAATATTTATATTTATATGATAAAAATGGCTTTAGGTTATAAATGTTTCAGAAGTGCTAATGGTCAAACTCCAAAGATGAAAAACTCATTGGACACCAATCATAATGCTGATTGGTGATAAAATACCGTTTGGTAATATCTAAAACAAAATTATTCCTTCGACTCTACAAATAATATTGGGAATTGTAAGGATATTTTGCTGAATAGTTTTTTTCGCTAATGGATTTGGTCTGCTTATTTCTCTTCATTAATGTTGTCATTTATTTTTCAGTACGCTAAAAGGGAAGGAGCTTTCTCAAGTTCCTGGACCAAAAGGGAGTCCCAGCACTGGTCACATGGTATCTGCAGGTGGGATGGGTCTGAACCAGCTGTCAACTGAACAGAGTCCTCATTCCCTTAGGAAAGGTACTTCCTAGATTGCGCTAAGATCCTCTATCTCACCTTTTTGAAGACTTTTTTTTCTGTGCAGACTTTAAGGGAAACTACCTTCATGGTGGGGTGAAGGTCAACCTGTACAAGTCCTATCGGCATAACTGATCTTGTGGTTTTCAACTCTTCTTGTTTTTTACAGCGTCCAAGAAACTTGCACCTGTTCCACCTAAGATAACTTACACCCAGACAGGAGCAGTATCAGACCAGTCAACGGGACAACCTTCTCCTGTCAGTCTTTCCCCAACCCCTCCAAACACTCCATCACC
Organism: Hyperolius riggenbachi; assembly: GCF_040937935.1. Lineage (NCBI taxonomy): Eukaryota > Metazoa > Chordata > Amphibia > Anura > Hyperoliidae > Hyperolius > Hyperolius riggenbachi. The sequence goes on along the minus strand of NC_090657.1, from coordinate 218,530,000 downwards.
TTATGGACTCAGCTACCAAGGTTCTCTTGCCTTGACCCCAAACCTGGCTTCTCCTCCGCCTGTAAGCAGCACTTTAACGAAAAGCCGTCCTACTCCTAAGCCGCGACAAAGACCATCTCTTCCTCCACCTCAGCCTCCCACAAGCCAGTCTGCTTCCAGTCCCCAGTCTTCAGAGAATAGTATCTTAGATGGTCTGTCTCCTGGAGATAGTATGTCTACAGGTAAGTGTATCTGATTCTGAATTCTGCCTTCAGGATATCCTTAGGCACAACACAATTTATAAAATGCACACTTTGCTACATCCCTTAGCAAACTATTTAATTTACACACAAAAATAGCTGGTTTACAATTTTTGAACTAAAGAAAAGTTGAATTCTGGATTCGTTTGAATCTATCAACACAAATGATTTGTAAATGATCAAGTGTAACTTATGACAAAGACATAATATGCCAGTTTTCTCTGTCCATCTCCCACGAACAAAAGCACTAAGCGTTTTGTTTTCTTTTTGTTGTGTTCCCTTTGTCTCCCCCCTCGTTCTCCCTTCTCGTTTCCTCGCAGCCGTTTGACGTGAGTGGCGCTGTGTTGGATATGTGTGAGGGGGAATCTCCTGGTAAGCTGGAGCTCAAAGCGTTTCACAACCACCTTGACCATTTGCTATGAGCAACCAAAGAAAAAACACTAAAATCTGTTGAGCAACCTGGTGGTCACTGTGTCCTCCACACATGCATAAAGAACCAAGTTTTGTATCTTGTATTTATAGAATTCTGAACCTCAATTCAGTTTGTAAAACGAATTGGCATAACATTGCCCTAACCATGGAGTAAATCACAGATGGGTCCATGGGTGCACAAATACAATGTGGGTTTTTGCCGACCACCTTCTTTTCATAACTGCGTGGTATTATGCCTATGGTGCTGGACATGCGAGACCTACAGGGGTGCCAAACAGTAGTATAACCTGTTGTTCCCATGAAGTTTGGTTGCCTTTCCATGCTATACCGTTGCCCTTTTTCCCGTCCCTGACCTGAATTCCAGTTGATGCTTCTACATGTAGCTGTCTTGGCGAGAGTCATGTTGAGGACCTTTTGAAAATGAACACCCATCACGCTGAAAAATCACAGCCCATTACTTTATCATACTTACTTCATGGTCATACTGTGCACTGCTTAATATTGCAGCCTGCTCATTTTCAAAAGCGTTCCAAACTTAGTTTCATGTTGAGTGTACTGTGTCAAGTTGACGTTATGGTCACCAGTATTTGGGAAAGATAAAGATGGACTTTCGTGGAGAAACTGACAGCTATGTGTATGACCACAGCACATGTTCTCTTACCCTTGCCCCGAGGCAGCAGACTTCGCATGAACCTGCTACCACAAATCGCATGGCTTAGCCTCTTACCGCTTAACAAACACGTCCACCAACACAAAATTCTAACCCGGGAGGGTGTGCAGTGTTGTACCCTGTGTTTCTGGTTGTTGTTTTGTTGCCTGTATGAACTAGTGTTCTTGTTGTAGATTAAGTTTTGATGTTGAAATGAGATGTCTATCTCATGTTTTGTTGTAGTTTGGTATTTGGTGTAAATCACTGTAAAACTTGACATTATTGTACAAAATGGTTTGAAACCTTTTTAGCAAAATTCAACAGCTAAATCCTATATAACTTTGTAAAGTGGATATGTATTTCTTAAAAGTAAACCAATGCAATAGAAATGCCAGACATGAAGACATGTAGATTATGATGTATGATATTATTGTATTACGTTAGGACTAAAAAATATATTTTTTTTAATTCAGTGAAACTATGCATGTTTTTAGAAATATTTAGAGCTGTTCAATCAAAACATCTAGCTACCAGAGGTCAGCTAACTGATTGGCATCTGCTGGGTTTATTGATTCAATTTCTTTCCATTTTTGGTTCAGTAGAAATATCCATGTTAGGAAAATTGTGTACTCAACACTACAGCTGTCATAGGTTGGTGAAGTAGTTGTGTATAGTAGAGAGGGACAACATGGCCTTCAGTTAAAATAAGAGTGTGGACAACGTTCTTGGATAGTTTTAACTTCCCAGAAAATAAAAACGAGGGCATGGGACATCTAGTGCCGAGATATAGTATTCTTATGCAATTGATGGCAGTGCTGGGCGTAATGGATAAAGCTACGCTTACGGATCATTACGCGTAATTTTACGCTATTACGCATTACGGAATTACGCTTACGGCGTAGACATTCAATTTCGGTACATGTCTGTAATTACGCATAGCCCTTACGCAATTACGCGTAAGAATACCATAATTCAGGTTGTTACGTTATTGGCTTATGCGTAAAATCCTACTAGCAATTAATGCGTAAGGTCATGCTGCCAAGCGGAAAAGTTGACGCATGGATCAATGTTAGGTAGCCGCCGACTTTAAGGGTTAATAGCAAAGCCCCCTTAAGTGCTAAGAGCCTCAAATTTGGAGAATATATTAAGGAGATCAGAAGGAATAAGAGTAAAAAATTTTTTTTCAAAAAGACCTTATAGTTTTTGAGAAAATCGATGTTAAAGTTTCAAAGGAAAAATATATACATTTAAAAACCCGCCGACTTTAACGGTTAATAGCAAAGCCTGCTTAAAATTTAGGAACACCAAATTCACAGGGTATATTAAGGGGATCAGTGGGAATAAGAGGAAAAAATTTTTTTTCAAAAAGACCTTATAGTGTTTGAGAAAATCGATTTTTAAGTTTCAAGGGCAAAAATGTCTTTCAAATGCGGAAAATGTCAGGTTTTTTTGCACAGGTAACAATAGTGTTTTATTTTCATAGATTCCCCCAAGTGGGAAGTGTTTTACTTACTTCGTTCTGAGTGTGGGAAATATTAAAAAAAAAACGACGTGGGGTCCCCCCTCCCAGACCTCTTTAACCCCCCTTGTCCCCCATGCAGACTGGGATAGCCAGAATGCGAAGCACCGGCCGCGTGGGGCTCCGCACCCTGACTATACCAGCCCGCATGGTCCATGGATTGGGGGGTCTCGGAAGGGGAGGGGCAGCCAAGCTTTCCCCTTCCCCTCCGAGCCCTTGTCCAATCTAAGGACAAGGGGCTCTTCTCCACCTCCGATGGGCGGTGGAGGTGGAGGCCGCGATTTCCGGGGGAGGGGTTCATGGTGGCATCTGGGAGTCCCCTTTAAAAAGGGGTCCCCCAGATGCCCACCCCCCCTCCCAGGAGAAATGAGTATAGAGGTACTTGTACCCCTTACCCATTTCCTTTAAGAGTTAAAAGTAAATAAACACACAAACACATAGAAAAAGTATTTTAATTGAACAAAAAACATAACCACGAAAAAAGTCCTTTAATATTCTTAATTAACCATTAATACTTACCTGTCCCTTTAAAAGCCAGTTCCCACGCAATATCCTCGGAAATATACTAATCAGTTACAATGTAACAAAGTTGTTACAATGTAACAACTTTGTTACTTTGTAACTCCACCGCACCCGACGTCACTCGCCGCTCACCCGCCGGCCGCCGCATACACTCTAAGTCCCCGCCGGCTCCCGCCGTCCACTCCGCCGTCCACTCCGCCCACACCTGTCACCCATATACATGCTGGCACCCATGGGTGCCAGCATGTATATAGGTGACATGTGGGAGAGGCGTGGAGGGCAGCGGAGCCGGCGGGGACTTAGCGTCCTTCACCCGACAGAGCTCTGAGCTATATAGCTCAGAGCTCTCTAAAGCATCTTTGTATTTGGGCTCCAAGGAGCCCCATTGGTCCTTAGCAGACCAATGGGGTTCCTTCTGATTTGAAGGAACCCCATTGGTCTGCTAAGGACCAATGGGGCTCCTTGGAGCCCAAATACAAAGATGCTTTAGAGAGCTCTGAGCTATATAGCTCAGAGCTCTGTCGGGTGAAGGACGCTAAGTCCCCGCCGGCTCCGCTGCCCTCCACGCCTCTCCCACATGTCACCTATATACATGCTGGCACCCATGGGTGCCAGCATGTATATGGGTGACAGATGTGGGCGGAGTGGACGGCGGGAGCCGGCGGGGACTTAGAGTGTATGCGGCGGCCGGCGGGTGAGCGGCGAGTGACGTCGGGTGCGGTGGAGTTACAAAGTAACAAAGTTGTTACATTGTAACAACTTTGTTACATTGTAACTGATTAGTATATTTCCGAGGATATTGCGTGGGAACTGGCTTTTAAAGGGACAGGTAAGTATTAATGGTTAATTAAGAATATTAAAGGACTTTTTTCGTGGTTATGTTTTTTGTTCAATTAAAATACTTTTTCTATGTGTTTGTGTGTTTATTTACTTTTAACTCTTAAAGGAAATGGGTAAGGGGTACAAGTACCTCTATACTCATTTCTCCTGGGAGGGGGGGGTGGGCATCTGGGGGACCCCTTTTTAAAGGGGACTCCCAGATGCCACCATGAACCCCCCCTAGGAAATCGCGGCCTCCACCGCCCATCGGAGGTGGAGAAGAGCCCCTTGTCCTTGGATTGGACAAGGGCTCGGAGGGGGAGGGGAAAGCTTGGCTGCCCCTCCCCTTCCGAGACACCCCAATCCATGGACCATGCGGGCTGGTATAGTCAGGGTGCGGAGCCCCACGCGGCCGGTGCTCCGCATTCTGGCTATCCCAGTCTGCATGGGGGACAAGGGGTTAAAGAGGTCTGGGAGGGGGGACCCCACGTCGTTTTTTTAAATATTTCCCACACTCAGAACGAAGTAAGTAAAACTCTTCCCACTTGGGGGAATCTATGAAAATAAAACACTATTGTTACCTGTGCAAAAAAAACTGACATTTTCCGCATTTAAAAGACATTTTTGCCCTTGAAACTTAAACATCGATTTTCTCAAAAACTATAAGGTCTTTTTGAAAAAAATTTTTTTCCTCTTATTCCTTCTGATCTCCTTAATATATTCTCCAAATTTGAGGCTCTTAGCACTTAAGAGGGCTTTGCTATTAACCCTTAAAGTCGGCGGCTTTTTTATATTATACGGGAGCGTAATATTACGCGATTACGGCAGACTGTGTAATTTCAATGGGAGTTTACTGTCTTGCGCGTAATTTGTTACGCGTAATAACGTAACCTACGGTCTACGCGTAATTAATTACGCGTAATACCGTAACCTTACACGTAACGCTTACGGTGCATTTGTAGTGAATTACGATGCGTAATTACGCTAATGCGTAATTTCAGCTTAGCACTGATTGATGGTGTATTACTATAATAAATTCAGAATACTCACAAACAAGGGTTGCTATAATCCGCAACCAATTTTAGCGCAGGTAGGGAATTTACTGTCCTCCTTCGGAAGACACTTCCTAGTGGTCATACTCTGTGGATGATCTTTTTGAAGAATACGTAAAATGTCAATCCCCCAACATGGGTAAAAGTACATAAAGATGTAGAGGCGCCCATGAAGGTATAATGGCAATGGGAAGTTTCCGAAAAAAGTAAAGGATCTTTGGGAGGATGGTCATTTTCACTGAGTTAAAGCGGACCCAAACCAAACATTTGTTTAATTCAAAATAGTTGCACCGCTCTGACACATACAAAGATAAACACTCCCTCACTGCCGATGAGCATTTCAGTGCATGCTTTTCACCCTTCTCTTTTCATAACTAGGGTTATACAGGTGGCAGCCATTACTTCTGAGCTTAGTAGGAGGTTTTAGATCATGGGTGTGTTTGCCATCAGCTACCCTCCCTCACAGGGGCGTCGTCTATGTGAAATCCCACACAAGCTGAGATCACCTCCCCTGTGACATCATCAGTAGCAGCCTGTGTTTTGTTTTTTATCTCCTCCACCAGTCTGCCAGATTCTGTCCCGGCAATATGAAAGGAAGGGAGAGGTTTCTCCAATAAATGTAAAATATTTAATATTTGTCATCATGCAGCTGAAAAAAGGCTGCGATTTATTATTATAATTTAGAATTTATTTCTGAAATCTTGAATTTTTAATTTGGGTCCACTTTAAGAGGGATAATTGGTAATCATGCCAGAAGGAGAGCGGATGCCTCAGTTTTGTAAGTTGGCCTTAATTGGCCTTAATGATATTGTCTGTATTTGATTGGAGTCCCCAAATATCTGAGAAGATTCAGTTTCCCATTTTAACCCAAAGGCCTGCTGAAAGGCTTGCTGTTTCATTGCAGAGGCATATGGGGATTGACTCGAATGAGTTTATTTTAATCCTGGACACTGTACCAAACTCGTTAGGAGTCTAAACTAGGTTGGGAAGGGAGACCTCAGGGTTAGAAAGGAAGAACATTGTATCATCAGCAAAGAGGGAGACCATAAACTTCTCTCTAACGCAGATACCGTGAATGTTAGGAGAAGCCCGTATTCTGGATGCAAGAGGTTCCATACACATGGCAAAAAGCAGGGGTGAAAGAGGACACACCTTTGCCTTGTGCCATTCTGTATCGAAATTTCTTCAGAGACAATCCCGATATTACATATCTTGGCTGATAGGGAGTTATGTAAGCTACAAACCACATTACCCTTGGTAGGATCATACATAGGAACCTCCAATTTATCCTATTGAATGCCTTCTCCGCATCCACAGATAGGAGCAGAGAAGACATCTGACAGGACAACACCCAATGGAGCAGCCCCAGAATCCGCCTAACGTTCTCCCTAGTCTGCCACCCCATAATAAACCTCGCTTGATTAGGATGGATTATCCTCTGTAGGATAGGATTAAGGCACAGTGTGGATGTAAACTGGGCTTAGAACCCACCTTGGGTTCTCTTTAAAGTGAATGGGAATCTATAATATATAAATAAATAAAATCATGTAGATAGATAGATACTTAAAGAACAGATGCGAGGCTTTTTCTAAAAAAAAAAAAAGTCTAAATACCGGGGCTTCCTCCAGCCCCTGGCAGCCGATATGTCCCTCAACGCAGCTCCACTTCCAGCCAGTGTCCCCGGGTTCTCTCCACTACAGATGCTAACCGGCATCCACTGCGCCAACTGGGATCGCACGGTCCTCTCCTCTCGGTCCCGCACTGGCTCCCTGGTAGCAGTATTCAACCAATTTGGTCAAATACTTCTCTCTCTCTCTCTCTCTCTCTGCTGCCAAGGAGGCATCTGAAGTCTTCGGGAGCCTGAGTCCATATTGTGCACACGCAAGCACCCTCACTCGCATGTGCGCAGTATGGAGCCTTTATAGTGCGCTGTATAGACCACTTTAGTATCAGGCACATTTTCCAAAGACTGGGTAGGTGCGTGAGTGTGCCCGCAGGGGGGAAGGGGGGTAGGATTTGGGGGGCTTGGATGTGTTTTACAGGCAGTGTCAGTACATCAATTCCTGACAGCACCAGCCCTACCCAACCACCATCCTCCTCTCCCTCAGCACTTTAGAAAATGTGTGTCTGCACTTTCTCTTTTTGCTGACTGGGGCTGCTGCATAAACTACCAGTGTGACAGGTGGTGAAAGAGGGGGAGTACTGCTTGGGCTTCGCTATCCACTGGCACAGTTACCTCTAGCTTTTCTTGCCCACATCTGCTTCCTCCAACTCTCTTTACCCTTCCCTTCTTCTCCACACTGGCTTTACCCTTCCCTTCCTCCCCACACTCGCTTTACCCTTCCCTCCCTCCCCACACTCGCTTTACCCTTTCCTTCCTCCCCACACTCGCTTTACCCTTCCCTCCCTCCCCACACTCGCTTTACCCTTCCCTCCCTCCCCACACTCGCTTTACCCTTCCCTTCCTCCCCACACTCGCTTTACCCTTCCCTCCCTCCCCACACTCGCTTTACCCTTCCCTCCCTCCCCACACTCGCTTTACCCTTCCCTCCCTCCACCCCACACTCGCTTTACCCTTCCCTCCCTCCAACCCACACTCTCTTTACTCTTCCCTCCCTCCACCTCACACTCTCTTTACCCTTCCCTTCCTCCCCACACTGGCTTTACCCTTCCCTCCCTCCACCCCACACTCGCTTTACCCTTCCCTCCCTCCCTCCCCACACTCTCTTTACCCTTCCCTTCCTCCACCCCACACTCGCTTTACCCTTCCCTCCCTCCACCCCACACTCGCTTTACCCTTCCCTTCCTCCCCACACTGGCTTTACCCTTCCCTCCCTCCACCCCACACTGGCTTTACCCTTCCCTCCGTACACCCCACACTCGCTTTACCCTTCCCTCCCTCCACCCCACACTCGCTTTACCCTTCCCTCCCTCCACCCCACACTCGCTTTACCCTTCCCTCCCTACACCCCACACTCGCTTTACCCTTCCCTCCCTCCACCCCACACTCGCTTTACCCTTCCCTTCCTCCCCACACTGGCTTTACCCTTCCCTCCCTCCACCCCACACTCGCTTTACCCTTCCCTCCCTACACCCCACACTCGCTTTACCCTTCCCTCCCTCCACCCCACACTCGCTTTACTCTTCCCTCCCTCCACCCCACACTCGCTTTACCCTTCCCTTCCTCCCCACACTGGCCTTACCCTTCCCTCCCTCCCCACACTGGCCTTACCCTTCCCTCCCCACACTGGCCTTACCCTTCCCTCCCTCCCTCCCCACACTGGCTTTACCCTTCCCTTCCTCCCCACACTCTCTTTACCCTTCCCTCCCTCCCCACACTCGCTTTACCCTTCCCTCCCTCCCCACACTCGCTTTACCCTTCCCTCCCTCCCCACACTCGCTTTACCCTTCCCTCCCTCCCCACACTCGCTTTACCCTTCCCTCCCCCTCCCCACACTCGCTTTACCCTTCCCTCCCCCCCCCCACACTCGCTTTACCCTTCCCTCCCCCCCCCACACTCGCTTTACCCTTCCCTCCCCCCCCCACACTCGCTTTACCCTTCCCTCCCCCCCACACTCGCTTTACCCTTCCCCCCCCCACACTCGCTTTACCCTTCCCTCCCCCCCCCCCACACTCGCTTTACCCTTCCCCCCCCCCCACACTCGCTTTACCCTTCCCTCCCCCCCCCCCACACTCGCTTTACCCTTCCCTCCCTCCCCACACTGGCTTTACCCTTCCCTCCCTCCCTCCCCACACTCGCTTTACCCCTCCCTCCCTCCCCACACTCGCTTTACCCCTCCCTCCCTCCCCACACTCGCTTTACCCCTCCCTCCCTCCCTCCCCACACTGGCTTTACCCTTCCCTCCCTCCCCACACTGGCTTTACCCTTCCCTCCCTCCCCACACTGGCTTTACCCTTCCCTCCCTCCCCACACTGGCTTTACCCTTCCCTCCCTCCCCACACTGGCTTTACCCTTCCCTCCCTCCCCACACTGGCTTTACCCTTCCCTCCCTCCCCACACTCGCTTTACCCCTCCCTTCCTCCCCACACTCGCTTTACCCTTCTAGAAGACCCAGAGCCTTCCCTCTACTTAGTTAAGTATCTGGGTTATTGTTTTTTGTTGTTGTACGATTCCCAATGACTTGGTATAGACCTTTCTGATTGTATGATCTTTTGTCTGCACTGTCTGAGGAAGGGGACCAGATAGGCCCTGAAACAATTGTCACATTTCATGTGCTGATGAAGCAATAAAGAAGATTATTGCAACTTGAACCGGTGTGCGAGCCTGGACTTATATTACAATTGATACATGGACTGGTGCCTAGGCTTGGCACTCTTAGCACTCACAGGCTCTGCACCCACCCAAAAAGCTGGGTAAGGTGTGCCACCTCCACATTCATTTTTCTGGTATGATCTGGAGAAGGGAAGAATTCCTAAGGTATTTGGCCAACGTAGAAGCTGGGGCTGTTAGTTGTAATTGATTTAACACATTTCGGGCACCTCTACATCTTTCTATATCGCCACTTTAAATAAAAAAACTCATAAATAATTTAAAATTGCGGGAAATTACCTGGCTAAATATCCATTAAATATGGTACATTCTTTAAAAAAAAAATTTTTTATTAGGCACTATTTATTTATTGTATTTATAAAGCGCCAGCATATTACGCAGCGCTGGACATTAGTTTAGGTTACAGACAATATTTAGGGGTGACAAACAGCAATAGGACAATACAGGAATGCAAGAAAGACCAGATCATGCAGCACAGTATGAGTACCAGGTAATGCTTAGTCAGTCACTGGAGGGGAGCATGGAGATTAGGCAAGTTAGGTTCACTCAGATGCATAGCATGGGTTCACAGTAATAGAGGGAGAGGTAAGGACACGAAAGGTAGGGGACCAGAGTTCAGCTGTGGGTTTAGAGCACTTGTGAGGGGTAGTAGGCCAGAGTGAAAAGGTGAGTTTTGAGGGCTTTCTTGAAGATGTTGGAGGGGACTGCCCTAATGGGTGGAGGTAGGGAGTTCCATAGTGTTGGAGCAGCTCTTGAGAAGTCCTGGAGGTGTGCATGGGACTGGATGATGTGGGGGGCGGTCAGGCGAAGTTCATTGGAGGAGCAGAGTGAGCGGCTAGGCGTGTACCTCTGAGTAAGATCGGAAATGTAGGTTGGACAGGTTTTGTGGACAGATGATTTGTAGGTCAGACACAGTATCTTGAATCTGATTCTGGACTGGATAGGAAGCCAATGGAGGGATTCAAGGAGGGGACCCGCCGTGGTGGAGCGATGGCAGCAGTGGATAATTCTTGCTGCTGCATTCATGATGGACTGCAGTGGGGCTGTTCGGGTCATAGGGAGACCAGACAGCAGGGCATTGCAGTAGTCAAGGTGGGAAATTATGAGGGCATGGATGAGAAGTTTGGTGGTGGCAGAGGTCAGGAAAGGCCGAATCTTACACATGTTACGAAGGTGGAAGTTGCAGGACTTTGTGAGGTTTTGGATGTGGGGAGTGAAGGAGAGTGCGGAGTCCAGGGCGACACCCAGACAGCGGGCTTGAGAGGTAGGGCGAATGGTAGTGTGGTTAACAGTGAAATGCACATCTGGGAGGTTTATGGATGTCCGGGGTGGGAAGATCATAAATTCCGTTTTGTGTAGATTTAGTTTCAGGAACCTAGCGGACATCCAGGAGGAGATGGCTGATGGGCAGGAGGAGACCTTGTCCATGGTAGTGGTGGATATGTCAGGGGTGTGACGGTAGACCTGGGTATCATCTGCATACAGATGATAGTTAAAACCCATGGAGGAGATAACCTTGCCAATGGAGGATGTGTATAGTTAAAACCCATGGATGAGATAACCTTGCCAATGGAGGATGTGTATAGGGTGAACAGTAGGGACCAAGGGCCGAACCTTGTGGGACTCCCACCGAGAGGTGGTTGGGGGTGGACGAGGACTCATTGAAGGCGATCATGAAGGAGTGGTTGGAGAGGTAGGATGAAAGCCAGGTCAGGGCGAGATCGTGAATGCCCATGGACTGGAGGAGTAGGGGATGATCTACTGTGTTAAAAGCTGCTGAAAGGTCAAGGAAGAGGAGGAGAATGGAGTATTTACCTTCAGCTTTAGCTAAAGCAAGGTCATTGACCACTTTGGTGAGAGCAGTTTCGGTTGAGTGGGCAGGCCGAAATCCAGATTGCAGTGAGTTGGCATTGAGGTACTGGGTCAGGCGTTTGTGAACCAGACGCTCAAAGAGTTTTGAGGCAATGAGGAGGAGGGAGATAGGGCGGTAGTTGGAGGGTAGCGAGGGGTCGAGGGAGGGTTTTTTGAGCAGGGGTGGTACAGTGGCCTGCTTGAAGTCTGAGGGGAAGGTGCCTGTGGATAGGGAGAGGTTGAACAGGATAGTGAGGACTGGGGCCAATTCTGTGAAGTGAGGCTGGAGTAAATCAGAAGGGATGGGGTCTCTACATTTATATATTATTTGTTTTATTTTTTCAGATAGTGCCAATTAAAACAAAATACATTTAGTAATAAACTGATAGCACTAATGGTAGTCATACACCAGTTACATTTACAAAATGAATCTAAAGTGGCTGGATAGTGTACTGGTTAAGGGCTCTGCCTCTGACACGAGACCTGGGTTCAAATCTCGGCTCTGCCTGATCAGTAAGCCAGCACCTATTCAGTAAGGTGTTCTTTGAGCGAGACTCCCTAACACTGCTGCTGCCTACTGAATGTGCTCTAGTGACCGCCTCGCAAGCGCTTTGAGTCCAACAGGAGAAAAGCGCTATACAAAAAAAGGAATTATTATTATAAATAACTAACTATAAAGTGTGGCTATTAAGGAAGTTTTTAAAGTTCCCACAAAGTAACTTGCTTAAATTAAAACATTTAAAAATTATATGTAAAAAAAAATTCCCCCAACCATTTAAATTGCATGATGATGTGCTACACAGAGACAGCACTGCACAAGCAAAAGTCAAAAGAATAACTCAGAAGTATATATTTTATCTAGGAAAAAGTAAGACCCTCAGAAAGGGTGTGTGTGTGCGCGTGGGTGCGTGCGTGTGTTTTCTGATAATGGTGCTCGGTGGTTTATTGAAAACAATTTGAATGGAATTTACACAGTCATTTGTGATCATTTTGTATGACCTTTGAATATTTTGAAGTGTTAGAACGCTGTTTCCTGTTATATATACTTTCACGTATTGTGGTGTTTGGACAACTTACTAAATGCTCCCATAATTAGGTAGGTTTCTGCAAATGTAAGTTAATAGAATTAGCTATATTTTTATTGTGGTTGGCTAGAATGGAGACTAGACTTCTCATCAGGAGTTAGTTTATAGTGTACCACATGATGTATGCTTTTGCATTTCACCACTTTGTCAGCTACATTTTGTTTTCACATTTTACTGGTTTACAAACTAAAGTTGGCTTATGTTAAATGTTGAGTAAAACAGACCTACTCTTTTCCTTAACTTTACCTGTTCTCTTCAGAAGAAAAGGGAAACCATTTCTTTTAAACTGGGCTTACACTCGAAATTAAAGGGAACCTAAACTGAGAGGGATATGGATGTTTCCTTTTAAACAATACTAGTTGCCTGGCAGTCCTGCTGATCTCATTGGATGCAGTAGTGGCTCAATCACAGACCAGAAACAAGCATGCAGCTAATCCAGTCTGACTTCAGTCAGAGCACCTGATCTGCATGCTTGTTGAGGGGCTGTGGCTAAAAGTATTAGAGACACAAGATCAGCAGGAGAGCCAGGCAACTGGTATTATTTTAAAAGGAAAAATCCAAATCCTTCTCAGTTTAGGTTCCCTTTAAATGTTTGCCCTAATGCATTAAACACAGTAAAAATGAATATGAATTGCTATAAGATTGCTCTGTCATTTCAATGCATATTTACACCTCACTGAAGCTGATTAATATCATTGCTAAGCAATACCTAAGCAGCTCTTGGTAACCCAGAATCACCTGGAAGGTATAAAGGACTTAAAGTGAACCTTAAGTCAACTATAAAAAATGAGATTTACTCACCTGGGGCTTTCCTCAGCCCCCATCAGCCGATAGGTACCCTCGCAGCCCCGCTCAGCCGCTCCAGGACCCGCCGGCGAACACTTCCGGTTTGGCTGTCACTGGCCGACAGGCATGGGAATGCGAGTGATTCTTCGCGTTCCCAGCCTGTATATCGCCCCCTATGCTGCTATTGTCTCCAGATTTTTTGAGGTGCACTCTGGGAGTGACCAAGTTTATAGAACTAAGTCCAGAAGGGAGTCAGCACACCATCAAACGATAATTCGGGTGCTTGACAAAGTGACACAGGCTATGCCACATCAGTACAATGTTCCAAAGATTGTCAGCACACCGTTTTTCTATTGCACACACTTTATTGTGCCAGTTTCCACAATGTAGTCCAACAATTGTTTCGGGGCCACACAGGGTCCCACTTTATCAAGGCATGTGTTAACCACATGCCTTGATAAAGGGGGACCCTGTGTGGCCCCGAAACAATTGTTGGACTACATTGTGGAAACTGGCACAATAAAGTGTGTGCAAGTTTAAAGAACTTGCTGATCTGAGGTTGTGAGAGGTGTGGTGCAGCTTCAGCAGGTCCTTCATGTATCTAGGGCCCAGATTGTGCAGGGATTTGAATGTCAGCAGTCCAATTTTGAAGAGTATTCTCCATTCTACTGGTAGCCAGTGCAGTGAGCGAAGGATCGGTGTAATGTGACAGTGGCGAGGCTGCTTTGTTAGCAATCTGGCGGCAGCATTCTGCACTAATTGCAGGCAACGCAGGTCCTTTTTGGGGAGGCCAACATAAAGGGCATTGCAGTAGTCCAGCCGTGATGTGATGAAGGCGTGGACTAGGGTTGGAAGATCCTCTGGGGGAATCAGATGTTTAATCTTTGCAATGTTCTTCAGATGAAAGTAGGAAGATTTAACTACAGATGAAATTTGGTTTCTGAAACTCAATTCCCCATCGATTAGTACGCCAAGGCTGCGCACAGGGTTGGAGCTGTTTATGTTTGAATTCCCAATCCTGATTGGTGTTGCTTTAGGATAGAGCTGTTTTGACATTTAAGCACCCCCCCCCCCCAAAAAAAATCAGTCTTACTTACCTGGGGCTTCTACCAGCCCCCTGCACCTGTCCGGTGCTCTCGCAGGCACAATCGGATCCTCCTGTCCTCTCGCCGCCAGCTACTTTCACTTCGCCGACAGACCTGGGCATGCGTAGCTTTCTACACGTTCCCATTTGCAATAGCGTCCTGCGCAGGGCGCTTTTGCAGATGGGAACACGTAGAAGGAGACACGTTGCCAGGCCTGTGCAGGCGCAGTAAGCCCGTTTCCCGAAAATGAAAGTAGCTGGCAGCGGGGGACAGGAGGGTCAGATCATGACTGCGAGGGCACAGGATGGCTGCAGGAGGCTGGTAGAAGCCCCAGGTGAGTAAAACTGATTTTTTGTCTTTTTAGGATTAACCTCCTTGGCGGTAACCCCGAACGTAGTAGTCGGGGTAAGCCGCGCAGGAGGTTTTCTCAGGCCCTGCTGGGCCGATTTGCCAATCAGTGCCAGACAGCGCTGAGGGGTTGATTTGGACTCCCAATGACATCCCGACATCAGTCGCGTCATCCCGCCACGGCGATGGGGGAAGCCCTCCCAGGAAATCCCGTTGTTTGAACGGGATTTCCTGATCGGAGATCATCGAAGCGGGCGGGGGCCCTAGGCTCGCTACATGATTTAAAAAAAAAAAAAACTGCTGCGCTGCCTCCTGGCGGAATTTTTTAGACCGCCAGGGGGGTTTAGGATCGCTTTAAGTAATTAATGAGCAAATAAAGGAGAGGAAGTTATCCGCATCCCCAGGATACAGCAGAAACTTTTCTACCTTGTTTACACAGTTTGTAATGCTGGGCATACGCTGCTCTATTCTCTTGCACGAACGTTTCGCCACTCGATTTCGCTGTCAATTCTCTTATCTTTCGCTAGTTTTTCTTATCTTTTTCCATTCACTTCAATCAGGAATCGAGCGGTGAAATGATCGGGCGGGAGATCGGACGTGTCGGAAATGATCTATCGAGCCATCTTGATGGCTCAAATCGAGCCGTGTATTCCCAGCATCACACTTTCAAAACAATTTGATAATACTGGCAAAGGCAAGCTTATCAATTAGAAGCTAAATGAAAAGTTTGAGCTTTTATCCCTTCCAGGATCTTGAGAAATTGATTATTTCAGCTGTTCATTTTATGCTGTGTTTAACTGTGTTGACTAAAGATGAAATTTGAGTGTAATTCCACTTGAAAGAAAGGTACGGAAGGCATGGAAGTATGTAACCAATCAATCTGACACCTTTGTTCTTTATTGTTGCTTTACAGACATCATCCATTTTGACATTACTTCCATCCTCATAGAGATTGACACTGCCATGCAGCGTGATGCCCTGAAACAGGAAGAGCAGAGGCGCTCCACAGAGGGCAGGACAGAATCCGATGAGGACTCTGAGAGTACAGCCCTCTGACAATAACAGCATCTGGTGCCCACCGTGACCTGCAGCCAAACCTGTGCCAATTCCTGTTCCTGTTTTCCCATTGTGGTACTAACGTGGGGTGCCTTTTTCTCAGACTAGGCCTTTACTTAACCGTGGTTTTAGTTGCCCCATTTTCCACCAAGACAAAAAAAAGGGAATTTGTCATTAAATTATTCCATGTTCATGTTTACTCTTCCAGTTCAGTGTGTGTACTTTTAAGGAGCCTTTAAAGCGGGCAACTTTGTGTCAAAAAAACATTTTAAATCTGTTATGACAGAAATATAGTTGTTGTTGACACTTAAAAAAAAAAATGCAAGCCTTGGTGGCTACCATTGCATCATTCCCTATCAGACCCAAAAGAAGCATTGAGTGTTAGGACACTTGGCTATTCCATACTTGTTCCTGGTCAATGACTTGCTAGCAAAAGATGGCAGCCCTGGAGCGTGTATATTTAAACTCAAACAGAAGCGTACATATTTTTTTATTGTGACAGATTTTATAGTAGTCTATGCTGCTACTGTGTTCTTACAAAACTTCGCACTTCCTGGTATGGACACACATCCTGTTTTGCAATTTTATTTTTTTTTTATTGTAGGTTCTACAAACTTTTGTTACTGCATAAGAATAGTGGTTTGTTTAATTTTGGATTATTTAAATATTTTTTTTAATATTTATTAAGCTTTTCAGAGTTATATCATTTTAAGCCTCAAAAGATCTGGTGAGCTTACTGTTAGTTTGATGTCTTCGAAAAGAAAAAAAAAATTTCTTAAAGGACCCTTATCTCGAAAATTTGTAAAATGTAAAATGCATATGTATAAAATGTGCGTTTGTTCCATAGTAAATTGTATGATGAATTTCATTTTTCCTATGTCGCAGTCACTTACAGTAAGCAGTAAAAATATGACAAAGAGGCGCCCACACCTGCTACTGCTGCAGACTTTTGTTATTGACCTGAGGAAGCGGACCATTACCCGTGAAACGTGTTGTATATTTTTTGGGGGGCATCATTACATCTATTTAAACCCACATGGTTTGTACATTGATGGAGGTAAGACCGGTTTACTTCTATACTCTATGATTTAAAGTTCAAGTTATATTCTGGGCGCCTCCTACAATTTTTTTTTTTTTTACTCGGCTAAAAATATGACCGATCTGACAGTTTTTTGGACTAGTCTATCTCTTTATTTTCAAAAGCACTTCCTGAATGGCAGTTGTTCAGGCCCACTGCCAAAATAGTGTGCATGTGAGTAGGGAGGCTTGCTAGCGTCTTTGTTGAATTCCTTTCCAGGATTTTTTTTTTGTTAAGATTATTATTATTATTATTTATATAGCGCCGACATATTACGCAGCGCTGTACAGTGTATATATATATATCTTTTCACTAACTGTCCCTCAAAGGAGCTCACAATCTAATCCCTACCATTGCCATATGTCTACATTATGTAGTGTAAGTACTGAAGTCTAGGGCCAATTTTAGTGGGAGCCAATTAACTTATCTGTATGTTTTTGGAATCTGGGAGGAAACCGGAGTGCCCGGAGGAAACCCACGCAGACACGGAGAGAACATACAAACTATTTGCAGATAGTGCCCTGGCTGGGATTCGAACCAGGGACCCAGCGCTGCAAGGCAAGAGAGCTAACCACTACGCCACCGTGCTGCCCAATATGGGAAAAACAGTGTCCACCATGAGGAGGACTAGTTCAAAACCGGTCAGATCTGATTTTTTATTGCCTACTGTAAGCAGCAGAAGCACAGGATAAAAGAAATTTGTATTGAATTTTAATCTGGAAGAAGTGTAGTGTGTGTGTGTGTGTGTGTGTGTGTGTGTGTGTGTGTGTGTGTGTGTGTGTGTGTGTGTGTGTGTGTGTTTACATTATTTTAGATTTTTGTTTCCGCTATAATGGTCTAACAGTTTCATGTGTCAACATAAAATATAAACATAATATATAATATTACATTAGTCATTCTAAAATGTTAGAAAAGTAGGTGACACACCGCTCAACCCCCTCACGATGACAGCGCTGAAACCAGGATATTTAGTCCCATCAACCTACAAAAAAAAAAAGAAAAGAGGACTTTTCTTTTTTTGCACTTTTTATTTTTTTGTATTTTGAAGAATTGCACTTATCCAATTGTGGTAGTCAGACTTTATTTAGGACATACAATAGTAGTACAGAGGCGCCAATAGGGTAAAAACAATATTTCTTTAAAATGGATAAAATGAAGTAGGTAGCGGTGGACCTAACCCTCCAAAACAGACATAGAAAATTACCGCAAAAATCAGTTTATTTACATACTCCGAACAAGGTGCAACGAGTTTCACGGATATATCCCACTTCCTCGGGCAATAAATAGGCGTATATCACCAATGTGGTCTGGTACGTAGCCTGGCTATTGTTTTTACCCTGTTGGTGCCTTTGTACTACTATTGCAGTTTTTTCCTCCCCTGGTGGAGGGGAATTCTTCCTTTCATTACGCCTATGATGCGTAATGAAAGGCAGACGTTCCGAAGACTTCTGGGTAAGTTAACCCCCCCATGCCATGGGTATACGGGAAGTCATTAAACTTAATTTGAATTCCGAAATCAAGTAGTACTCTACACGAAAGCCCATGCCTGCTATAGAGCCTTCCTGCTCCTCTCCCAGTCCACGCATTGCAGCATCAGCTCCCACGTTTGAATCCCGCACCACGGGGGACTTCGGAAGTCTCTAGAAACTGGGTCCTCTTGAAGACATGCGGCTCTGTACTGCACCTAGGTGAGCGTGCAAGAGAGCGAGCTTATGCAGCATGGAGCCACCCGTCTTCTGGAGCACTCGTGCTCCCAAAACCTCCTTTGGGGGTGGAGAGAGCAGTATTTGACCAAATTGGTTGAATACTGCTACTAGGAGAGCCAACGCAGGGACTGTGAGAGGAACGGGGAGGCTCTATAGGACCCAGAGCCTTCCCCTCTCCTTAGGTAAGTATCTGGCTGTTTTTTTCCCCCCGATTCCCATTCACTTTAATAAACACTCAGCATTATCTGGTTAATTTTTTATGTTAAATATTAAACATTTTATTTGAATCTACTCCTAGTTAACTTAAACCATATTAATAACTAGTTATTTTTAACATTAAAATCCAGCCCAAACTATTTGAAATCTTTTGGTTAGCGTGGAGCAGAGTTTAAAGAGAACTAGAGACGAAGCACCCTCATGTATTTTACCATATAGATCAATGGGAACATGACATTAAACACCTACTCTGCTCTTTGTTTCATTTTTAAAATCCCCGACTGAGCATTCAGACTGGCTTTGCTCCAAAATGATTATAGCTAAGTCAGTCTTCTGTGATGTCTTTTCAAGCCCAAGCCTGCCCCCTTGTGGCTCTGCTTTGCTGCTATGCATCCTCGTAGCAGGAATTTAGAGCCACAAGGGGGCAGGCTTAGGCTTGAAAAGACATCACAGAAGACTGACTCAGCTATAATCATTATGGGGCAAAGCCAGTCTGAATGCTCAGTCTGAGATTTTATCAGAGCTGATAACAGCCAGACTGTGCAGTGAAAAAAATGAAACCAAGAGCAGAATAGGTGTTTACTGTCATGTTCCCATTGATATATATGGTAAAAAACATTACGGTGCTTGTTTCTGGTTCTCTGAGGCAAAACTGTTTTATACTTGACATGGTGTGTAAGGCTGTATTGTACACCGCAAAAACATATATACAGGTTATTTTGGTGTGAACAATGGTCTGCTTGCAGGTGCTAGCCCTGGTAATACTATACTACCATAGCAATCCCCCCCCCCCCCCCTCCAAAAAACAAAAAAGACAAAAAACAGTATATGCAGCTCAATCTGCAATTTTGTTGATCGATCTTTAAATAACCATGTTCAATAATTGTAATGTTTGGCCAATATAAAAAAAAAAAGCAAAATTGGTTCATAATGCATGAACAATAATCACTGCGAACACAACCATACAACTCAGCTTCAGATTATTGCATGTCATCATAGACTACAGATGTTTATACCTTAGCACCATATAGTGTGGCTTTCTATGCAACCTTAATATTGGTCTATTGCTTAAGCAGGAAACCTGTGAGGTAATGCACTAGATTGCAAATTTATACTGGGCAAACCCAGGTTGAGGGATTATAACCACTCAGAGGATAATTGAAACCGACCAATGTGATCTAATATAGATCTTCTAGATAATATAAACCAATAGGTAAGGCCAACGTATTGGTACGCCGTTTTAAACAAAAATCTGTGAGGTAATCCACCGTAGTAACCAAGATGAACTGGGCAAGCCCAATGAAGAGTATAACCACTCACAGGGGATAACAAGTTTATCATTGGCAGCAGCATGGCCACGTATGTTGGTATATAATAACCCAGATAATTTGTATTATAATCATATTGGTCTGTTTCAATTATCCTTGCCTAGTCTAAATCTAGTGGATTACCTCATAATATTGGTACACAGTTTTATGCACCAAACCTAAGATTGCATAGAAAGCAGCACTATATGGTACTAACGTATTAACATCTGTAGTTTGATGACATGCAATAATCTGAAGCAAAGCCTTTTTTTTATTGGCCCAATGTCACAATTATTTAGCATGGTTTAAAGACTGAGCAATGTATACTGTTTTTTCTTTTTATTTTTTTTAGGTTGCTATTGTATTGTACACTACCTCCAAGAGAATACCTAATGCAGCTGCTTCTGCAGTCGGATGCTATTATCAGGAATAATGTTAAAGAAAACCCAACAAGCCTAAGTTTGGGTTCAGAAATAGATACTTATCTAAAGATGGAAGCCTCAGGATCCTAATGAGGCTTCCCTCTGCGTCGTCTGCTCTCCCACTACCGAGCGCAGCCTCTATCCATAGTCTATCTTTTGGGAGGCAGGGCTTGGCAAGGGAGGACAGCAGAATGCAGAGGGAAACGACCTCAACAGGATCCCGAGACTTCCCTCTCTTTAGCCAGGTATCTCTTCTAGTCAAACTTTGGCTTAGATACTCTTTAACCACTTCCCCTCCCCTGGGGACGAGTAACTACGTCCCTGCAAATTCCCTCTTCCCCTTACAGGGAAGTAGCTACCACGTCCCTTGTCGCTGCGCACTCCCGCTAGCTCCCGCGGTCGTTATCGCTGCCAATCGTTAGACGGGAGATGAATGGGAACGCCATTCATTAATCGCTGTCCTGGTGTGAATGATCGTAGGCATCAAAGAGATGCCGCGATCATTTATTTACTTCCTATGTAGCATACTATAAGGACGCAATAGGAAGTAATGCACAAGGATATCTTGTGGCCAAATAGTAAAATTACACCTACACACATTTTCTAAAAAAGACCCACAAATACATGTAAAATTAAAATTTTACCTCCCATGCTATCCCATGATCACCCACATTTTTGGGGCCTTAAACAAAAATTAAAAAATTACAAATAAATATATACTTGGACTGTACTTTTTTTTAATATGTATAACAAGAGATTATATTTTAAAACTACAATGGCTGAAAACTGAGAAATTAATTTTTTCTTTTTCCTGTTAAAATGCAGTTAGAATAAAATAATTCTTAGCAAAAAGTACCCCCTCTCTCCCAAAGAAAGCCTAATTGGTGGCGAAAAAACAAGATATAGATTGGGTTTTTTTTTTGTGATTAGTAATAAAGTTATAGGCGCATGAATGGAAGGAGTACTGATAGGTGAAAATTGCTCTGTTTTTTAAGGGGATAAACCCTTGGAGGTGAAGTTGTTAATGTTAGAATTTGGGTTTCTTTGTTCGGGAACCTGGATTATGCCGTACAGGGCAGTTCTACGTTGGAAGAAAGTAGTATCCATCAAAGTCGTGTGAAGTGCAATGTGGAACGCAACCCCATGACGCTCTCCACTCCTAATGGTGTTGAACTGCTCTGTATGACATATTCCGGGTTTCTGAATAAGGAAACCCGGATTCAAATACCAATACTAATTAGGAACTCCTGACTGCATAGTGGCTCCTACATAATTCTATAGTCCTTTTTTTCTAAACCAGCACAATAGAGCCATCAGGCTGTGTACAATACACCTTTACCCTAAAGGACCACCATGTCCGTTATAACATATGGTCACTCTAAAGCAGGGTTTCTCAATGGTTTTAAACCATGTTATCAAACCTATATTTGCCAAGTCCTACCCATTGCAGGTAATATAATCTCAAGAATCCCTTAATGGTGTATACTGGCTTTTTACACATTCCATTAGGTTTTAGTTAAACCTGAATAAGTATTTAAAGAAAATCTGTAATGAAAAAAACTCCCCTAGGGGGGTACTCGCCTCGGGTGGGGGAAGCCTCCGGATCCTGTTGAGGCTTCCCCTGTCCTCCTGTGTCCCACGGCAGCGGAGAAAATCCTTCCAGAGCGGCGGCGATGAAATCTTTACCTTTTGGCTCCAGCGCAGGCGCAGTATCCGCTCTTCCCACGGAGATAGGCAAAAATAGCCGATCTCCGTCGGGCTGCTCTACTGCGCAGGCGCAAGTCTCCTGTGCAGTAGAGTGGAACCGACGGAGATCGGCTATTTTCGACTATCTCCATCAGAAGAGCCGCAACAGCGCCACCCGCTGGAGCCAGAAAAGGTAAATATTGCACAGGCTGCCGGATTTGTCGCCTGTGCGTTCCGTGGGGCTGCAGCAAGACCGCCGTGGGACACAGGAGGACGGGGGAAGCCTGAATCCAGAGGCTTCCCCCTACTGAGGTGAGTACCCCCAGGGGAACTTTTTTCAGTACAGGTTTTCTTCAACTTGTTTTTTTAATAATTTATCATTGTTAAGTGT